>NC_092243.1:24375156-24391262 GCF_036320965.1 Panulirus ornatus | reverse complement strand
CATTTGTTTGCCAAACACAAAGAACATCATCTACATACCTAAAACAAATTGCATTAGAAGGTAAGATTTATTATTTTCATTTATTATACTTTGTCGCCGTCTCCGCGTTTGCGAGGTAGCGCAAGGAAACAGACGAAAGAAATGGCCCAACCGCCCCCCCCCCCCATACACATGTATATACATACGTCCACACACGCAAATATACATACCTACACAGCTTTCCATGGTTTACCCCAGACGCTTCACATGCCTTGCTTCAATCCACTGACAGCATGTCAACCCCGGTATACCACATCGCTCCAATTCACTCTATTCCTTGCCCTCCTTTCACCCTCCTGCATGTTCAGGCCCCGATCACACAAAATCTTTTTCACTCCATCTTTCCACCTCCAATTTGGTCTCCCTCTTCTCCTTGTTCCCTCCACCTCCGACACATATATCCTCTTGGTCAATCTTTCCTCACTCATCCTCTCCATGTGCCCAAACCACTTCAAAACACCCTCTTCTGCTCTCTCAACCACGCTCTTTTTATTTCCACACATCTCTCTTACCCTTACGTTACTCACTCGATCAAACCACCTCACACCACACATTGTCCTCAACATCTCATTTCCAGCACATCCATCCTCCTGCGCACAACTCTATCCATAGCCCACGCCTCGCAACCATACAACATTGTTGGAACCACTATTCCTTCAAACATACCCATTTTTGCTTTCCGAGATAATGTTCTCGACTTCCACACATTCTTCAAGGCCCCCAGGATTTTCGCCCCCTCCCCCACCCTATGATCCACTTCCGCTTCCATGGTTCCATCCGCTGCCAGATCCACTCCCAGATATCTAAAACACTTCACTTCCTCCAGTGTTTCTCCATTCAAACTCACCTCCCAATTGCCTTGACCCTCAACCCTACTGTACCTAATAACCTTGCTCTTATTCACATTTACTCTTAACTTTCTTCTTCCACACACTTTTCCAAACTCAGTCACCAGCTTCTGCAGTTTCTCACATGAATCAGCCACCAGTGCTGTATCATCAGCGAACAACAACTGACTCACTTCCCAAGCTCTCTCATCCACAACAGACTTCATACTTGCCCCTCTTTCCAAAACTCTTGCATTCACCTCCCGAACAACCCGATCCACAAACAAATTAAAGAACCATGGAGACATCACACACCCCTGCCGCAAAACTACATTCACTGAGAACCAATCACTTTCCTCTCTTCCTACACGTACACATGCCTTACATCCTCGATAAAAAGTTTTCAATGCCTCTAACAACTATCATATGCCTTTTCCAGATTTATAGATGCTATATAAAAATCCATTTGTTTCTCCAAGTATTTTTCGCATACAATCTTCAAAGCAAACACCTGATCCACACATCCTCTACCACTTCTGAAACCACACTGCTCTTCCCCAATCTGATGCTCTGTACATGCCTTCACCCTCTCAATCAATACCCTCCCATATAATTTACCAGGAATACTAAACAGACTTATACCTCTGTAATTTGAGAACTCACTCTTATCCCCTTTGCCTTTGTACAATGGCATTATGCAAGCATTCCGCCAATCCTCAGGCACCTCATCATGAATCATACATATATTAAATAACCTTACCATTCAGTCAACAATACAGTCACCCCCTTTTTTTATAAATTCCACTGCAGCACCATCGAAACCTGCTAACTTGCCGGCTTTCATCTTCCGTAAAGCTTTTACTACCTCTTCTCTATTTACCAAATCATTTTCCCTAACCCTCTCACTTTGCACACCATCTCGACAAAAAAAACCTATATCTGACACTCTATCATCAAACAAATTCAACAAACCTTCAAAATATTCACTCCATCTCCTTCTCACATCACCACTACTTGTTATCACGTCCCCATTAGCCCCCTTCACTGAAGTTCCCATTTGCTCCCTTGTCTTACGTACTTTATTTACCTCCTTCCAAAACATCTTTTTATTCTCCCTAAAATTTAATGATACTCTCTCACCCAAACTCTCATTGCCCTTTTTTCACCTCTTGCACCTTTCTCTTGACCTCCTGCCTCTTTCTTTTATACATCTCCCACTCATTTGCATTTTTTCCCTGCAAAAATCGTCCAAATGCCTCTCTCTTCTCCTTCACTAATAATCTTACTTCTTCATCCCACCACTCACTACCTTTTCAAATCAACCCACCTCCCACGCTTCTCATGCCACAAGCATCTTTTGCGCAAGCCATCACTGCTTCCCTAAATACATCCCATTCCTCCCCCACTCCCCTTACCTCCTTTGTTCTCACCTTTTTCCACTCTGTACTCAGTCTCTCCTAGTACTTCCTCACACAAGCCTCCTTCCCAAGCTCACTTACTCTCAGCACTCTCTTCACCCTAACATTCTCTCTTCTTTTCTGAAAACCCCCACAAATCTTCTCCTTCGCCTCCACAAGATAATGATCAGACATCCCTCCAGTTGCACCTCTCAGCACATTAACATCCAAAAGTCTCTCTATCGTGCGTCTATCAATTAACACGTAATCCAATAACGCTCTCTGGCCATCCCTCCTACTTACATACGTATACTTATGTATATCTCGCTTTTTAAACCAGGTATTCCCAATCACCAGTCCTTTTTCAGCACATAAATCTACAAGCTCTTCACCAATTCCATTTACAACATCGAACACTCCATGTATACCAATTATTCCCTCAAACGCCACATTTGCATTCAAATCACCTATCACTATGACCCGGTCTTGTGCATCAAAACCACTAACACACTCATTCAGCTGCTCCCAAATCTCTTGCCTCTCATGATCTATCTTCTCATGGCCAGGTGCATATGCACTAATAATCACCCATCTCTCTCCATCAACTTTCAGTTTTACCCATATCAATCTAGAATTTACTTTCTTACATTCTATCATATCCTCCCACAACTCCTGATTCAGGAGTAGTGCTACTCCTTCCCTTGCTCTTGTCCTCTCACTAACCCCTGACTTTACTCCCAAGACATTACCAAACCACTCTTACCCTTTACCCTTGAGCTTCGTTTCACTCAGAGCCAAAACCTCCAGTTTCCTTTCCTCAAACATACTACCTATCTCTCCTTTTTTCTCATCTTATTTACATCCACACACATTTAGAGACCCCAGTCTGAGCCTTCGAGGAGGATGAGCACTCCTCCCGTGACTCCTTCTTCTGTTTCCCCTTTTAGAAAGTTAAAATACAAGGAGGGGAGGGTTTCTAGCCCCCTGCTCCCGCCCCCTTTAGTCGCCTTCTACGACACGTGAGGAATGCGTGGGAAGTATTCTTTTTTCCCTATCCCCAGGGATAATATTTTAATATATATATATATATATATATATATATATATATATATATATATATATATATATATATATATATATATATATATATATATATATATATATATATATATATATATATATATATATACATATATATATATATATATATATATATGTTTTTTTCTTTGTCGCTGTCTCCCGCGTTCGAGGTAGCGCAAGGAAACAGACGAAAGAAATGGCCCAACCCACCCCCATACACATGCCTTGATTCAATCCACTGACAGCACGTCAACCCCGGTATACCACATCGCTCCAATTCACTCTATTCTTTGCCCTCCTTTCACCCTCCTGCATGTTCAGGCCCCGATCACACAAAATCTTTTTCACTCCATCTTTCCACCTCCAATTTGGTCTCCCTCTTCTCCTCGTTCCCTCCACCTCCGACACATATATCCTCTTGGTCAATCTTTCCTCACTCATTCTCTCCATGTGACCAAACCATTTCAGAACACCCTCTTCTGCTCTCTCAACCACGCTCTTTTTATTTCCACACATCTCTCTTACCCTTACGTTACTTACTCGATCAAACCACCTCACACCACACATTGTCCTCAAACATCTCATTTCCAGCACATCCATCCTCCTGCGCACAACTCTATCCATAGTCCACGCCTCGCAAACATACAACATTGTTGGAACCACTATTCCTTCAAACATACCCATTTTTGTTTTACAAGATAATGTTCTCGACTTCCACACATTCTTCAAGGCTCCCAGAATTTTCGCCCCCTCCCCCACCCTATGATCCACTTCCGCTTCCATGGTTCCATCCGCTGCCAGATCCACTCCCAGATATCTAAAACACTTCACTTCCTCCAGTTTTTCTCCATTCAAACTCACCTCCCAATTGAATTGACCCTCAACCCTACTGTACCTAATAACATTGCTCTTATTCACATTTACTCTTAACTTTCCTCTTTCACACTCTTTACCAAACTCAGTCACCAGCTTCTGCAGTTTCTCACAGGAATCAGTCACCAGCGCTGTATCATCAGCGAACAACTGACTCACTTCCCAAGCTCTCTCATCCCCAACAGACTTCATACTTGCCCCTCTTTCCAAAACTCTTGCATTCACCTCCCTAACAACCCCATCCATAAACAAATTAAACAACCATGGAGACATCACACACCCCTGCCGCAAACCTACATTCACTGAGAACCAATCACTCTCCTCTCTTCCTACACGTACACATGCCTTACATCCTCGATAAAAACTTTTCACTGCTTCTAGCAACTTGCCTCCCACACCATATATTCTTAATACCTTCCACAGAGCATCTCTATCAACTCTATCATATGCCTTCTCCAGATCCATAAATGCTACTTACAAATCCATTTGCTTTTCTAAGTATTTCTCACATACATTCTTCAAAGCAAACACCTGATCCCCACATCCTCTACCACTTCTGAAACCACACTGCTCTTCCCCAATCTGATGCTCTGTACATGCCTTCACCCTCTCAATCAATACCCTCCCATATAATTTGCCAGGAATACTCAACAAACTTATACCTCTGTAATTTGAGCACTCACTCTTATCCCCTTTGCCTTTGTACAATGGCACTATGCACGCATTCCGCCAATCCTCAGGCACCTCACCATGAGTCATACATACATTAAATAATCTTGCCAACCAGTCAACAATACAGTCACCCCCTTTTTTAATAAATTCCACTGCAATACCATCCAAACCTGCTGCCTTGCCGGCTTTCATCTTCCGCAAAGCTTTTACTACCTCTTCTCTGTTTACCAACTCATTTTCCCTAACCCTCGCACTTTGCACACCACCTCGACCAAAACACCCTATATCTGCCACTCTATCATCAAACACATTCAACAAACCTTCAAAATACTCACTCCATCTCCTTCTCACATCATATACGAATAAAGTGCATATGAACGCGCACCTTCATAGAACATACAAACCTCCAACAGCCAGGATCGAACCCGGGACCCCTCTGCAAGAGGCAGTCATGTTAATCGCTAGGGTATTAGACTGTATAATAGGAAACAACTATTCGAAATACTAAGTACTCGAATACCATTCGTCTCACAATGGTGAGCAACGGGGCCTATACCGGTTATTTCCGAACAGACGCACATAGCCAGCTGATAGCGTTTTACCGAAACTAACTGTACAACGCGGAGGTATATGAATACGAATAAAGTGCATATGAACGCGCACCTTCATATACCTCCGCGTTGTACAGTTAGGTTCGGTAAAACGCTATCAGCTGGCTATGTGCGTCTGTTCGGAAATAACCGGTATAAACCCCGTTGCTCACCATTGTGAGACGAAGGGTATTCGAGTACTTAGTATTTCGAATAGTTGTTTCCTAGTATACAGTCCCATAGCCTAGCGGTTAGCATGCCTGCCTCTTGCACAGGGGTCCCGGGTTCGATCCTGGCTGTTGGAGGTTTGTATGATATATATATACATATATATATATATATATATATATATATGTATATATATATATATATATATATATATATATATATATATATATATATATATATGAGAGAGATGCAAGAGTTTTGGGAGCAGCTGAGTGAGTGTGTTACTAGCTTTTACGAAAGAGACCGGGTTATAGTGATCGCTAATTTGAATGCGAAGGTGAGTAATGAAGCATTTGAGGGTATAATTGGTCTGTCTGGGGTGTTCAGTGTTGTGAATGGAAATGGTGAAGAGCTTTTGGATTTTTGTGCTGAAAAAGAACCGGTAATTGGCAATACCTGGTTAAAAAGGAGTGCTATACATAAGTATACGTGTATGAGTAAGAGAGATGGCCAGACGGCGTTGTTGGATTACGTGTTGATTGATAGGCGTGTAAAGAAGAAGCTTTTCGACTTTAATAATATGCTGAGTGGTGCAGCTAAAGGAATGTCTGATCATCATTTTGTGGAGGCGAAGGTGAAGATTGTTAGACGTTATCAGGAAAGTAGAAAGTTGGGGAGAAGAGACCGGTTAGAGTAAGTGAACTTGGAGAGGAGTCTCTTGTGAGGAAGTAACCGGAGAAATTGAGTTCAGAATTGGAAAAGGTATGAGGGAATGACGTAAGGTGAGTTTGGGAGGAATGCAATGTATTTAGGGGAGCAGTGATTGCTTGCACAAAAGCTGCATGTGGCATGAGAAAGGGGGGAGGTCGGCAGATTAAAAAGGTAGTGAGTTGTGGCAAGAAGTAAGATTGTTAGTGAAAGAGAAGAGAGATGCGTTTCGATTATTTCTTTATACACGTAGTGCAAATGACGGTTGATGTATAAAAGAAAGCGGCAGGAGGTCAAGAGAAAGGTTTTAGAGATGAGAAAGAGGGTAAATGAGAGTTAGGTGAGACGATATCATTAAATTTTAGGGAGAATAGAAAGATGCATTGAAGGAGGTAGATAAAGTGCGTAAGAGAAGAGAACAAATGGGAACATCGGTGAAGGGGAGAAATGAGTAGGTAATAACAAGTAATAATAAAGTGAGAAGGAGATGGAGTGAATATTCTAAAGGTTATTGAATGTGTTTGATGATAGAGTGGCAGAGATAATGTGTTTCGGTCGGGGTGATGGGTGAAGTAAGAAGAGGTAGTGAAAGCTTTACGGAAGATGAAAGCCGGCAAGGCGGCGGGTTAGGATTGTATTGCAATGTAATTCATTAAGAAAGGAGTTGACTGTCCCGTTGATTTTTTAATAAGGATATTCAGTGTATGTATGGATTATGGTGAAGTGCCTAAATACTGGCGGAATGAATGCATATTGCCACTGTACAAGGTCAAAGGGGATAGAGCTGAGTGTTCAAAATACAGAGGTATAGGTTTGTTAAGGATTCCTGAGGAATTATATATAGGGTATTGATTGAAATGGTAAAGGCATATATAGAGCATGAGATTGGGGTGGAGCAGTTGGTTTCAAAAGTGGTAGGGAATGCTTGGATCAGTTTTTTGCTTTGAAGAATATATGTGAGAAATACTTAGAAAAACAGATGGATTTGCATGTAGCATTTATGGATCTGGAGAAGGTATATGATAGGGTTGATAAAGATGCTTAGTGGAAGATTTTAAGAGTATATGGTGTGGAATGTAAGTTGCTAGAAGCAGTTAAATTTTTTTTTATCGAGGATGTAAAGCATATACACGAGGAGGAAAACGATTGGTTCCCAGTAAGTGTCGGTCTGCGGCAGGGGTGCGTGATGTCTCCTTGGTTGTTTTATTTGTTTATGGATGGGGTGCTTACGGAGATGAATGAAAGAGTTTTTGGAGAGAAGGGAAAGTATGCATTGTGATGTGGATGAGAGGATTTTTGAAATAAGTCAGTTGTTGTTCGCTGATGATACAGCGCTGGTGGCTGATTCGAGTCTGAAACTGTAGAAGTTGATGGCTGAGTCTGGTAAAGTGTGTGAAAGAAGAAAGTTTAAAGTAAATGTAAATAAGAGCAAGGTTACTAGATTCACTAATGGTGAGGGAGAGGTTAATTGGGAGGCAAGTTTGAATGGAGAGATAATGGAGGAAGTGAAGTGTCTTAGATATCTGGGAGTGGATTTAGCAGCGGATGGAACCAAAGAAGCGAAAGTGAGTCACAGAGTTGGGGAGGGGGCGAAGGTACTGGGATCGCTGAATAATTCGCGGAAGGTAAGATCCTTATCTTGGAGAGCAAAAATGGGTATGTTTGAAAGAATAGGGCTTGAAACAATGATGTATGGTTGCGAGGCATGATATATTGATAGGGTTGTGCGGAAGAGTGTGGGTGTGGTGGAAATTAAATGTTTGTGGACAATATGTGGTGTGAGGTGGCTCGATCGAGTAAGTATTGTAAGAGTAAGAGAGATGTGTGGTAATAAAAAGATTGTGGTTAAGAGAGCAGAAGAGAGTGTGTTGAAACGGTATGGACACATGAAGAGAATGAGTGAGGAAAGATAAACAAAGGGGTTATATGCGTCAGAGGTGGAGGTGACAAGTAGAAGCGGGAGACCAAATTGGAGGTGGGAGGATGGAGTGAAAAAGATTTTGAGCGATCGGGGCCTAAAAATGCAAGAAGGTGAAAGGCGTGCAAGGAATAGAATGGTATACGGGGGTCGACGTGCTGTCAGTGGGTTGAATCAGGGTATATGAAGCGTGTGTGGTAAACCATGCAAAGATCTGTGAGCCTGGATGTGGAATAAGAGCTGTGGTTTCGGTGCATTACACAAGACAGCTAGAGCCTGTGTGAGAGCGAATGTGGCCTCTTTTTGCCTTTTCCTTGCGGGGTGATGCTATTATAGGTGTGGCGGGGTGGCGACAAGAATGGATGAGGGCAGTAAGTCAAAATATGTACATGTAAGAGGATTGTCATTGTGATGGGTGATTTAAATGCAAAGGTGAGTAATGTGGCAGTTGTGGGTATAATTGGTGTATGTAGGGTGTTCAGTGTTGTAAATGGATATGGTAAAGAAATTCTAGATTTTTGTGCTAGAAAAGAGCTGGTGATGGGTAACACCTACTTCAAAAAGAGAGATATACATAAGTATACATATATAAGTAGGAGAGATGGCCGGAGAGCGTAACTGGATTACGTGTTAACTGATAGGCACGTGAAAGAGACTTTTGGATGTTAATGTGCTGAGAGGGGAAACTAAAGGGATGTCTGATCATTTTCTTGTAGAGGCGAAGGTTAACATTTGTAGAGGTTTTCAGAGAAGAACAGAGAATGTTGGGGTGAAGAGAGTGGTGAGAGTAATTGAACCTGGGAAGGGTACTTGTGTGAGGAAGTACCAAGAGTGAATGAATGCAGAATTGGAAAAGGTTATAGCAAATAACGTAAGGGGAGCCGGGGAGGAACAGGGTTTATTTAAGGAAGTACTGATGGCTTGCGCAAAAATTGTCTGTGGTATGAGAAAGGTGGGAACTGGAAGGTTTTTGCAAGGAAATAGCGCAAATGACTGTGAGGTGTACTAAAGAAAGAGGCAAGAGGTCAAGAGAAATGTGAAAGAGGTGAAAGAGGGGGCAAATGACAGTCGGGGTGAGAGAGTATCATTGAATTTTAGGGGCTAATGGGGAGGTAATAAAAAGTCGTGGTGAAGTGAGAAGGAGATAGAGTGAGTATTTTGGAGTTTGTTTAATGTGTTTGACGATAGAGTGGCAGATATAGGGTGCTTTGTTCGACGTGGTGTGCGAAGTGAGAGGGTCAGGGAGTATGGTTTGATAAACAGAGAAGCGGTAGTGAAAGCTTTGCAGAAGATGAAAGCCAGCAAGGAGGCGGGTTTGGATAGTATTACAGTGGAATTAATTGACAAAGGGGGTGATTGTGTTGTTCACTGGTTGGTGAGGATATTTAGTGTATGTATGGTTCTTAGTGAAGTGACTGAGGACTAGCGGAATGCATTCATAGAGACATTGTACAAATGCAAAGGGGATAAAGGTGGGTGTTTAAATTACAGAGGTATAAGTGTTTTAAGGATTCCTGGGAAATTGTATTGGAGGGTATTGATTGAGAGGGTAAAGGCTTGTACAGAGCATCACATTGGGGAAGAGCAGTGTGGTTTCAGAAGTATGTATATAAGAAATACTTAGAAAACAAATGGATTTGTATGTAGCATTTATGGATCTGGAGAAGGCATATGATAGAGTTGATAGAGATGCTCTGTGGAAGATGTTAAGAGTATATGGTGTGGGAAATAAGTTACTTGAAGCAATGAAAAGTTTTTAACGAGGATGTAAGGCATGTATACGAGTAGGAAGAGAGGAAACTGATTGGTTCCCAGTGAATTTCGGTTTGCGGCAGGGGTGCGTGATGTCTCCATGGTTGTTTAATTTGTTTATGGTTGGGGCTGTTAGGGATGTGAATGCAAGTGTTTTGGAAAGAGGGGCAAGTATGCAGTCTGCTGTGGATGAGAGCGCTTGGGAAGTGAGTCAGTTGATGTACGCTAATGATACAGCGCTGGTAGCTGATTCGGGTGAGAAACTGCAGAAGTTTTAAAAAAGAAAGCTTAAGGTAAATGTGAATAAAAGCAAGGTTATTGGGTTCAGTGGGGTTGATTGACACGTTAATTGGGAGGTATGTTTGAATGGAGAAAACTTTAAAGAAATAAAATGTTTTAGATATCGGGGAGTGGATTTCGAAGCGGATGGAACCATGGAAGAGGAAAGAGTCACAGGGTGGGAGAGGGGGCGAAGTTTCTCGGTGCGTTGAAGATTGTATGGAAGGCAAGAACGTTATCTTGGGGAGCAAAAATGGGTAATTTGAAGGAATTGTGGCTCCAACAATGTTATGTGATTGCGAGGCATGGGCTATAGATAGGGTTGTGCGCAGGAGGGTGGATGTGTTGGAAATGAGATTTTTGAGAACAATATGTGGTGTGAGGTGGTTTGCTCGAGTAAGTAATGAAAGGGTGAGAGCGATGTTTTGTAATAAAACGAGTGTGGTTGAGAGAGTAGAAGAGGGTATATTGAAATAGTTTGGTCACTTACAGTGAATGATTAAGAAAAGATTGACAAAGAGGATATATGTGTTAGAGGTGGAGGGAACGAGGAGAAGTGGGATACCAAATTGGAGGGGGAAGGATGGAGTGAAAAAGATTTTAGGCGATCGGGGCCTGAGCATACAGGAGGGTGAAAGGCGTGCAAGGAATAAAGTGAATATACAAAGAATAGAGTGAATTGGAACGATGTGGTATACCGACATCGACGTGCTGTCATTGGATTGAGCCAGGATATGTGAAGCGTCTGGGGTAAACCATGGAAAGTTTTCTTGGGCCTGGATGTGGATAGAGAGCTGTGGTTTCGGTGCATTACACATGACAGCTAGAGACTGAGTGTGAACGAATGTGGCCTTTGTTGTCTTTCTCAACGCTACCTCACTTGCCCGCGGGGGAGGGTGGGTGCCATTTCATGTGTGGCGGGTGGCGACGAGAATGGATGAAGGCAGCCTGTATGAATATGCACAATTGTATATATGTATATATCTCTGTTGACAGAGATGCTCTGTGGAAGGTATTAAGAATATATGGTGTGGGAGGCAAGTTGTTAGAAGCAGTGAAAAGTTTTTATCGAGGATGTAAGGCATGTGTACGTGTAGGAAGAGAGGAGAGTGATTGGTTCTCAGTGAATGTAGGTTTCCGGCAGGGGTGTGTGATGTCTCCATGGTTGTTTAATTTGTTTATGGATGGCGTTGTTAGGGAGGTGAATGCAAGAGTTTTGGAAAGAGGGGCAAGTATGAAGTCTGTTGGGGGTGAGAGAGCTTGGGAAGTGAGTCAGTTGTTGTTCGCTGATGATACAGCGCTGGTAGCTGATTCATGTGAGAAACTGCAGAAGCTGGTGACTGAGTTTGGTAAAATGTGTGAAAGAAGAAAGTTAAGAGTAAATGTGAATAAGAGCAAGGTTATTAGGTACATTAGGGTTGAGGGTCAAGTCAACTGGGAGGTAAGTTTGAATGGAGAAAAACTGGAGGAAGTAAAGTGTTTTAGATATCTGGGAGTGGATCTGGCAGCGGATGGAACCATGGAAGCGGAAGTGGATCATAGGGTGGGGGAGGCGGCGAAAATTCTGGGAGCCTTGAAGAATGTGTGGGAGTCGAGAACATTATCTCGGAAAGCAAAAATGGCTATGTTTGAAGGAATAGTGGTTCCAACAATGTTGTATGGTTGCGAGGCGTGGGCTATGGATAGAGTTGTGCGCAGGAGGATGGATGTGCTGGAAAGGAGATGTTTGAGGACAATGTGTGGTGTGAGGTGGTTTGATCGAGTGAGTGACGTAAAGGTAAAAGAGATGTGTGGAAATAAAAAGAGCGTGGTTGAGAGAGCAGAAGAGGGTGTTTTGAAGTGGTTTGGGCACATGGAGAGAATGAGTGAGGAAAGATTGACCAAGAGGATATATGTGTCGGAGGTGGAGGGAACGAGGAGAAGTGGGAGACCAAATTGGATGTGGAAAGATGGAGTGAAAAAGATTTTTTGTGATCGGGGCCTGAACATGCAGGAGGATGAAAGGAGGGCAAGGAATAGAGTGAATTGGATCGATGTGGTATAACGGGGTTGACGTGCTGTCAGTAGGTTGAATCAGGGCATGTGAAGCGTCTGGGGTAAACCATGGAAAGCTGTGTAAGTATGTATATTTGCGTGTGTGGACGTATGTATATACATGTGTATTGGGGTGGGTTGGGCCATTTCTTTCGTCTGTTTCCTTGCGCTACCTCGCAAACGCGGGAGACAGCGACAAAGCAAAAGGAAAAAAAAAAAAAGTCTATGTATGTATATGTATGTATACGTTGAAATGTATAAGTATGTATATGCGGGCGTTTACGTATGTACATGTTTATGTGGGTGGGTTGGGTCATTCTTTCGTCTGTTTCCTTGCTCTACCACGCTAACGCGGGAGACAGCGACGTGTAATCCACCGAAACCACAGCGCCGTATCCACATACAGCCCCACACACCTATCCATGGTTTACCCCAGACACTTCACATGCCCTACTTCAGTCCTATGACAGCACGTCCACCCCGGTATAACACTTCGTTCCAATTCACTCTATTCCTTGCACGCCTCTCAACTTCACTGTATGTTCAGGTCGCGATCGCTCAAAATCTTTTTCACGCCATCCTTCCACCTTTAATATGGTCTCCCACTTCTCCTTCCCTCCACCTCTGACACATATATCTTCTTTGTCAATTATTCCTCACTCATTCTCTCCACATGTACAAACCATTTCAACACATCATCTGTTCTCTCAATCACACTTTCTTTATTTCCACACATCTCTCTTACCCTTTCATTACTTACTCGATGAAACCATCTCACACCACATATTGTCCTCAAGCATTTCATTTCCAACACTTCCACTCTCCTACATACAACCCTATATGTAGCCCACGCCTCGCAGCCATATAACACTGCTAGAGCTACAATTCCCTCAAACATACCCCTTTTTGCTCACCGAGATAACGTTCTCTCCTTCCACACATTCTTCATCGCTCACAGAATCTTTGTCCCCTCCCACATTCTGTGACGCATTTCCGCTCCCATGGTTCCATTGGCTGTTAAGTCCACTCCCAGATGTCTAAAACACTTCACTTCCTCCAGTTTCTCTCTAGTGAAACTTACCTCCGAATTTACTTGTCCCTCAACTCGACTCATCCTAATGACCTCCTCTTATTTACATTTACTCTCAACTTTCTCATTTCACATAGTTTTCCAAACTCAATCACCATCTCCTGCAGTCTCTCACTCGATCCAGCCACTAGAGTTGTATCATCGGCCAACAACAACAGGCTCACTTCCCAGGCTCTCTCATCCACAACCGACTGCATACTCGGCCTTATCTCCAAAACTCTTTTATTTACCCCCCTAACCACCCCATCTATAAACAAATTTAACAACATGGGGACATCACACACTCATGCCGCAGACCAACATTCACTGGGAATCATTCACTCTCCTCTCCTCCTACTCGTATATATGCCTTACATCCTTCGTAAAAACTTTCACTACTTCTAGCAACTTACCCCCTACAGCATATACTCCTAAAACCTTCCACAAAGCATCTTTATGAACCCTTTTGTATGCCTTCTCCAGATACACAAATGCTACTTATAAATCCATCTGATTTTCTAAAAGTTCCTCAAACACATTCTTCAAAGCAAACACCTGATCCACAAATTCTTCAAAGCAAACACCTGATCCACAAATTCTTTAAAGCAAACACCTGATCCACACATTCTCTACCACTTCTGAAACCACATGTTCTTCCTCAATCTGTTGTTCCGTAATGCCTTCACCCTCTCAGTGAATTTTCCAGGAATACTCAACAAACTTGTGCCTCTGTACTTTGAATTCTCACATTTATCTTTTTTTCCTTTGTACAGTGGTAGTATGCATGCATTTCGCCAATCCTCAGCCACTTCACAATGATCCATACATACACTGAATATCCTTACCAACCAATCAACAACACAGTAACCCAATTTCTTATTAAATTCAGCTGCAATACCATCCAAACCCGCCGCCTTGCCGCATTTTATCTTTCGTAAAGCTTTCCCTATCTCCTCTCTCTTAACCAAACCATTCTTCCTGACCCTTTGCTTCGCAGACCACCCCGACCAAAACACCCGACATCGGCCACTCTGTCATCAAACACATCTAGCAAATCTTCAAAATACTCACTACATCTCCTTTTCATTAAAACACTACCTGTTATTACTTCCCCTCTTGTCCCAATCACCGATGTTCCCATAGAATTGAATATGACAACATAATGAAAGTTACTTATCTAATTTCGTTATGTTTTCTAGTTTTCTCATTATTTCCCTACCATTAGGTGGGTGCTCAAACACCAGTCACCCAAAGTTATCCATCTTATTTCACTTAAGCTTTCGCCTTCACAGTGGCATCAAAAGGAATCTTAAGAATAGAGAAATTATTGCGTCACAAAATTTAGATGCAAAATGTAAAACGCAAACAAAATGTATGCAGGAAACACACTCGGATAAACTCACAGTATAGAGCACATAGAATTATAATCAAGAGTAACATTAAAAGCGATTTAGATTGAAAATATCATGACGGGTAGTATTATTTATAATTCAAATACAAAATAAGGAAACAGGAATATTGGAAACCTTGAATGAGAGGAAACACAGAACAATTGAAACGAGTTCGGAACATAGACAGTGGATCATTAAATGCACTAAGTTGGGCCAAGCAAGACCGTTAATGTCAGGCTGTGGAGTTAAGGTTAGGTCGTGCTCATCTGATTCTCTGTGACTTTCGTAGACCAGGACCGGCTGGGTCATTGTCGCATTTCCCCATTGTCTGGCATCGCATCCGGGACTAAGTAAATGGTTGACAGTGACTAAGACTGTTCACTTCGATTGCTTTAAATATTACCCATCTCAGACCACTGACAACCATTGTTTCTTCCTCTCCTATTGAATCTTTTCTTTTCCAGCCTCACTTTTCCATCCTCCTACTCCAAACCTACATAGGTCCTCTCTTCAACCGTCCCTCCCTCCTACCTAATCTCATTCTCTTCCTTCAAACCTTACTTGTCTCCAGTAGAGTTCCCTTCTCTGTGACACACTCTCCTCCCCTCGCCAATTATTCCTTTTACCCTCCTCAAGGATCTGATTTTTTGACTCCAACATTTCCTTTCTCCTCAGATCCTCCCCACTCTCTCCTCCAGGACTCAATTCTTTCTCCCTCAATCCTTCTTTCTCTCCGCATATATTCTTCCATTTCTCCTCTCCCTCCTTCTTCCTCCTCCCTCATAATTGATACATCTACTCAAAGAAAATTAAGTGATAAAACACCTTCCTTCCGGGCCTTGTTTGCCAGCCAGGAATTAGAGCGTGGCGGCCAGCTCGTTATCGCCTCATTATGGCTCACTTGCCACTCGTCTTGCCACTTGCTGCACAAAGGCATCAGCCATAATGAGCAGTATCAGGGGAAAAGGATCCTAAATATAGCATCAAATGGACAGATTTTATGTAATAATAGGATGCTTTACCGAGAACTACTATTACAACAACCAGGGTGTACTTAATGGGCACTTTTAGCCCTCAGAATTTACTGTGAAAAGACTGGGTTTACCGTCTATGCTCAGGGAAGAGTTGAAGTCTTAAATTAAATGCAGGTTTATTTGGTCGATACTAACTTGTGGGATCATATGTGGTGTTAGTGGGGCAACACCATGCTGGCCCTTATAAAGACATCTATCTAAACGACGACATAATCGTGCACATCAGAATATTCAAGCACTGGGAGAGATAAGGCAGGTGTTTGTCTGATTATTTC
>NC_092243.1:24368375-24375056 GCF_036320965.1 Panulirus ornatus | reverse complement strand
ACATAACCATTTTTGTTTTCCGAGATAATGTTCTAGACTTCCAAACGTTTTTCAAGGCTCCCAGAATTTTCGCCCCCTCCCCCACCCTATGATTCACACCCGCTTCCATGGTTCCATCCGCTGCCAGATCCACTCCAAGACATCTAAACACTTTACTTCCTCCAGTTTTTCTCCATTCAAACTTACCTCCAAAATGACTTGACCCTCAACCCTTATGTACCTAATAACCTTGCTCTTATTCACGTTTACTCTTAACTTTCTTCTTTCATACACTTTGCCAAACTCAGTCACCAGCTTCTGCAGTTTTTCACATGAATCAGCTACCAGCACTGTATCATCACTGAACAACAACTGACTCACTTCCCAACCTCTCTCATCCACAACAGATTGCATACTCGCCTCTCTTTCCAAAACTCTTGACTTCACCCCCCTAACAACCCCACCCATAAACAAATTAAAGTACCATGGAGACGTCACACATCCCTGCCGCAAACCTACATTCACTGAGAACCAATCACTTTCCCCTTTTCCTACACGTACATATACCTTACATCCTCGATAAAAACTTTTCACTGCTTCTACCAACTTGCTTCCCACACCATATATTCTTAATACATTCCACAGAGAATCTCTATCAACTTTATCATATGCCTTCTCCAGATGCATAAATGCTACATACAAATCCATTTGCTTTTCTAAATATTTCTTACAAACATTCTTCAAAGCAAACACCTGATCCACACATCCTGTTCCACTTCTGAAACCACACTACTCTTCCCCAATCTGATGCTCTGCCTTCACCCTCTCAATCAATACCCTCCCATATAATTTAGCAGGAATACTGAACAAACTTATACCTCTGTAATTTGAGCACTCACTCCTATCCCCTTTGCCTTTCTACAATGGGACTGTGCAAGCATTCCGCCAATCCACAGGCACCTCACGATGAATCATACATACATTAAATAACCTCACCAACCACTCAACAATACAGTCACTCCCTTTTTTAATAAATTCCACTGCAATACCATCCAAACCCGCTGCCTTGCCGGCTTTCATCTTTCGCAAAGCCTATACTACCATCTCTCTGTTTACTAAATCATTTTCCCTAACCCTCTCACTTTGCACACCACCTCGACCAAAACACACTATATCTGCCACTCTATCATCAAACATGTTCAACAAACCTTCAAAATACCCACTCCATCTTCTCACATCACCACTGCTTGTCATCACCTCCCCATTAGCCCTCTTCTGTGAAGTTGCCATTTGCTCCCTTGTCATACGCACTTTATTTACCTCCTTCCAAAACATCTTTTTATTCTCCCTAAAATCTAAAGATACTTTCTCACCCCAACTCTCATTTGCCCTCTTTTTCACCTCTCGCACCTTTCTCTTGACCTCCTGCCTCTTTTTTTTATACATCTCCCACTCATTTGCATCTTTTCCCTGGAACACTCGTCCAAATGCCTCTCTCTTCTGTTTCACTAATAATTTTACTTCTTCATCCCAACACTCACTACCCTTTCTAATCAACCAACCACCCACGCTTCTCATGCCACAGGCATATTTTGTGCAAGCCATCACTGCTTCTCAAATACATCCCATTCCTCCCCCACTCCCCTAACCTCCTTTGTTCTCACATTTTTCCCTTCTGTACTCACTCTCTCGTGGTACTTCCTCACACAAGTCTCCTTCCCAAGGTCACTTACTCCTACCACTCTCTTCACCCAAACAAATGCAAATGAGTGGGAGTGGTATAAAAGAAAGAGGCAGGAGGTCAAGAGAAAGGTGCAAGAGGTGAAAAAGAGGGCAAATGAGAGTTGGGGTGAGAGAGTATCATTAAATTTCAGGGAGAATAAAAAGATGTTTTGGAAGGAGGTAAATAAAGTGCGAAAGACAAAGGAGGAAATGGAACTTCGGTGAAGGGGCTAATGGGGAGGTGATAACAAGTAGTTGTGATGTGAGAAGGAGATGGAGTGAGTATTTTGAAGGTTTGTTAAATGTTTGATGATAGAGTGGCATATATAGAGTGTTTTGGTCGAGGTGGTGTGCAAAGTGAGAGGGCTAGGGAAAACGATTTGGTAAATAGAGAAGAGGTAGTAAAAGCTTTACGGAAGGTGAAAGCCGACAAGGCAGCAGGTTTGGATGTAATTGCAGTGGAATTTACTAAAAAAGGGGGTGACAGTATGGTTGACTGATTGGTAAGGTTATTTAATGTATGTATGATTCATGGTGAGGTGCCTGAGGATTGGCGGAATGCTTGCATAGTGCCATTGTACAAAGGCAAAGGGGATAACAGTGAGTGCTCAAATTACAGAGGTATAAGTTTGTTGAGTATTCCTGGTAAATTATAAGGGAGGGTATTGATTGAGAGGGTGAAGGCATGTACAGAGCATCAGACTGGGGAAGAGCAGTGTGGTTTCAGAAGTGGTAGAGGACGTGTGGATCAGGTGTTTGCTTTGAAGTATGTGTGTGAGAAATACTTAGAAAAGGAAATGGATTTGTATGTAGCATTTATGGATCTGGAGAAGGCATATGATAGAGTTGATAGAGATGCTCTGTGGAAGGTAGTAAGAATACATGGTGTGGGAGGCAAGTTGTTAGAAGCAGTGAAAAGTTTTTATCGAGGATGTAATGCCTGTGTACGTGTAGGAAGAGAGGAAAGTGATTGGTTCGCATTGAATGAAGGTTTGCGGCATGGGTGTGTGATGTCTCCATGGTTGTTTAATTTGTTTATGGATGCGGTTGTGAGGGAGGTAAATGCAAGAGTTTTGGAAAGAGGGGCAAGTATGCAGTCTGTTGTGGATGAGAGAGCTTGGGAAGTGAGTCAGTTGTTGTTCGATGATGATACAGCGCTGGTGGCTGAATCATGTAATAACCGGCAGAAGCTGGTAACTAAGTTTGGTAAAGTGTGTGAAAGAAGAAAGTTTAGAGTGAATGTGAATAAGAGCAAGGTTATTGTGTACAGTAGTGTTGAGGGTCAAGTCAATTGGGAGGTAAGTTTGAATGGAGAAAAACTGGAGGAAGAAAAGTGTTTTAGATACCTGGAAGTGGATCTGGCAGCGGATGGAACCATGGAAGCGGAAGTGGATCATAAGGTAGGGGAGGAGGCGAAAATTCTGTGAGCCTTGAAGAATGTTTGGGAATCGAGAACATTATCTCGGAAAGCAAAAATGGGTATGTTTGAAGGAATTGTGGTTCCAAAAATGTTGTATGTTTGCGAGGCGTGGGCTATGGATAGAGTTGTGCGCAGGAGGGTGGATGTGCAGGAAATGAGATGTTTGAGGACAATATGTGGTGTGAGGTGGTTTGATGGAGTAAGTAATGAAAGGGTAAGAGAGATGTGTGGAAATAAAAAGAGTGTGGTTGAGAGAGCAGAAGATGGCGTTTTGAAAGAGTTTGGTCACATGGAGAGAATGAGTGAGGAAAGATTGACAAAGAGGATATATGTGTCGGAGGTGGAGGGAACGAGAAGTAGGAGACGAAATTGGAGGTGGAAAGATGGGGTGAAAAAGATTTTGAGTGATCGTGGCCTGAACATGCAGGAGGGTGAAAGGCGTGCAAGGAATAGAGTGAACTGGAACGATGTGGTATACTGGGGTCGACGTGCTGTCAATGGATTGAACCAGGGCATGTGAAGCGTCTGGGGTAAACCATGGAAAGTGTGTGGGGCCTGGAGGTCGAAAGGGAGCTGTGGTTTCGGTGCATCATTACATGACATCTAGCGACTGAGTGTGAACGAATGGAGCCTTTGGTGTCTTTTCCTAGCGCTACCTCGCACATATGAGGGGGTAGGGGGATGCTATTCCATGTGTGGCGAGGTGGCGATGGGTACAAATAAAGGCAGACAGTATGAATTACTTACATGTGTATATATGTATATGTCTATGTGTGTATATATATGTGTACATTGAAATGTATAGGTAAATATATTTGCGTGTGTGGACGTGTATGTACATACATGTGTATGCGGGCGGTATGGGCCATTCTTTCGTCTTTTTCCTTGCGCTACCTCGCTAACTCGGGAGACAGCGACAAAGCAAAACAAAAATAAAACAAATACATATTTTTATTATTATTATTATTTTGCTTTGTCGCTGTCTCCCGCGTTTGCGAGATAGCGCAAGGAAACAGAAGAAAGAAATGGCCCAACCCACCACCATACACATGTATATACATACACGCAAATATACATACCTATACATCTCAATGTACACATATATATACACACACAGACACATACATATATACCCATGCACACAATTCACACTGTCTGGCTTTATTCATTCCCATCGCCACCTCGCCACACATGGAATACCATCCCCCTCCCCCCTCATGTGCGCGAGGTAAGGCTAGGAAAAGACAACAAAGTCCCCATTTGTTCAAACTCAATCTCTAGCTGTCATGCAATAATGCCTGAAACCACAGCTCCCTTTTCCATATCCAGGCCCCACACAACTTTCCATGGTTTACCCCAGACGCTTCACATGCCCTGATTCAATCCACTGACAGCACGTCAACCCCGGTATACTACATCGATCCAATTCACTCTATTCCTTGCCCGCCTTTCACCCTCCTGCATGTTCAGGCCCCGATCACTCAAATTCTTTTTCACTCCATCTTTCCACCTCCAATTTGGTCTCCCACTTCTCTACTTCCCTCCACCTCCGACACATATATCCTATTGGTCAATCTTTCCTCACTCATCCTCTCCATGTCCCAAAACCATTTCAAAACACCCTCTTCTGCTCTCTCAACCACGCTCTTTTTATTTCCACACATTATCTCCTACCCTTATATTACTTACTCGATCAAACCACTTCACGCCACATATTGTCCCCAAACATCTCATTTCCATCATATCCAACCTTCTGCGCACAATTCTATCCATAGCCCACGCCTCGCAACCATGCAACATTGTTGGAACTACTATTCCTTCAAACATACTCATTTTTGCTTTCCGAGATAATGTTCTCGACTTCCGCACATTCTTCAAGGCTGCAAGAATTTTCGCCCCCTCCCCCACCCTATGATTCACTTCCGCTTCCATGGTTCCATCCACTTCCAAATCCACTACCAGATATCTAAAACACTTTACTTCCTCCAATTTTCTCCATTCAAACTTACCTCCCAATTGACTTGACCCTCAACCCTACTGTACCTAATAACCTTGCTCTTATTCACATTTACTCTTAACTTTCTTCTTTCACACACTTTACAATACTCAGTCGCCAGCTTCTCCAGTATCTCATATGAATCAGCCACCAGCCCTGTATCATCAGCGAACAACAGCTGACTCACTTCCCAAGCTCTCTCATCCACAACAGACCTCATACTTGCCCCTCTTTCCAAAACTCTTGCATTCACCTCCCTAAAAACCCCGTCCATAAACAAATTAAACAACCATGGAGACATCTCACACCCCTGCCGTAAACCCACATTCACTGAGAACCAGTCACTTTCCTCACTTCCTACACGTACACATGTCTTACATCCTCGATAAAAACTTTTCACTGCTTCTAACAACTTGCTTCCCACACAATATATTCTTAGTACCTTCCACAGAGCATCTCTATCAACTCTATCATATGCTTTCTCCAGATCCATAAATGCTACATACAAATTCATTTGCTTTTCTAAGTATTTCTCACATACATTCTTCAAAGCAAACACCTGATCCACACATCCTCTACCACTTCTGAAACCACACTGCTCTTCCCTAATCTGATGCTCTGTACATGCCTTCACCCTCTCAATCAATACCCTCCCATATGATTCACCAGGAACACTTAACAAACTTATACCTCTGTAATTTGAGCACTCACTCTTATACCCTTTCCCTTTGTACAATGGCGCTATGCATGCATTCCGCCAATCCTCAGGCACCTCACCATGAATCATACATACATTAAATAACCTTACCAACCAGTCAACAATACAGTCACCCCCTTTTTTAATAAACTCCACTGCAATACCATCCAAACCTGCTGCCTTGCCGGCTTTCATCTTCCGCAAAGCTTTTACTACCTCTTTTCTGTTTACCAAATCATTTTCCCTAACCCTCTCACTTTGCACACCACCTCGACCAAAACACCCTATATCTGCCACTCTATCATCAAACACATTCAACAAACCTTCAAAATACTCACCCCATTTTCTTCTCACATCACCACTGCTTGTTATCACCTCCCCATTTGCCCCCTTCACTGAAGTTCCCATTTGCTCCCTTGTCTTACGGACCTTTTTTACCTCCTTCCAGAAAATCTTTTTATTCTCCCTAAAATTTAATGATACTCTCTCACCCTAACTCTCATTTGCCCTCTTTTTCACCTCTTCCACCTTGCTCTTGACCTCCAGTCTCTTTCTTTTATACATCTCCCACTCATTTGCATTTAAACCCTGTAAAAATCGTCCAAATGCCTCTCTCTTTTCTTTCACTAATAATCTTACTTCTTCATCCCACCACTCACTACCCTTTCTAATCAACCCAACTACCACGCTTTTCATGCCACAATCATCTTTTGTGCAAGACGTCACTGCTTCCCTAAATACGTCCCATTCTTCCCCCACTCCCCTTACCTCCTTTGTTCTCACCTTTTTCCATTCTGTACTCAGTCTCTCCTAGTACTTTCTCAAACTAGTCTCCTTCCCAAGCTCACTTACTCTCACCACCACTCT
>NC_092243.1:24348413-24368275 GCF_036320965.1 Panulirus ornatus | reverse complement strand
ATATATATATATATATATATATATATATATATATATATATATATATATATATATATATTTATACGAATATATATATATATATATATATATATATATATATATATATATATATATATATATATATATATATATATATATATATATATATATATATATATACATATATATATATATATATATATATATATATATATATATATACCTGTCTCGAATTGGCTCCTCAACTAATTGCATTAGGGCACTATGAAGGAAAGTTAGGCAGAGTTAGCGCCTGGAGCTCATACAAAGTGATTCTTCCCACTAAGATTTGGTATGTTAAAGTCTCCCACTGTGATGGAATCTTTTTCATCGCAAACTCTTCGCTTACGGATCATAATATCTTTCATATATCTTTGCTGTGTGTGCAGGGGGGTGTGTGAACTAGTCTTACTTATGCTTTCTTACAAAGTTTATGTCTAATTTCTACCAAAATGTAGCCGACGATCTCAACTTCAACATTTTTCGTTACAGTTTATGATGATCTTCAACAAAGAACAAGAGACCACCGCCTGCTTTATTTCCCCCATCTCTGTTAAACAAAGTTTATCCTGAATCTGCGTATTCGGCAAGTATATCTCACGTTTTTATATCCAACCAAGAACTGAAAATACCAATCATATAACTTCTTTCTAGTGCTGATGTCTCTCATTGTCATTGTTTTTTGCGTATACTGAGAGCATTTATCGGAAAAATTTCTATATGTGACTCATATCCATTTTAAAAAGTATTAAAAGAGGGGAATGGGTCTACTCTACATAGGCTGCATTTCTCTCCCAACACCAACGCTTAGATTCACTAAGGAGTACAAAAACGCGTAACACCCAGGTGATTCAGGTGTAGTCCCTCTACACACACACACACACACACACACACACACACACACACACACACACACACACACACACACACATAGATAAATAGATAGATGGATGGATAGATAGATAGGCAGGTAGATAGATAGATAGATAGGTAGATGTGTGTGTGTGTATAGGGTGTGTGTGTGTGTGTGTGTGTGTGTGTGTGTGTGTGTGTGTGTGTGTGTGTGTGTACCTCATAGATCTCTACCTTGCTAGATAGAACTAGCGGCAGACCAAGAATTGCTTCATTTGCCCACATCTACCCTTTAGCTGCCTTATATAATGGACTGAAAAGAGATCACCCTATCCACATTCGAGCACCAGGGACCTGGCTCTGGATTCTTAACCACATATGCCCCACCTAGCTCATCCAATTTACGTCGCCTCTTGTATACCACATCGCTTCAGATCACTATCCCTTGAGGCGCCGATCCTTGGAAACTTCTTCCCCTCCATCGTTCCATCTTTATTTCATTTCCCCCTTCTCCATATCCTATCTGCTCCTGACGCATACATCCTCTTCGTCAGCAGCTCTTCACTCATTCCCTTCACATCTGCAAATCATTTCAGTAAACTATCCTCAGCATTATCGGCCTCAATCTTTTCACTACCACAGCACTCGCTTACTCTCATTTCTCACTCGATCAACCAACCTCACACTACATATAGTCCTCAAAGATTTCATTTTCAGCACATCCACCCGTTTCCATGCTTTTATCTATGGCTTACGCATCGCGTCCATACAACACCGCCGGGACAACTATACCATCAAACACACTCATCTCTGCCCCCAAAGTACAGTGACATATCTTTCTACACATTCTGCTACCATTGTTCTCTCCACTGCCGTGTTCTCCCTCAGGTTATCTAACACGCCCATATATCCAGGTTCTCTCCATTCAAACTCACACTCCAAACCAACCTAACTCTCGCTCGTGCTAAACTTTATAACATTAATAACCTATCAACCGTCTCCTCTCACAAATGTTCTACCAAACTCAGCCACCAAATTTTGCCATCAGGTTTTTGTCATCAGCAAACTGCAGCTAACTCACTTCCCAGGCTCCCTTACCTTCATCAGCTTGCAAACTCACCCTTTTCTTAAAGACCTTCACATTTACTTCCCTCACCAACCCTTCATAAACTGACTGGATAGCCTTGGTGGAATCCTGCACGCTGGCAGGATACCCCTCTTCGCCTGAAACACCTCACCTTCCTCTATCATTCGCACACACGCCTTACACTTCTAAGAACTTTTCATTGTTTCTAGTATCTTTTCCCTATATCGCACATGCGTAACACCATCCACAAGGTATTTTTATCATCCTTATCATATGCTTTCCTTAAATCCATGAATATCCTACAGCATCACCTCTTCGTCCTTCTTTTCCGTTAACAGACACTGTTGTTCTGCCCACCACATTAAGAACCTCTTTGTGAACTTGCAGCTCATTCTAAAAGCACTTATGAAACCGCAATGTTGCCCAGAAAGGTTAATTGGTGTAAAATTTGGTGTGTGGAAATAACTTATCTTCCAGTGAATTCCCCTGTACTTTGTATTTGAATATTCGATGAAAATCGTTCTTGCCGTAACGTGATGCCCCTTGATAACGATGTAAATACAGTGATCAGAGAACTTCTAATCATAAGTTATAATATCAAACATATGATACTTTTAGATACCACCATATAGGTTGCCAGAGCACATGGTGAGGCCATCGATGTTAGTCATCCACATTCCCAGGTACGACAACAGTTGTATCACGAAGATGACTGACTCTCTTGACCTGGGTGACCTTCAGTTCCCTAATATACGTGGCGCTATTTGTACCCAGCTGGTGTGACAGTTAGGTGATGGCTGATGATATTGTATACAAACAAGATTCCTTTCATAACGTTTGTTAGTGATTGCATTGCTTCTCTGGAAGATATATAATCAACCAGAGGAACTGCTTCAAACAAACATGATTACAAACCAACTAATCCGGAGGAACCAACCGTGGTCCTTCAGATTAGTGGCGATCTTCTCAGCAATGATTCATTTTACAAAATTACTCCTAATTAGAAAACACTGAAGTTGCCATAAAACTTTAAGCTGCAGCGAGTCGATCTATGACGTTCGGACCCATATGGAAGGTACGTCTGTTTAAGAGCTGATCGAGACGGTCTTGTGTGTTGATAAGACCGAGTTATGTGCTATCTATCACACCTAAACACACCTAAACATTCATGGTACAAATTGGAGTTAACGTCGCCTACCTCATTACCCCCCAGCACTTCCATAACCATATACTGGAGGCGGGATCCAGGAGTGGTGCCGGCTGATATCGTGTGTAGCATCATTATCTCAGTGGGTGGGGGAGAATGGTCCTGGATACAGCCTTAAGCCGTAACACCCACTAGTATTGCTGTGTTGTTGTCGTTGCTGTTGTTACTCTTGCTGCGGCAGCTTCTGTCTCTACCGTTACTGATGCTGTCCTGTCCCAGCTGTTGCTGCAGTTCTGTTGTTAATGTTGTTGCTATTGTCAGTGTTGCAGCTGTTACTGGGGCTATTGATGCACCTGAATCATTTGTTACTCTGCTGCTGCAGCTGTTTTTGTTATTGCCGTATTAGCGATGTTTTGTGTCACTCGTGCTGCCTCTACTATTACTTTCGTCTTGCTAGTGCTCCAGCTGTTATTGATGCTGTTGCTATACTGTCGGCGCTGCTACTGTTGTTGCTAAATGAAATGTTGCTGCAGTTGTTGCACAATAGAAGTGTTACTGATGTCCGTTTCACGCGTAAGTGAGGTAGCACTAGGAAAAAGATGAAGAACAGCCCATCCACCCATATACACATATATTTACATAAACGCCCATACACGCACATATACATGCATATACATATCAACATATACATTACTGGCAACATTTATTATGATAGCAGTGATCTTGCTGGATTAAATACTGCTGGATATCAGAGCTACACATGTTGTTGTTAGTGGTGTTACAGCTATGGCTGGTGCCTGTGTAACTCCGTGTGGCTGCTGTTATCACTGTCAGTATTGTTAATGCAAAGGTGTCAAAGTGCGTAAATGCTTCTGGGATGTAGTATATCTGGATAGAGGACACCGGGTGTTCTGGCTTTGAGTGAAACAATGCTCAGTGAGAAGGTAGAGGAATATTTTGGGACTGTAATGGTCTGAGGTTTGCATACATGGCCACAGCAAAGGTGTGGGTACACCTTTGCTCAAGAAAGAGTTGCAGGAATGTGTAAGAGTATAAGGAAGTGAACCCATATTGATACTGTGAAAATAAAAGTAGAATATGAAAGACAGATGGCTGTAAGTGTTTATGGTCATGTTTTGGCTGGGACTGAGCTAGCACATCCTGTGATGCAACGGTTAGCGTTCATGACCGTGACATATTTATGGGCCGCCTAAGGTCGAGCTCACGAGATCGAATCCTGGTTGCGGCTGTCGGTCAACGGTCAACCTAGCTGTTCATCTAACCCCAGAGGCTGCGCGATAAAGTGGTTACCTGGCTCAGGCTAGGGCATATATATATATATATATATATATATATATATATATATATATATATATATATATATATATATATATATATATATATATAGCGCTTGGGATGGCCTTGATTAGGGCCTTAGCTGCCCGTGCCGTCTCAGATAACATAAAAAAAATGATGAGAGGGAGCGAGTAACGGCGAAGGGTATTTTGAGAGCAAGTGAGGGCGTAGGGGCATTTGAGGTATACAGTACATGGGGTATGGGGTACCTAATGCCAACAAAATGGTGAGTAGATTGTGAGGTTTTGTTCTGAAAGGGGACTGGTGATTAGTAATACCTGGATTAAAGATAGGGACTTATATCAACACATTTAAATGAGCTGATTTAATGATAAGCGGATGTTAATGGATTATATCCGAATTCATAGACGAGTTAAAAAGACTTTTGAGTATCGGTGTGTGAGAGGGGCAGTTGGCTCTACGTTTAATTACATATTGGCGAAGGCAAAGATGAATGTTTGTAGAGGCTTTAGGAAAAGAGAAAATTATATGGACCGGACGATTAAAGTAGAAGTGAGTGAGTCTGGAAAACAGTCCTGTTTAAGGAGTTTCCAGGAGAGACTGGGTGATGAATAGCAGAAGGTTCGAATGAGAAAAACTAGCGTAATGGACGAGGAATGGAAGGTATTTTTGGAAGGATTGCTTGTATATTTAAGATAAGCGTCTGGCATGCGGAAAATTTGAGACGGGTGTATGAGGAGCTAAGGTGTAATCGAAAAAGAAAAGCGGGTTACATGAATGGTGCCTACAAGGAATGAGTGTGAGTAACTGGAAGGTCAAGAGGAATATGTAGAGATCGTGGAGCTGAAAGAGAGGTCAAATGAGAGCTGAGGTGAGGAAGTATTAGGCGATTTTATGGAGAATAAGAAATTGTTTTGGAATGAGTGTAAGAGAACGAAACAGCAAATGTTAGCATCGGTGAGCAGAGGAGCAAGTGGAAACGCAAAGAAATGACGATGCCGTGAATATTCTGAAGAAATGTTGAATATGATAATTGAATCGGTGGCAGATGTTAGGTGCTGGGGACGTGTAGGTATGCAAAACGAGAGTCATGGCAAGTAGTTCGGTGAAAAGAGAAAATTGCATGGGAATAAAGTTGATATCTCAAAAAAGAGATTACAGTACAGCTGATTGGTTAGTAAGGATTTTGAGTATGTATGCATCAAGGGGAAATGCGTGAGTATTGGCGGAATGCCTCTTTGGTATATAAAGATAACGTTGGAATTACAGAAGTATACGTTTGTTTAGTGAAGCTGGTAAGTTGCATGGGAAAGTGGTGATTACTCTGCCATCAGAAATAGTGGAGGATGTGTGAGGTAGGTGTATGCTTTGAAGAATCTCTATAAAGAATAATTAAAATAAAAGAAGGATTGATATGTAGCATCTAAGGATCTAGAAATGTATACAGATGCTTTCGGAAGCTGATACTGATACGAATTCATAATGAGGGAGGAAACTACTAAAAGCAGTGAGGAGTTTCTGTTAAGCGTGTGTGCCAACCGGAAGAGTAGAGTGAGTGGTACTAGATGAAGGTGGGTCCACGGCACAGGTGTGTGAGTTTACCAGGGGTGTTTAATCTGTTTATGGATGGGGAGTGAGGGAGATAATGAAGGTTCTAAGAGTAAGGGGATGGGTTTACGGCCTGTTAAGATGTGATGGAGGGCTGGGAAGTGAGTCGGTTGTTGTTTGCTTATAACACAGCTCTGGTGGCAGAGCTGGGTCGTGTGAGAGGAAGAAATTTGAGAGACAGTGTGAACAACATAAGGCTATTAGGCTTAACTTGAATGGAGACAACCTGAAGGAAAAGTGTTTTAGAAACTTGCGACGATATGGCAGCAAATGGACCCATGGGAACTGAAGCAAGCTACAAGTTGGGCGGGGAATCTAAGTTTCTGGGTGCAGTGAGAAGTATGAGGAAAGAGAGGCAACTGTCTGAGAGGATAAAGACGGGTATATCTAACGGGATGGTCGTCCCAGTGGTATTACATGGATGATTGTGTTGCAGATGAAATCCTTGAGGAAAGTATGTAGTGTGATGAGAGTTAATCAAGATAGAAATGGTAAGATAAAAGAGGTTTGGTTGCAAGAAGAATACGGTTGAGAGAACTGAAAAGTGTGTGCTGAAATTGTGTGGACATATGGAGTGGATGAGTGAAAAGAGGCTGACAAAGAGGGTAAGCGTGTCAGAAGTGGAGGGTACGGGAAGAGAGATGGACTAAATTGGAAACGGCGAGATAGAGTGAGCCGTGAGCACGGAGGAGGGTGTGAGGTATGCACGGGATGGAGTGCATTGGAGTAAAGTGGTACACTGCGGACGCCCTGCTGCCAATGGAATGAACTAAGACATGTAAGACTGTCAATGAAAACAACGGAAAGCTTTGAAGCTTCGTTATAGAAACGATGCACTGCATTCATTGCATTGCACATGACAGCTAGGTAGTTGATGTGAGCAATGAAGCCGTTCTTTGTCTGTTCATGACGTTACCTTGCTATTCGGGAAACGAAGTATGAAAAAATACACACACACACACACACACACACACACGGTAAAGTAACAATATCTTCGATGATAGCAGGCACAATAGCTCATCAAAACTTACTCATCTTAGATGGATTATCCATATTAGTGCTGGTCAACTTCGACAAGATATTACTGAGTACGTCACACAAACAAGTCTGTCTCTCAGGTTGAAGGCCGTCATGTGCCCTGCTGGGATGACTGATCCTTTCTCTCTCAGGTCGTAGACTGAAGACATCTTAAATCAACGTGTTGAACAAATACGAACAGGCCCCATAGACCTTTCCATGGTTTACCCCAGAATTTTCACATGAGCTGGTTCAGTCCATTGAAAGTATGTCGACGACATCGATCTAATTTACTCAATTCCTTGCACGCTTCTCACCCTTCGGCATGTTCAGGCCCCCGATCATTCAAAATCTTTTTTATTACATCCTTCCACCTCCAATTTGGTCTCCCACGTTTACTTATTCCCCCCACCTTTGCCACATATATCCTCTTTATCAACCTTTCCTCACTCATTCTCTCCATATGTCCAAACCACAGCAACACTGCTTTGATTACCACACATCTCTCTTACCCTCTCATTACTTACTCTGCGGTCAAACCACCTCACACCGCACATCTCTCTTACCCTTTCATTACTTACTCTGCGGTCAAACCACCTCACACCACACATTGTCCTTAATCATTTTATTTCCAACATATCCACCGAACAACCCATACCCATTTTTGCTCTCTGAGATATGTTGCAATAATCTCCCCTCTTTACTAATAATTGTCTTTTTATATCCATTTTATCTTATTTAGTTTTCTTTGAGGAAAGATATGTTCAGTTTTCCAAGTTACATTGTCTAGTGTATATTACATTATTTTGAGGGGCTTATCATCGTATGTTATAATAGGAAATTTTGTTTGATATATTGTAAGTAAATTGATAATAGATATTTTCACATATCACAAATCATGGAAGGACAAAACATGTAAGAGACAAGAGAAAGTAATAGGAAGCATTTGTATACAAACTGGAAAAAGGCTAGCTCTCTCTCACAGAATGGCCACAGAGAAAGGATGTGATACAAAGCCGTTGGTAAAGTTATAATGTAATCTGTACACATCTCAGTCATTTCGAATACTTGATATATAACAGGCCAGTATATTTGCCAAAGAGTTGTTAAGTAAAGTAAGATAGAGAGAGATCAATGTATCAAGTATAGATTTTATCATTTATGTTACACGAGAGCCATATTTATTTTTGCTAGTATGAATATAGTTTTATAACTTTTTATCACTGTTTTTCGTATTTGACCAACGAAACAAGAAGCTAAAGTATGTATATAATTACGGCCGTCATCTGCCAGATGTTAACCAGATGGTAAAGGAATCTGTGTCTAGCCCATATCTCTCTGTCAACAGAAGTCATTATTTCAGTTACGTGTTTTAATTGGCCTATGGGTGGATTATACACCATTTAATGCAAAGGGTGGAGGCAGTGCAGAGCAGATAAAGTTCTCTCGTTCCACACATTATTCATCTTTCCCAAAACCTTCGCCCCCTACTCCACCCTGCGACTAACTTTCGCTTCCATGGTTCCATTCGCTGTCAATTTCCACTTTCATATGTTTAAAACACTTCACTTCCTCGAAGCTTTTACCATTCAAAGGTACATCCCAATTAACTGCTGAACTACTTAACCAAATAACATCGTTCTTACTCACATTTAATCTCAACTTTCTCCTTTCACACACTTTTCCAAACTTAGCCACCGACTTCTGCAGTTTCTCACTTGAATCAGCCACCAGTGCTGTATCATCGGCGAAGAATAACTGACTTACTTGCCAGGCCCTCTAATAACCAACAGACTGTATACTCGTCCCTCTCTCCAAAACTCTTACATTTCCTCCATAATAAAACCATCCATAAACGAATTAAACAACCATGGAGACATCACACAACCCTGCCGGAGACGGACCTTCTCTGGGAACCACTCACTCTCCTCTCTTCCTACTCATAGCATCCTTGATAAAAACTTTTCACTGCTTCTAGCAGCTTACCTCCCACACCATATACTCTTAACACCTTCCACAATCATCTCTATCAACCCTATCATTCGCCATCTCCAGATCCATAAATACCACATACAATTCCATCTATTTTTCGAGATATTTCTCACACATATTCTTCAAAGAGAGCGCCTGATCCACACATCCTCCACCACTTCTGAACCCATGCTGCTCCTCCAAAATCTGATGCTTTGTACATGCCTTTACTCTCTCAATCAATACCCTCCCATACAATTTTCCAGGAATACTCAAAAACATATGCCTTTGTACAATGGCACTATGCATACATTCTGCCTATCTTCAGGCTGCTCACCATGATCCACACATAATGCAATATCCTTACCAACCAATCAACAGCACAATCACCCCTCTCTTAATATATTAGATTTCACTGCAATACCATTCATACCCGCCGCATTGCCAGATTTCATCTTCCGTAAGGCTTTCACCACCTTTTCTATCTTAACAAAACCATTCTCCCTTGCCCCTCTCACTTCTCACACCACTCCGAACAAAACACCCTACATCTGCTACTCTATCATGAAACACATTCAACAAACCTTTGAAATGCTCACTCCATCTCCTTTACACTCTATCTCTACTTGCTATCACCCACCCCCCTTGCCCCCTTCATCGATGTTCCCATTATTTTTCTTGTTTTTCGCACGTTAATTTACATTTGCCCTCTTTTTCAATACTTGCCGCTTTCTTATACATCTGGCGGTCATTTGCACTCTTTCCTTGTCAGCATCGTCCAAACACTTCTATTTTCTTTTTCACTAACAACTTTTACTTTCTCATTCCAGTATTCACAACTCTTTCTTATCTGCCCACCTCCCACCTTTCTCATATGCCATCGCTACTTCCCTAAATACATTACATTCCTCACCCACTGCTCTCACGTCATTTGCTCTCACCTTTTGCTTATCTACACTCAATCTCTCCTGGTACTTACTCACACAAGTGTATTTTCCAAACTCACTTACTCTCACCACTCTTTTCTCCCGAACAATCTCCCTTCCTTTTTGAAAATCCCTTATAAATCTTCATCTCAGATAGTGATCAGACATCATACCAGCCGCCCGTCTTAGCCCATTAACATACAAAAGTCTTTCTTTTACACGCCTATCAATTAACATGTAATCCAATAATGCCTTTTGGTCATCTCTCAAAATCATATACGTATACCTATGTATATCTCTACTTTTAAATCAGGCATTCCCAATAACCAGTCATTTTTCAGCACAAATCCACAAGCTCTTCGCCATGTCCATTTATATCACTGAATACCCCATGTACACCAATTGTACCCTCAACTGTCACATTAATCACCTTCGCATTTCAATCACCCATCACTATAACATGGTCTCGTGCATCAAAGCAGCTAACACACTCACTCAACTGCTCCCAAAATAATTGCCTCTCATGATCATTCTTCTCATGACCAGGCGCATAAGCACCAGCAATCACCTGTCTTACTCCATCCACTTTCAGTTTTACCCAGATCAATCTAGAATTTGCTTTCTTTCACTCATTCACATACTCCACAACTCCTGCTTCAGGAATAGTGCTACTCCTTCCTTTGCTTTTGTTCTCTCACCAACCCCTGACTTTACTCCCAAGATATTCCCAAACCACTCTACCCCTTTACCCTTGAGTTTCGATTCACTCAGAGCCAAAACATCCAGGTTTCTTTCCTCTAACATGCTTCGTCTCCTTTCTTCTCATCTTGGATACATTCACAGACATTCAGACATCCTCAGCTTCAGCCTTCAAGGAGGGTAGCACTTCCCCCTCCAACTCCTTCTTCTGTTTCTCCTTTTAGAAGCTTGAAATACAAGGAGGAGAGGGTTTCCAGCCCTTGCTCCACGCCACTACCCTCCTTTAGTCGCCTTCTGCCTCTTTCTTTTATACATCTCCCAGTCATTTAAACTATGTCCCTGTAAAACTCGTCCAAATGCCTCTCTCTATTCTTTCACAAATAATCTTACTTCTTCATCCCTCCACTCACTACCCTTTCTAATCTGCCCACCTCCCATGCTTCTCATGCCACAAGCACCTTTTGCGCAGGTCATCACTGCTTCCCTAAATACATCCCATTCCTCCCCCACTCCCCTTACGTCCTTTGCTCTCACCTTTTTCCATTCTGCACTTAGTCTCTCCTGGTACTTCCTCACACAAGTCTCCTTCCCAAACTCACTTCTTACTCTTACCACTCTCTTCACCCCAACATTCTCTCTTCTTTTCTGAAAACCTCTACAAATCTTCACCTTTGCCTCCACAAGATAATGATCAGACTTCCCTCCAGTTGCACCTCTCAGCACATTAACATCCAAAAGTCTCTCTTTCGCGCGCCTATCAATTAATGGCCATCTCTCCTACTTACACAGGTATACTTATGTATAATTCTCTTTTTAAACCAGGTATTCCCAATCACCAGTCCTTTTTAGCACACAAATCTACAAGCTCTTCACCATTTCCATTTACAACACAGAACACCCCATGTACACCAATTATTCCCTCAACTGCCACATTACTCACCTTTGCATTCAGGTTACCCATCACCACTATAACCCTGTCTCGTGCATCAAAACTACTAACACACTCACTCAGCTGCTCCCAAAATACTTGCCTCTCATGATCTTTCTTCTCATGCCCAGGTGCATATGCACCATAATCACCCATCTCTCTCCATACACTTTCACTTTTACCAATATCAATCTAGAGCTTACATTCTTACACTGTATCACATACTACCACAATGCCTGTTTCAGGAGTACTACTACTCCTTCCCTTGCTCTCTTCCTCTCACCAACCCCTGACTTTACCCGTAAAACATTCCCAAACCACTCTTCCCTATTACCCTTGAGCTTCGTTTCACTCAGAGCTAAAACATCCAAGTTCCTTTCCTAAAACATACCTATCTCTCCTTTTTTCTTATTTTGGTTGCATCCACACAAATTTAGACACCCTAATCTGAGCCTTCAAGGAGGTTGAGCACTCCCCGCGTGACTCTTTCTTCTGTCTACCCTTTTAGAAAGTTAAAATGCAAGGAGGGGAGGGTTTCAATAGCCAGCAGATAGCATTTTACTAAACCTAACTGTACAAAGCGGAAGTATATCAATAAGAACAAAGTGCATAGGAACGCGCACCTTCATAGAACACGCAAACCTGTGCACCCGTTGGGAAATGACCGGTGTAGACTCCGTTGCTCACCAACGTGAGACGAAGGGTATTCGAGTGCAAAGTATTCGAATAGTTATTTCCTATTAGCCAGGCCCATAGCCTAGAGGTAGCATTCCCGCCTGTTACACATGGGTCCCGGGTTCGATCCTGGCTTTTGGAGGTTTTATGTTCTATGAAGGTGCGCGTTCCTATGCACTTTGCTCGTATTCATATACCTCCGCGTTGTACGGTTAGGTTCTGTATAATGCTATGTGCTGGCTATGTGCGCCTGTTGGGAAATGACCGGTGTAGACCCCGTTGCTCACCAACATGAGACGAAGGGTATTCGAGTACATAGTATTCTAATAGTTATTACCTATTAACCAGGCCCATAGCCTAGTGGTTAGCATTCCCGCTTCTTGCACAGGGGGCCCGGGTTCGATCCTGGATGTTGGAGGTTTGTATGCTCTATGAAGGTGCGCGTTCCTATGCACATTGTTCGTATTCATATACCTCCGCGTTGTACAGTTAAGCTCGGTAAAATGCTATCTGTTGGCTATGTGCGCCTGTTGGGAAATGACCGGTGTAGACCCCGTTGTTCACCAACGTGAGACGGAGGGTATTCGAGTACATAGCATTCGAATAGATACATCCTATTAGCCAGGCCCATAGCCTGGCGGTAACATTCCTGCCTGTTACACAGGGGTCCCGGGTTCGATCCTGGTTGTTGGAGGTTTGTACGTTCTATGAAGGTTCGCGTTCCTATGCACTTTGTTTCCTTGCGCTGCCTCGCTGGCGCGGGGGACGGCGGCAGGGCAAAGTGAATAAATAGATAAATATATATAGGGGAGAAAGAATACTTCCCACGTATTCCCTGCATGTCGTAGAAGGCGACTAAAAGGGAAGGGAGCGGGGGGCTGGAAACCCTCCCCTCTCATTTTTTTTTTCTTAAATTTTCCAAAAGAAGGAACAGAGAAGGGGGCCATATGAGGATATTCCCTCAAAGGCCCAGTCCTCTGTTCTTAACGCTACCTCGCTAATGCGGGAAATAGCGAATAGTGTGAAAAAAAAAAAAAAAAAAATATATATATATATATATATATATATACATATATATATATATATATATATATATATATATATATATATATATATATATATATATATATATATATATGGAGAATAACTGGAGGAAGTGAAGTGTTTTAGATATCTGGGAGTGGATCTGGCAGCGGATGGAACCATGGAAGCGGAAGTGGATCATAGGGTGGGGGAGGGGGCGAAAATTCTGGGAGCCTTGAAGAATGTGTGGAAGTCGAGAACATTATCTCGGAAAGCAAAAATGGGTATGTTTGAAGGAATAGTGGTTCCAACAATGTTGTATGGTTGCGAGGCGTGGGCTATGGATAGAGTTGTGCGCAGGAGGATGGATGTGCTAGAAATGAGATGTTTGAGGACAATGTGTGGTGTGAGGTGGTTTGATCGAGTAAGTAACGTAATGGTAAGAGAGATGTGTGGAAATAAAAAGAGCGTGGTTGAGAGAGCAGAAGAGGGTGTTTTGAAATGGTTTGGGCACATGGAGAGAATGAGTGAGGGAAGATTGACCAAGAGGATATATGTGTCGGAGGTGGAGGGAACGAGGAGAAGGGGGAGACCAAATTGGAGGTGGAAAGATGGAGTGAAAAAGATTTTGTATGATCGGGGCCTGAACATGCAGGAGGGTGAAAGGAGGGCAGGGAATAGAGTGAATTGGAGCGATGTGGTATACCGGGGTTGACGTGCTGTCAGTGGATTGAATCAAGGCATGTGAAGCCTCTGGTGTAAACCATGGAAAGCTGTGAAGGTATGTATATTTGCGTGTGTGGACGTATGTGTATACATGTGTATGGGGGTGGGTTGGGCCATTTCTTTCGTCTCTTTCCTTGCGCTACCTCGCAAACGCGGGAGACAGCGACAAAGCAAAAAAGAAAAAAAAAAAACATATATATATATATATATATATATATATATATATATATATATATATATATATATATATATATATATATATATATATGTGTGTGTGTGTGTGTATATGTGCGTATGTATGTGTGTCTGTGTGTGTGTGTATATATATATATATATATATATATATATATATATATATATATATATATATATATTATCCCTGGGGATAGGGGTGAAAGAATACTTCCCACACATTCCTCGCGTGTCGTAGAAAGCGACTAGAGGGGACGGGAGCGGGGGGCCAGAAATCCTCCCCTCCTTGTATTTTTTTTACTTTCTAAAAATGAGAAATGCAACTGAGTGGGAGATGTATAAAAGAAAGAGACAGGAGGTCAAGAGAAAGGTGCAAGAGGTGAAAAAAAGGGCAAATGAGAGTTGGGGTGAGAGAGTATCTTTAAATTTTAGGGAGAATAAAAAGATGTTCTGGAAGGAGGTAAATAAAGTGCGTAAGACAAGGGAGCAAATGGGAACTTCAGTGAAGGGCGCAAATGGGGAGGTGATAATAAGTAGTGGTGATGTGAGAAGGAGTTGGAGTGAGTATTTTGAAGGTTTGTTGAATGTGTTTGATGATAGAGTGGCAGATATAGGGTGTTTTGGTCGAGGTGGTGTGCAAATTGAGAGGGTTAGGGAAAATGATTTGGTAAACAGAGAAGAGGTAGTAAAAGCTTTGCGGAAGATGAAAGCCGGCAAGGCAGCAGGTTTGGATGGTATTTCAGTGGAATTTATTAAAAAAGGGGGTGACTGTATTGTTGACTGGTTGGTAAGGTTATTTCATGTATGTATGACTCATGGTGAGGTGCCTGAGGATTGGCGGAATGCGTACATAGTGCCATTGTACAAAGGCAATGGGGATAAGAGTGAGTGCTCAAATTACAGAGGTATAAGTTTGTTGAGTATTCCTGGTAAATTATATGGGAGGGTATTGATTGAGAGGGTGAAGGCATGTACAGAGCATCAGACTGGGGAAGAGCAGTGTGGTTTCAGAAGTGGTAGAGGATGTGTGGATCAGGTGTTTGCTTTGAAGAATGTATGTGAGAAATACTTAGAAAAGCAAATGGATTTGTATGTAGCATTTATGGATCTGGAGAAGGCATATGATAGAGTTGATAGAGATGCTCTGTGGAAGGTATTAAGAATATATGGTGTGGGAGGAAAGTTGTTAGAAGCAGTGAAAAGTTTTTATCGAGGATGTAAGGCATGTGTACGTGTAGGAAGAGAGGAAAGTGATTGGTTCTCAGTGAATGTAGGTTTGCGGCAGGGGTGTGTGATGTCTCCATGGTTGTTTAATTTGTTTATGGATGGGGTTGTTATGGAGGTAAATGCAAGAGTTTTCGAAAGAGAGGCAAGTATGAAGTCTGTTGGGGATGAGAGAGCTTGGGAAGTGAGTCAGTTGTTGTTCGCTGATGATACAGCGCTGGTGGCTGATTCATGTGAGAAACTGCAGAAGCTGGTGACTGAGTTTGGTAAAGTGTGTGGAAGAAGAAAGTTAAGAGTAAATGTGAATAAGAGCAAGGTTATTAGGTACAGTAGGGTTGAGGGTCAAGTCAATTGGGAGGTGAGTTTGAATGGAGAAAAACTGGAGGAAGTGAAGTGTTTTAGATATCTGGGAGTGGATCTGGCAGCGGATGGAACCATGGAAGCGGAAGTGGATCATAGGGTGGGGGAGGGGGCGAAAATTCTGGGAGCCTTGAAGAATGTGTGGAAGTCGAGAACATTATATCGGAAAGCAAAAATGGGTATGTTTGAAGGAATAGTGGTTCCAACAATGTTGTATGGTTGCGAGGCGTGGGCTATGGATAGAGTTGTGCACAGGAGGATGGATGTGCTGGAAATGAGATGTTTGAGGACAATGTGTGGTGTGAGGTGGTTTGATCGAGTGAGTAACGTAAGGGTAAGAGAGATGTGTGGAAATAAAAAGAGCGTGGTTGAGAGAGCAGAAGAGGGAGTTTTGAAGTGGTTTGGGCACATGGAGAGGATGAGTGAGGAAAGATTGACCAAGAGGATATATGTGTCGGAGGTGGAGGGAGCAAGGAGAAGAGGGAGACCAAATTGGAGTTGGAAAGATGGAGTGAAAAAGATTTTGTGTGATCGGGGCCTGAACATGCAGGAGGGTGAAAGGAGGGCAAGGAATAGAGTGAATTGGAGCGATGTGGTATACCGGGGTCGACGTGCTGTCAGTGGATTGAATCAAGGCATGTGAAGCGTCTGGGGTAAACCATGGAAAGCTGTGTAGGTATGTATATTTGCGTGTGTGGACGTATGTATATACATGTGTATGGGGGGGGGGTTGGGCCATTTCTTTCGTGTGTTTCCTTGCGCTACCTCGCAAACGCGGGAGACAGCGACAAAGTATAAAAATATATATATATATATATATATATATATATATATATATATATATATATATATATATATATATATATATATATATATATATATATATATATATATATATATATATATATTTGAAGCTTAATGATACAGTGGTCAAATTGATGAGAACTACTATTGACGTTTGTGTAAATAAATTATACATTTCTTTTTTCCATAGCCAGAGGTTGAACCAGTATGTGACATCCATTTTTTCATTTCATTTCAAGCTAGAAGTTTCAGTTTTCTAAATTGTTTCTTACATTTTTCATATGTATATATATGTATGTGTGTGTGTGTGTATATGTGCGTATGTATGTGTGTCTGTGTGTGTATATATATATATATATATATATATATATATATATATATATATATATATATATATATATATATATATATATATATATATATATATATATATATATATATATATATATTATCCCTGGGGATAGGGGTGAAAGAATACTTCCCACGCATTCCTCGCGTGTCGTAGAAAGCGACTAGAGGGGACGGGAGCGGGGGGCCAGAAATCCTCCCCTCCTTGTATTTTTTTATCTTTCTAAAATGGGAAACAGAAGAAGGAGTCACGCGGGGAGTGCTCATCCTCCTCGAAGGCTCAGATTGGGATGTCTAAATGTGTGTGGATGTAACCAAGATGTGAAAAAAGGAGAGATAGGTAGTATATTTGAGGAAAGGAACCTGGATGTTTTGGCTCTGAGTGAAACGAAGCTCAAGGGTAAAGAGGAAGAGTGGTTTGGGAATGTCTTGGGAGTAAAGTCAGGGGTTAGTGAGAAGACAAGAGCAAGGGAAGGAGTAGCAATACTCCTGAAACAGGAGTTGTGGGAGTATGTGATAGAATGTAAGAAAGTAAATTCTCGATTAATATGAGTAAAACTGAAAGTTGATGGAGAGAGATGGGTGATTATTGGTGCATATGCACCTGGGCATGAGAAGAAAGATCATGAGAGGCAAGTGTTTTGGGAGCATCTGAATGAGTGTGTTAGTGGTTTTGATGCACGAGACTGGGTTATAGTGATGGGTGATTTGAATGCAAAGGTGAGTAATGTGACAGTTGAGGGAATAATTGGTATACATGGGGTGTTCAGTGTTGTAAATGGAAATGGTGAAGAGCTTGTAGATTTATGTGCTGAAAAAGGACTGATGATTGGGAATACCTGGTTTAAAAAGCGAGATATACATAAGTATACTTATGTAAGTAGGAGAGATGGCCAGAGAGCGTTATTGGATTACGTGTTAATTGACAGGCGCGCGAAAGAGAGACTTTTGCATGTTAATGTGCTGAGAGGTGCAACTGGAGGGATGTCTTATCATTATCTTGTGGAGGCTAAGGTGAAGATTTGTATGGGTTTTCAGATAAGAAGAGTGAATGTTGGGGTGAAGAGGGTGGTGAGAGTAAGTGAGCTTGGGAAGGAGACTTGTGTGAGGAAGTACCAGGAGAGACTGAGTACAGAATGGAAAAAGGTGAGAACAATGGAAGTAAGGGGAGTGGGGGAGGAATGGGATGTATTTAGGGAATCAGTGATGGATTGCGCAAAAGATGCTTGTGGCATGAGAAGAGTGGGAGGTGGGCTGATTAGAAAGGGTAGTGGGTGGTGGGATGAAGAAGTAAGAGTATTAGTGAAAGAGAAGAGAGAGGCATTTGGACGATTTTTGCAGGGAAAAAATGAAATTGAGTGGGAGATGTATAAAAGAAAGAGACAGGAGGTCAGGAGAAAGGTGCAAGAGGTGAAAAAAAGGGCAAATGAGAGTTGGGGTGAGAGAGTATCATTAAGTTTTAGGGAGAATAAAACGATGTTCTAGAAGGAGGTAAATAAAGTGCGTAAGACAAGGGAGCAAATGGGAACTTCAGTGAAGGGCGCAAATGGGGAGGTGATAAGAAGTAGTGGTGATGTGAGAAGGAGATGGAGTGAGTATTTTGAAGGTTTGTTGAATGTGTTTGATGATAGAGTGGCAGATATAGGGTGTTTTGGTCGAGGTGGTGTGCAAAGTGAGAGGGTTGGGGAAAATGATTTGGTATACAGAGAAGAGGTAGTAAAAGCTTTGCGGAAGATGAAAGCCGGCAAGGCAGCAGGTTTGGATGGTATTGCAGTGGAATTTATTAAAAAAGGGGGTGACTGTATTGTTGACTGGTTGGTAAGGTTATTTAATGTATGTATGACTCATGGTGAGGTGCCTGAGGATTGGCGGAATGCGTGCATAGTGCCATTGTACAAAGGCAATGGGGATAAGAGTGAGTGCTCAAATTACAGATTTATAAGTTTGTTGAGTATTCCTGGTAAATTATATGGGAGGATATTGATTGAGAGGGTGAAGGCATGTACAGAGCATCAGATTGGGGAAGAGCAGTGCGGTTTCAGAAGTGGTAGAGGATGTGTGGATCAGGTGTTTGCTTTGAAGAATGTATGTTAGAAATACTTAGAAAAGCAAATGGCTTTGTATGTAGCATTTATGGATCTGGAGAAGGCATATGATAGAGTTGATAGAGATGCTCTATGGAAGGTATTAAGAGTATATGGTGTGGGTGGCAAGTTGTTAGAAGCAGTGAAAAGTTTTTATCGAGGATGTAAGGCATATGTACGTGTAGGAAGAGAGGAAAGTGATTGGTTCTCAGTGAATGTAGGTTTGCGGCAGGGGTGTGTGATGTCTCCATGGTTGTTTAATTTGTTTATGTATGGGGTTGTTAGGGAGGTGAATGCAAGAGTTTTGGAAAGAGGGGCAAGTATGAAGTTGTTGGGGATGAGAGAGCTTGGGAAATGAGTCAGTTGTTGTTCGCTGATGATACAGCGCTGGTGGCTGATTCATGTGAGAAACTGCAGAAGCTGGTAACTGAGTTTGGTAAAGTGTGTGAAAGAAGAAAGTTAAGAGTAAATGTGAATAAGAGCAAGGTTATTAGGTACAGTAGGGTTGAGGGTCAAGTAAATTGGGAGGTGAGTTTGAATGGAGAAAAACTGGAGGAAGTGAAGTGTTTTAGATATCTGGGAGTGGATCTGGCAGCGGATGGAACCATGGAAGCGGAAGTGGATCATAGGGTGGGGGAGGGGGCGAAAATTCTCGGAGCCTTGAAGAATATATGGAAGTCGAGAACATTATCTCGGAAAGCAAAAATGGGTATGTTTGAAGGAATAGTGGTTCAACAATGTTGTATGGTTGCGAGGCTTGGGCTATGGATAGAGTTGTGCGCAGGAGGATGGATGTGCTGGAAATGAGATGTTTGAGGACAATGTGTGGTGTGAGGTGGTTTGATCGAGTAAGTAC
>NC_092243.1:24315913-24343413 GCF_036320965.1 Panulirus ornatus | reverse complement strand
GTTGAACCATTATGCGACATTCATTTTCTCATTTCAAGCTAGAAGTTCAGTTTTCTAAATTATTCCTTACTTTTTTCATATGTATATATATGTATATGTGTATATGTGTGTATATGTGCGTGTGTATGTGTTTGTATATATATATATATATATATATATATATATATATATATATATATATATATATATATATATATATATATATATATATATATTATCCCTGGGGATAGGGGTGAAAGAATACTTCCCACGCATTCCTCCCGTGTCGTAGAAGGCGACTAGAGGGGACGGGAGCGGGGGGACTGAAATCATCCCTTCCTTGTATTTTTTAACTTTCTAAAATGGGAAACAGAAGAAGGAGTCACGCGGGGAGTGCTCATCCTCCTCGAAGGCTCAGACTGGGGTGTCTAAATGTGTGTCGATGTAACCAAGATGTGAAAAAAGGGGAGATAGGTAGTATGTTTGAGGAAAGGAACCTGGATGTTTTGGCTCTGAGTGAAACGAAGCTCAAGGGTGAAGGGGAAGAGTGGTTTGGGTATGTCTTGGGAGTAAAGTCAGGGGTTAGTGAGAGGACAAGAGCAAGGAAAGGAGTAGCAGTACTCCTGAAACAGGAGTTGTGGGAGTATGTGATAGAATGTAAGAAGGTAAATTCTCGATTAATATGGGTAAAACTGAAAGTTGATGGAGAGAGATGGGTGATTATTGGTGCATATGCACCTGGGCATGAGAAGAAAGATCATGAGAGGCAAGTGTTTTGGGAGCAGCTGAATGAGTGTGTTAGAGGTATTGATGCACGAGACCGGGTTATAGTGATGGGTGATTTGAATGCAAAGGTGAGTAATGTGGCAGTTGAGGGAATAATTGGTATACATGGGGTGTTCAGTGTTGTAAATGGAAATGGTAAAGAGCTTGTAGATTTATGTGCTGAAAAAGGACTGGTGATTGGGATTACCTGGTTTAAAAATCGAGATATACATAAGTATACGTATGTAAGTAGGAGAGATGGCCAGAGATTTCTTTCGTCTGTTTCCTTGCGCTGCCTCGCAAACGCGGGAGACAGCGACAAAGCAAAAAAAAAAAAAAAAAAAAAAATATATATATATATATATATATATATATATATATATATATATATATATATATATATATATATATATATATATACATATATATATATATATATATATATATATATATATATATATATATATATATATATATATATATATATATATATATATATATATATATATGTAGCATTTATGGATCTGGAGAAGGCATATGATAGAGTTGATAGAGATGCTCTGTGGCAGGTATTAAGAATATATGGTGTGGGAGGCAAGTTGTTAGAAGCAGTGAAAAGTTTTTATCGAGGATGTAAGGCATGTGTACGTGTAGGAAGAGAGGAAAGTGATTGGTTCTCAGTGAATGTAGGTTTGCGGCAGGGGTGTGTGATGTCTCCATGGTTGTTTAATTTGTTTATGGATGGGGTTGTTAGGGAGGTGAATGCAAGAGTTTTGGAAAGAGGGGCAAGTATGAAATCTGTTGGGGATGAGAGAGCTTGGGAAGTGAGTCTGTTGCTGTTCGCTGATGATACAGCGCTGGTGACTGATTCATGTGAGAAACTGCAGAAGCTGGTGACTGAGTTTGTTAAAGTGTGTGAAAGAAGAAAGTTAAGAGTAAATGTGAATAAGAGCAAGGTTATTAGGTACAGTAGGGTTGAGGGTCAAGTCAATTGGGAGGTGTGTTTGAATGGAGAAAAACTGGAGGAAGTGAAGTGTTTTATATATCTGGGAGTGGATCTGGCAGCGGATGGAACCAAGAGGATTTTCTGGTTAATTCCTGATTACGATATTCTTTATATTATTATTGTTGCTAAAGGCAAAATTTACATTAAATGATTTAAGCAACATGGGAAGCAAAGTGAAAGTATTATTAAAATTGAGAACTAAAAGATTCTTGGTGTCAATGGGAGGTTTGGGCTCAACTCTATAAAATGAGTTCTTTGCTAACTTATGGGATTTATCAATGAAAGATCTAGGGTACTTTAACTTAGATCCAATAGAATATATCTTCTTAAACTCATCAATAAACTCTGATTGCAAATACGTAATGCCCTTAGGAACACAGATTGAAATGATAACAATTTAACTCTGTCATGTTGAGATGAGTAATAATGGATATATAAGCATACATTGGTGGGTTTTCTGTATATGCTAAAGTTAAACTTGTTTCCTTGTCTATGGATCTTGCAATCTAAAAATGGTAACATACAATTATTTTCATTCTCTACAGTAAATTTGATGGAAGGTACTAAATTGTTAAGTAAAGGGAGAAATATTTGTAAATTTTCATTTGTTGGCCAAACATAAAGGACATCATCTACATACCTAAACCAAATTGCATTAGAAGGTAAGATATCCTTTAGTAATTTTGTTTAAAAAAATTCTCGTGTTTTATTTTCCCCCTGAACTCATAGGAACACACACATATATATATATATATATATATATATATATATATATATATATATATATATATATATATATATTTCTTTTTCTTTTAAACTATTCGCCATTTCCCGCGTTAGCGAGGTAGCATTAAGAACAGAGGACTGGGCCTTTGAGGGAATACCCTCACCTGGCCCAATTCTCTGTTCCTTCTTTTGAAAACAAAAAAAAAAAAAAAAAAAAAAAAAAACGAGAGGGGAGGATTTCCAGCCCCCCGCTCCCTCCCCTTTTAGTCGCCTTCTACGACACGCAGGGAATACGTGGGAAGTATTCTTAATCCCCTATCCCCAGGGATAATATATATATATATATATATATATATATATATATATATATATATATATATATATATATATATATATATATATATATATATATATATATATATACATATATATATATATATATATATATATATATATATATATATATATATATATATATATATATATATATATATATAGAGAGAGAGAGAGAGAGAGAGAGAGAGAGAGAGAGAGAGAGAGAGAGAGAGAGAGAGAGAGAGAGAGAGAGAGGGGAAAGTATAAAGTCTGTTGTGGATGAGAGAGCTTGGGAAGTGAGTCATTTGTTGTTCGCTGATGATACAGCGCTGGTGGCTTATTCATGTGAGAAACTGCAGAAGCTGGTGACTGAGTTTGGTAAAGTGTGGGAAAGAAGAAAGTTAAGAGCAAATGTGAATAAGAGCAAGGTTATTAGGTACAGTAGGGTTGAGGGTCAAGTTAATTGGGAGGTAAGTTTGAATGGAGAAAACTGGAGGAAGTAAAGTGTTTTAGATATCTGGGAGTGGATCTGGCAGCGGATGGAACCATGGAAGCGGAAGTGAATCATAGGGTGGGGGAGGGGGCGAAAATCCTGGGAGCCTTGAAGAATGTGTGGAAGTCGAGAACATTATCTCGGAAAGCAAAAATGGGTATGTTTGAAGGAATAGTGGTTCCAACAATGCTGTATGGTTGCGAGGCGTGAGCTATGGATAGAGTTGTGCGCAGGAGGGTGGATGTGCTGGAAATGAGATGTTTGAGGACAATGTGTGGTGTGAGGTGGTTTGATCGAGTAAGTAATGTAAGGGTAAGAGAGATGTGTGGAAATAAAAAGAGCGTGGTTAAGAGAGCAGAAGAGGGTGTTTTGAAATGGTTTGGGCACATGGAGAGAATGAGTGAGGAAAGATTGACCAAGAGGATATATGTGTCGGAGGTGGAGGGAACGAGGAAAAGTGGGAGACCAAATTGGAGGTGGAAAGAGGGATGAAAAAGATTTTGTGTGATCGGGGCCTGAACATGCAGGAGGGTGAAAGGAGGGCGAGGAATAGAGTGAATTGGATCGATGTGGTATACCGGGGTTGACGTGCTGTCAGTGGATTGAATCAGGGCATGTGAAGCGTTTGGGTAAACCATGGAAAGTTTTGTGGGGCCTGGATGTGGAAAAGGAGCTGTGGTTTCGGACATTTGCATGACAGCTATAGACTGAGTGTGAACGAATGGTGCCTTTGTTGTCTTTTCCTAGTGCTACCTCGCACACATGAGGGGGGAGGGGGATGGTATTCCATGTGTGGCGAGGTGGCGATGGGAATGAATAAAGGCAGACAGTGTGAATTGTGTGCATGGGTATATATGTATGTGTGTGTGTGTGTATATATATGTGTACATTGAGATGTATAGGTATGTATATTTGCGTGTGTGGACGTGTATGTATATTCATTGTGTATGGGGGTGGGTTGGGCCATTTCTTTCTTCTGTTTCCTTGCGCTACCTCGCAAACGCGGGAGACAGCGACAAAGCAAAATAAATAAATAAATAAATAATATATATATATATATATATATATATATATATATATATATATATATATATATATATATATATATATATATATATATATATATATATATGAAACCACACTGCTCTTCCCCAATCTGATGCTCTGTACATGCCTTCACCCTCTCACTCAATACCCGCCCATACAATTTCCCAGGAATGGTAGAGGATGTGTGGATCAGGTGTTTGCTTTGAAGAATGTATGTGAGAAATGCTTAGAAAAGCAAATGGATTTGTATGTAGCATTTATGGATCTGGAGAAGGCATATGATAGAGTTGATAGAGATGCTCTGTGGAAGGTATTAAGAATATATGGTGTGGGAGGCAAGTTGCTAGAAGCAGTGAAAAGTTTTTATCGAGGATGTAAGGCATGTGTACGTGTAGGAAGAGAGGAAAGTGAATGGTTCTCAGTAAATGTACGTTTGCGGCAGGGGTGTGTGATGTCTCCATGGTTGTTTAATTTGTTTATGGATGGGGTTGTTAGGGAGGTAAATGCAAAAGTTTTGGAAAGAGGGGCAAGGATGAAGTCTCTTGGGGATGAGAGAGCTTGGGAAGTGAGTCAGTTGTTGTTCGCTGATGATACAGCGCTGGTGGCTGATTCATGTGAGAGACTGCAGAAGCTGGTGACTGAGTTTGGTAAAGTGTGTGAAAGAAGAAAGTTAAGAGTAAATGTGAATAAGAGCAAGGTTATTAGGTACAGTAGGGTTGAGGGTCAAGTCAATTGGGAGGTGAGTTTGAATGGAGAAAAACTGGAGGAAGTGAAGTGTTTTAGATATCTGGGAGTGGATCTGGCAGCGGATGGAACCATGGAAGCGGAAGTGGATCATAGGGTGGGGGAGGGGGCGAAAATTCTGGGAGCCTTGAAGAATGTGTGGAAGTCGAGAACATTATCTCGGAAAGCAAAAATGGGTAAGTTTGAAGGAATAGTGGTTCCAACAATGTTGTATGGTTGCGAGGCGAGGCGTCCCAATTGACTTGACCCTCAACCCTACTGTACCTAATAACCTTCCTCTTATTCACATTTACTCTTAACTTTCTTCTTTCACACACTTTACCAAACTCAGTCACCAGCTTCTGCAGTTTCTCACATGAATCAGCCACCAGCGCTGTATCATCAGCGAACAACAACTGACTCACTTCCCAAGCTCTCTCATCCCCAAGAGACTTCATCCTTGCCCCTCTTTCCAAAACTTTTGCATTTACCTCCCTAACAACCCCATCCATAAACAAATTAAACAACCATGGAGACATCACACACCCCTGCCGCAAACGTACATTTACTGAGAACCATTCACTTTCCTCTCTTCCTACACGTACACATGCCTTACATCCTCGATAAAAACTTTTCACTGCTTCTAGCAACTTGCCTCCCACACCATATATTCTTAATACCTTCCACAGAGCATCTCTATCAACTCTATCATATGCCTTCTCCAGATCCATAAATGCTACATACAAATCCATTTGCTTTTCTAAGTATTTCTCACATACATTCTTCAAAGCAAACACCTGATCCACACATCCTCTACCACTTCTGAAACCACACTGCTCTTCCCCAATCTGATGCTCTGTACATGCCTTCACCCTCTCAATCAATACCCGCCCATATAATTTACCAGGAATACTCAACAAACTTATACCTCTGTAATTTGAGCACTCACTCTTATCCCCTTTGCCTTTGTACAGTGGCACTATGCACGCATTTCGCCAATTCTCAGGCACCTCACCATGAGTCATACATACATTAAATAACCTTACCAAACACTCAACAATACAGTCACCCCCTTTTTTAATAAATTCCACTGCAATACCATCCAAACCTGCTGCCTTGCCGGCTTACATCTTCCGCAAAGCTTTTACTACCTCTTCTCTGTTTACCAAATCATTTTCCCTAACCCTCTCACTTTGCACACCACCTCGACCAATACACCCTATATCTGCCACCCTATATCTGCCATATATATATATATATATATATTTATATATATATATATATATATCTATCCCTGGGGATAGGGGATTAAGAATACTTCCCACGTATTCCCTGCGTGTCGTAGAAGGCGACTAAAAGGGGAGGGAGCGGGGGGCTGGAAATCCTCCCCTCTCGTTTTTTTTTTTTTTTTTTTTTTTAATTTTCCAAAAGAAGGAACAGAGGGGGCCAGGTGAGGATATTCCAAAAAAGGCCCAGTCCTCTGTTCTTAACGCTACCTCGCTAACGCGGGCAATGGCGAATAGTTTAAAAGAAAGAAAAAAAAAAAAAAATATATATATATATATATATATATATATATATATATATATATATATATATATATATATATATATATATATATATATATATATATATATATATATATATATATACCTGTTAATGACTTCAAAAAAACTCACACGAAGATATGATCAGCCATTTGTCACTGAGTATCACGTGAATAAGCAGTACTGCTGCTGCTGTGTTCATCTGTACAAGTCGTCATGCACCGGAGATGTGGTAGAATTTCCCACATTTCTTCCGTTCACAGAGTCCTGAGGTTTAGTCCTTCCTGTAGACTCTATGGTCACCTTCACTATCATTTATCGATGAATTTAAATCATCACGGTTCTGAAGCAGTTACTGAGACTACGTAAGATCTAGACAGACGGGTCATATGATTCCTATTGATTCCTATGCTATCTGTTCCGCCAATTCTTTCGTTCCGATGTGATGAATCCTCCTAATCAAGGAACATATGAGAGGATTGCTTTTTCAATTGTGCTTCTTTACCACGATTTGTAATACATCATTTGTTTTTTGTTTTCTGTGATGTAGTAATCTTTCTTCCAATCCATCATAGAATCGTGGTAAAATCCTACTCTAGAATTTGTCTTCCTCTTTCCATGAGAAGAAGACGGATTCTGGAGTAGGATTTTACGATGATTCTATGATGGTCTTACAGAGAAATGAATACAACACAGAAACCTAAAGAATATAATGTATTACAAATTTAGTCATTCAATTTCACAAATTCTTCCCTTGATTGTAATCAATGTAGTTCATACGAATATTCGTGACCGCAATACCTGGACCAAGAGTTCTTAGAAGTGCGGCCCGCGAGCCAGATGGGGCCCGCAAGAGCCCTTCATGCGGCCCGAGGCCATGTTACGCATTGAACTCTTTACGTTTGGCACAGTCGTGGAGCTCTCGTGGAGCAGTGATTGTATTATACTTCAGGTAAGGATTAATTGTAACTTAAGGGAAACGGGGTAAGGTGTCTGGACCTCCTTTAATATATCATTCTACTTAAACTAGTACATACTATCATACCCGCTAACAGGCACAAGAAAGCAAACAAAGTTAATCTTCAAAATAACGTCAGTCTGCGGATCGCCATCAAGGACCGCCCTTCAGAGCTGGCTCTACCTTTCAGAGACTTGGGAAGTCTCTGGCGTAAACAAGGCTTCAAGATGTCTTAGTCTCCAAGAGTTCCCATCATCGCAGTATTAGTGGTATGAACCATAGATAGCGGGTGCAGCAGGGCGGTAATAGCACTGCAGCTCATACGTCAGCAGTGGATGTGTTAGAACATGTGTGGTGCTGGTGCTGCAGAACCCCCAAAACCGCAGGTGTATAACTGAAAACAAATGAATGATGCTGACGCTCAGAAAATAATCCATGTGTTTATACCGGAGCGGTAATGGTGCTGTTGCAGTTCACACTCAGTAATGTATGTGTTGATGTAGGAGTGGTAATGTTGCTGTATCTTATGAATTACTGTTGCAACACACATGAATAGCGAGTGAGATGTTCGAGAAGTAGCAATTATGCAACATTCCCCAGTTTTCTGGTGAATGTGTTGGTCATGAAACGGTAATGGTGGTGCAGCTTACACAGCATTAACAAGTGTGTCGGAATAGAGCTGTTACTGGTGTCGTTGTTCACACATTAGTAGAGTAAGTTAGTCTAGATGCTGTGTTCCTAAAAGGGGATCACAAAGTAAGGTCGCGTGCATAGATTACACAGATAGAAGTATACCACGATGAACTTTGTTCATCTTAAGTAAAATGCATAATGGTATCTAAGCAAATAATTTGAGGTGATACTAAAAATGAAAATAATAGAGAACAATAGATTCACATGACGAGCCAAGCACAACGTTAACCACTACTTCTGCATTCTTTAGAATTGTTATTGTGATAGTCCATGTTCCACCTGACATAAAGCCTTTCCTGTGCAACATATTATCTTGCTTTTTAAACAGCTTGACTGGTTTATATCTTGGCTTCGCTGTAATGTTCCTTTCATGAGACCAAAGCACAGGGGAACAATTTGGTAACATTGTTTATTAGTGCTGTAATCTATCGGTCTGACCTGCTTTTGTAAATTCTATCACACTTCAGGATTATGCAAAGGTCACATAAGACATTTTGATCTGCTTTGTTGCATTCCAGAGTTCAATGGTATATTGAAGCATAATGTCATATATTTCTTTTGTGTTTGACAAATATACCTTCTCTCTCATCTGGATGATAGTTCTAGATAAAGTCTGTTTGCCAACACCCGAGTCATACTGAACTATACGTGCAGAAAGAATTCCTATGAAAATAGTTTCATTTTGTTCTATAAGAATAATGATATGCAAACAAATGATTTCTGCTTTTGTATGACTTCTCGTTCAGTATGGATCAGCTATATCACGTTTACATATTGTACTGAAACCAAGAGAAAAACAGCTTCTTAAACTAACGACTTTGTAAGTATTGACAGCCTAACGAATTATCTCTTATTCTTGCAGTAGTGTTGCGACAGTAGCCTTGAGATATGCCATTTACAATGAAACATAAGGGAACCATTAGCACTCGGTAATCTCTTTATTAATTACTCCACAGGGCTTTGTTAACAGAAGTTTCACACGAGTTAAATATTTGAATGCTATTAAAATGTTCAGTCGACTTCAAACATTGCCTTATCGGCACCGGTATCTAGATCTACGCAAACGTCAGCGTCGGTCCTTTGTTAGAAACTAGAACAGCAATGTTTCTTGTATATGGAACCAATTACTTACTACATCAGTTGACATACTAATCTGTTGTTAGTTGGTGTCGCAGACCACTAAAACGCTGCTGATTAGGTAGCCACGTTCCCCGATTTTTTATTTCGCAAGTGTCCTTCGTAGGAGAGACAAATGTTCTATGAAGTAATCCCAGGGATCTCTCAGGCTACAGTCCTAATAAATGCTGTAGAGGATGAGTGCCATCCTGCAGTTGTATGGCTGGCTAGCTGTTACTTCAAAAGGACTTTTGGTGCTGTTGTATTTGATTTACATGTATTAAACATGAATGGCATATCTTGTCTCGCACAATGCATTCTCTATGTCACATATGTGCAAAGCCTACATCTTGCCTCAGTGGCAGATAAAGACATGACTACTGTGCTGCCATGTTACTTTTATTCTCAGTAAAAGAAAACAAGACCGACTCTCCAACCATCACTGCAATTGCTGACAAAAGAGCAGGATATGCGATATTAGTTTTCTACTTAATTATGGACTTCAGTTCAACCCTGGGGTACGGAGGGAAATAATTTTACCTCCGTATTCCATGCTTGTCGTGAAAGGTGACTAGAGCCAGCGGAAGCGTGGGTGCTGGAGCCCCCCAACTCATTTTGTACTTCAATTTATACAAAACGGAGCAGAAACAGGAGCCAAGAAGGAAATGCTCTTCTTCCCCGAAGGCTCAGGCAGGGGTGACCAAATGTGTGGATGAGAGGAGAGATAGGGTAGCATGTTTGAAGAAAGAATCCTGGATGTTCTGGCTCTGAGTGAAGCAAAGCTTAAGGATAAAGGAGAAGAATGGCTTGGAAATGTCTTAGGAGTAAACCAGTGAGAGGACAAGAGCTAAGGAAGGAGTAGCACTACTCCAGAAGCAGGAGTTGTGGGAAAGAGTACATGGAAGAAGTTTCTAGACTGATGTGGGTAAAACTAAAAATAGATGGCGAAAGATGGGTAGTTATTAATACATATGTACCTAACCATGAAAAGCAAGATCATGCGAGGGAAGTGTTATGTGAACAGCAAAGTGTGTCAACAATTTTGAATGTAAGAAACCGGGTATTAGTGATGAGTGATTTGAATGTGATGGTGAGTAATATGGTGTTTGAGGGTACGGATGAGAGCATGGGATAATCAGTATTATGAAAGAAAATGGTAATCCGTTTGTGGAGTTGAGTGCTGAATAAGGACTGGTAATTGGAAATACCTGGTCTAGAAAGAGGGATATACCCAAGTATACGTACATGAATAGGAGAGATAGTCAGCGGGCATTATTGGATTACACATTAACTGGTAGGTGAGTAAAAAGAGAAATTTTTGGAAGTAATTGGGGCTGAGAGGGACAGCTAATAGGATGTCGATATCCTGTGGAGGCGAGAGTGAAGATTTATAGAGATTTTCAGAAAAGAAAAAACCCTGTAGGTGAGCAAAGAGGGATGAAATTAAGTGAATCTAGAAGAGAAACTTGTAAGATGAAATACCAGGAAAGAACGAGAATAAAATAACAAAAAAAGGTAGTAAATGAGGCTATGGGAGTGTGTGAGGAATGGAAAGTATTTAGGAAAACAGTGCTGGCATGTGCAAGAGATGCATGTCGTGTGTGAAAGGTGGGAGATGGGCAGATTAGAAAGGGTAGTGAGCGGTAGGATATAGAAGTAAAGTGGCTAGCGAAAGAGAAAAAAAAGAGAGGCATTTGCGCTGTAGTTACAGGGAGGAAGTGCATATGAATTGGGATGTATTAAGAAAAGCGGTGGGAGGTCAAGATTAGGGTGCAGGAGTTGAAAAGACGGCAAATTAGAGTTGGGGTAAACGATCATCAGTAGACTTTAAGGAGAATAAGATTTTTGGAAGAAAGTTAATAATGAGCTACAAAGAGAACAAATAAGAAGATCGGTGAAGGACGCAAAAGGGGAGGTTGTAACAGTCAGTGAAGTGAGGAGAGGATGGAGTGATTATTTTGAAGGACTGTTGAATGTGTTAGATGATGGGGTGGCAGATGTAGAGTAGCTCGGTTTGGGTGGTGTGCGGAGTGAGAGTGTCACGGAGAATGGTAAGTTGAGGTGAGAGGAAGTGAAGAAAGCTTGATATAAGATGAAATGTGGTTGATAAGGATTTTCAGTACACGTAAGGTGAGTTGCCTGATGATTGGCGGAATAGTGTCACAATATAAAGGCAAAGAGGATAAAAGTGACCACACAGGTAGACGTTTGTTGACTATACCTTGACTATACCTTGGGAGGGTCGTGTTTAAAATTGTGAAGGCATGTACAGACCATCAGACAGAGGAGGAGCAGTGTGGTTTCAGAGATGTATAGAATGTGTGTGAAATATACTTAGGAAAAAACAGATGGATTTGTATGTGGCATTTATGGATCTGGAGTAGGCATATGATAGGATTGATAGAGCTGCTTTGTGGAATATTCTAAGAATAAACCGCGGGCGGGGAAAGCTGCTAGAGGCAGTGAAAAGTTGTTATCAAGTGTGTAAGGCATGTGTACAACTAGGAAGCAGAGAATGAATGATTACAAGTGAGGGTTGGTCTGTAGTTGGAGTGTATGATGTGTCCATGGTTGTTCAATTTGTCAATGGATGGGGAAGTGACGGAGGCAACTGCAAGAATCTTGGAGAGATGGGAGAGTATGCAGTCTGTGAGTGATGAAAGGGCATGGGAAATGAGTCAGTTAATGCTTGATGATGATACATCACTGGTGACTGATTCGAAATTGAAACTGCAGAATTTGGTGACCGAGTCTGGAAGACTTTCCGGAAGGAGAAAGTTGAGAGCAAGTGTAAATAAAAAAAGATTATAAGATTCCGGATGGTTGAGGGACGGGTTAGTTGGAGTGTGAGTTTGAATGGAGAAAAATTGGAGAGAGCAAAGTGTTTCATATACCTGGGAGTGGACATGATTGTGAGTGGAACCACGGAAGTGGGACTGAGTCATAGAGTAGGTGAGGGAGCGAAGGTTCTGGGGCGCTGAAGATTGTGTGGAGAGAGAGAACGTTATCTGGTAGGGCAAAACTTGCCATGATTAGAGGTATAGTAGTTCCCACAATTTTGTATGGATGCGAGGTATGGGCTACAGATAAGTAATGTATGGGTAACAGGGAGCTGTGGTTATGATAAAGCGTGTGTCTGACAGAGTTCAAGGGGGTGTACTAAAATGGCTTGGACATATGGAAAGAATGAGTGAGGAAAAGTTGACAAAGATGATGTAAATATCAGACATGGAGGGAACTAGGAGAACGGGTAGACTAAAATTAGATATGGAAGGTTAGAATAAAAAAGATTTTGAGCGACTGGGGCCTGAACATGTAGGAGTGAACAACTTGCATGGGATCCAGAGTGAACTGAACCAAGGTATGTGAGGCTTTTGGGGTAAACCAAGGGAAGGTCTGTGGGGCCTGGATGTGGATAGGGAGCTGTAGTTTCGGTGCATTACACAAGGTGGATGCATCCTTTCTCCTTCTGTTTCTGGAGCTGATTCGCTAATGAAGGGAACGCCGATCGAGTTTATAAAAAAAATATATATATATGTATCTATATATATATATATATATATATATATATATATATATATATATATATATATATATATATATATATATATATATATATACTTATTTTATTCATTTTGCTTTGTCGCTGTCTCCCGCGTTAACGAGGTAGCGCAAGGAAACAGACGAAAGAATGGCCCAACCCATCCACATGCACATGTATATACATACACGTCCACACACGCAAGTATACATACCTATACATCTCAATGTACACATATATATAAACACACACACATATACATATATACACATGTACATAATTCATACTGTCTGCCTTTATTTGTTCCCATCGCCACCTCGCCACACATAGAATAACAACCCCCTCCACCCTCATGTGTGCGAGGTAACGCTAGGAAAAGACACCAAAGGCCACATTTGTTCACACTCAGTCTCTAGCTGTCATGTAATAATGCACCGAAACCACAGCTCCCTTTCCACATCCAGGCCCCACACACTTTCCATGGTTTACCCCAGACGCTTCACATGCCCTGGATCAATCCACTGACAGCACGTCGACCCCGGTATACCACATCGTTCCAATCTACTCTATTCCTTGCACGCCTTTCACCCTCCTGCATGTTCAGGCCCCGATCACTCAAAATCGTTTTCACTCCATCTTTCCACCTCCATTTTGGTCTCCCACTTCTCGTTCCCTCCACCTCCGACACATATATCCTCTTGGTCAATCTTTCCTCACTCATTCTCTCCACGTGACCAAACCATTTCAAAACACCCTCTTCTGCTCTCTAAACCACACTCTTTCCATTTACACACATCTCTCTTACCCTTACATTACTTACTGGATCAAACCACCTCACACCACATATTGTCCTCAAACATCTCATTTCCAGCACATCCACCCTCCTGCGCACAACTCCATCCATAGCCCACGCCTCGCAACCATACAACATTGTTGGAACCACTATTCCTTCAAGCACACCCATTCCTGCTTTCCAAGACAATGTTCTCGACTTCCACACACTCTTCAAGGTTCCCAGAATTTTCGCCCCCTCCCCCACCCTATGACTCACTTACGCTTCCATGGTTTCATCCGACTGCCGGATCCACTCCCACATATCTAAAACACTTTACTTCCTCCAGTTTTTCTCCATTCAAGCTTACCTCCCAATTGACTTGACCCTCAACCCTACTGTGCACAATAACCTTGCTCTTATTCACATTTACTCTCAACTTTCTTCTTTCACACACTTTACCAAACTCAGTCACCAGCTTCTGCAGTTTCCTACATGAATCAGCCACCAGCGCTGTATCATCAGCGAACAACAACTGACTCACTTCCCAAGCTCTCTCATACACAACAGACTGCACATTTGCCCTTCTCTCGAAAACTCTTGCATTCACCTCCCCAACAACCACATCCATAAACAAATTAAACAACCATGGGGACATCACACACCCCTTCCGCAAACCTACATTCACTGAGAACCAATCACTTTCCTCTCTTCCCACCCGTATACATGCCTTACATCCTCGATGAAAAACTTTCACTGCCTCTAACAACTTGCCTCCCACACCATACACTCCCAAACCACTCCACAGAGCACCTCCATCAACTCCATCATATGCCTTCTCCAGATCCACAAATGCCAAATACAAATCCATTTGTATCTCTAAGTATTTCTCACACAACATTCTTCAAAGCAAACACCTGATTCACACATCCTCTACCACTTCTGAAACCACACTGCTCTTCCCCAATCTGATGCTCTATACACGCCTTCACCCTCTCAATCAATACCATCCCATACAATTTACCAGGAATTCTCAACAAACTTATACCTCTGTAATTTGAGCACTCACTCTTATCCCCTTTGCCTTTGTACAACGGCACCATGGAAGCATTCCGCCTCTCCTCAGGCACCTCACCATGAATCATACATACATTAAATAACCTTACCAACCAGTCAACAATACAGTCACCCCCTTCCCCAACAAATTCCACTGCAATACCATCCAAACCTGCCGCCTTGCCGGCCTTCATCTTCCGCAAAGCACTTACTACCTCCTCTCTATCTACCAAATCATTTTCCCCAACACTCTCACTTTGCACACCACCGCGACCAAAACACAGCTATTCCTTCACCAATCTATCATTTATCATGTATCCTTCATTGCTAAGCTCTTAAAAGATTTTCATCAAAACGTCCTCAAAAAAACTTCATTCCTTTTATCTTTTTTCCATCTCTATTGTTCACTCTGCCTATTCTATCAATCTTCAACTAAATTACATTAGTTATCCATTTCTACAGCTCTTACTTTTCTTTGCTTTTACCCGTAAAAACCTAGGAATAGTTAGTTTCTTAAAAATAAGTTACAAGTTGGGAAAAGCATCCTTTTCTTTATGTTTCTTGCTTATTCTACCCTTAAATTCTTTCCATTCACTAGAGCTTGTACAGTTGTGTTCTTTATCAAACAAAATTTCAAAAAAGACTTTCACTTGAAACAAATCATCTGCTCCACAGGAAGTCAAATTCTAATTACATCTAAAGAGAATTTATAGTGTCTTTTCACAAATATTTACTAATTACATGCTTGCCCTGCTTAATGATAAAATTCCACCTTATATATCTCACATATCTATGACAAACATTCATATATATATAAATACTTTTTTCTTAACTGCTACTTCTGCATATCTCTATCCTTTTACATACTTACAATTCTTGTTTGTACACCATGTGCATGGAATATGCATACTTAATATGCAGGAAAAAGGTAACTAGAAGTATCATGATAATTCAATATATATATATATATATATATATATATATATATATATATATATATATATATATATATATATATATATATATATATACATATATATATATATATATATATATATATATATATATATATATATATATATATATATATATATATATATATATATATATATATATATATATATATATATATATATATATATATATATATATATATATATATATATATATATATATATATATATATATATATATATATATATATATATATATATATATATATATATATATATATATATATATATATACATATATGTATATATATATATATATATATATATATATATATATATATATATATATATATATATATATATATATATATATATATATATATATATATATATATATATATATATATATATATATATATATATTTTTTTTTTTTTTTTTTTTTGCTTTGTCGCTGTCTTCCGCGTTTGCGAGGTAGCGCAAGGAAACACACGAAAGAAATGGCCCAACCTACCCAATACACATGTATATACATACACGTCCATACACGCAAATATACATAGCTACACAGCTTTCCATGGTTTACCCCAGACGCTTCACATGCCCTGATTCAATCCACTGACAGCACGTCAACCCCGGTATACCACATCGATCCAATTCACTCTATTCCTTGCCCTCCTTTCACCCTCCTGCATGTTCAGGCCACGATCACACCAAATCTTTTTCACTCCATCTTTCCACCTCCAATTTGGTCTCCCACTTCTCCTCGTTCCCTCCACCTCCGACACATATCCTCTTGGTCAATCTTTCCCCACTCATTCTCTCCATGTGCCCAAACCATTTCAAAACACCCTCTTCTGCTCTCTCAACCACGCTCTTTTTATTTCCACATATCTCTCTTACCTTTATGTTACTTACTCGATCAAACCACCTCACACCACACATTGTCCTCAAACATCTCATTTCCAGCACATCCAACCTCCTGCGCACAACTCTATCCATAGCCCATGCATCGCAACCATACAACATTGTTGGAACCACTATTCCTTCAAACATACACATTTTTGCTTTCCGAGATAATGTTCTCGACTTCCACACATTCTTCAAGGCTCCCAGGATTTTCGCCCCCTCCCCAACCCTATGATCCACTTGCGCTTCCATGGTTCCATCCGCTGCCAGATCCACTCCCAGATATCTAAAACGCTTTACTTCCTCCAGTTTTTCTCCATTCAAACTCACCTCCCAATTGACTTAACCCTCAACCCTACTGTACCTAATAACCTTGCTCTTATTCACATTTACTCTTAACTTTCTTCTTTCACACACTTTACCAAACTCAGTCACCAGCTTCTGCAGTTTCTCACATGAATCAGCCACCAGCGTTGTATCATCAGCGAACAACAACTGACTCACTTCCCAAGCTCTCTCATCCACAACAGACTTCATACTTGCCCCTCTTTCCAAAACTCTTGCATTCACCACCCTAACAACCCCATCCATAAACAAATTAAACAACCATGGAGACATCGCACACCCCTTCCGCAAACCTACATTCACTGAGAACCAATCACTTTCCTCTCTTCCTACACGTACACATGAATTACATCCTCGATAAAAACTTTTCACTGCTTCTAACAACTTGCCTCCCACACCATATATTCTTAATACCTTCCACAGAGCATCTCTATCAACTCTATCATATGCCTTCTCCAGATCCATAAATACTACATACAAATCCATTTGCTTTTCTAAGTATTTCTCACATACATTCTTCAAAGCAAACACCTGATCCACACATCCTTTACCACTTCTGAAACCACACTGCTCTTCCCCAATCTGATGCTCTGTACATGCCTTCACCCTCTCAATCAATACCCTCCCATATAATTAACCAGGAATACTCAATAAACTTATACCTCTGTAATTTGAGCGCTCACTCTTATCCCCTTTGCCTTTGTACAATGGCACTATGCACGCATTCCGCCAATCCTCAGGCACCTCACCATGAGTCATACATACATTAAATAACCTTACCAACCAGTCAACATTACAGTCACCCCCTTTTGTAATAAATTCCACTGCAATACCATTCTAACCCACAGCCTTGCCGGCTCTCATCTTTCGCAAAGCTTTTACTACCTCTTCCCTGTTTACCAAATCATTTTCCCTACCCCTCTCACTTTGCACACCACCTCGACCAAAACACCCTATATCTGCCACTCTATCATCAAACACATTCAACAAACCCTCAAAATACTCACTCCATCTCCTTCTCACATCACCACTACTTCTTATCACCTCCCCATTTGCGCCCTTCACTGAAGTTCCCATTTGCTCCCTTGTCTTACGCACTTTATTTACCTCCTTCCAGAACATCTTTTTATTCTCCCTAAAATTTAATGATACTCTCTCACCCCAAATCTCATTTGTCCTCTTTTTCACCTCTTGCACCTTTCTCTTGACCTCCTGTCTCTTTCTTTTATACATCTCCCACTCAATTGCATTTTTTCCCTGCAAAAATCGTCCAAAAGCCTCTCTCTTCTCTTTTCTTACTTCTTCATCTCACCACTCACTACCCTTTCTAATCAACCCACCTCCCACTCTTCTCATGCCACAAGCATCTTTTGCGCAATCCATCACTGATTCCCTAAATACATCCCACTCCTCCCCCACTCCCCTTACTTCCATTGTTCTCACCTTTTTCCATTTTGTACTCAGTCTCTCCTGGTACTTCCTCACACAAGTCTCCTTCCCAAGCTCACTTACTCTCACCACCCTCTTCACCCCAACATTCACACTTCTTTTCTGAAAACCCATACAAATCTTCACCTTAGCCTCCACAAGACAATGATTAGATATCCCTCTAGTTGCACCTCTCAGCACATTAACATCCAAAAGTGTCTCTTTCGCGCGCCTGTCAATTAACACGTAATCCAATAACGCTCTATGGCCATCTCTCCTACTTACATACGTATACTTATGTATATCTCGCTTTTTGAACCAGGTATTCCCAATCACCAGTCCTTTTTCAGCATATATATATATATATATATATATATATATATATATATATATATATATATATATATATATATATATATATATATATATATATATATATATGTTTTTGTGCGTGTGTGTGTGTATATGTGTAAAGAATCTTTGATCTTTGTATTTTCTCTCTATTATTCATAATAGCTTTCTGATCCATAATTCACATGCTCCTTTGATTCCGCGTGAATCAGTGTCTCAATTTTACCTTGGCCGTGAATTCATTGACAAGTTTTCATACATTAATGTTTTTTCTGTAAGTTTCACGGGATTGTTTTCATCAACTCAGCTGGTAGGCAATCATAGTGAGATATCGCACCTGCTATAAAGGAGAGTTGTTCCACGTTCTATGTAGGTGTCGACTAGTTATTTTCTATGCTTTATGGGGCAGGCTTCGCTTAAGATATACCGCAAAATCAAGGCGCAACCATCTCTCTTATACACCCGCACCAAACAGCATGGTCTTTTCTCATTACGTGCATCTTAAAATCTTTAATATACTGTCATGGATTATCAAAACATCCTACCTCTGCATCTTGCATGTGTCATCTGGATCTTATAGCAATTTGAGTTATCTTTTGTCCAACGTTGCTTCACTATTTACATTTAGTTATGTACTCCAGTTCTCACCTGTCATATAACAAGAAATAATCTAATCAGTTTTCCTACAATGTCCTTATCGCAGTACTCTGAATGTTGCTCACAAACTTCTTTGCTCCTCTTTTGCACATTATTTGTTACACATATCTACTTTTTTGTTGTCTTTTAGGTTTCTCACAAGTACCCCTTTGGTTATGCATAATGATTCTTCTATAATTGACCTTGCGCTTCCTTGCGCTAGCATGTACGTGTAGCTCCTATTTCACGTCTTCCTTTGTCAACCCTTGTACCTTTCTGCTACGTCATACGGTAATGTCTCTCAGTATGTCTCAGATACCTTATAAGCTGCTATATATTCCTCATCTGGTATATCATAACTTTAATGTAAGTACCTTTTGATATATAAAGCGTATCTACTCCTCTCTTGATCTTTATTTTCTAGGCCTATCATTTTTTCAGTCCTCATATCATATCATGGCTAACGTGCATATAGCGAATCTGACATTGTACTGCTGACAGTCAACTTGAAAACACTTATTGCTTTACCATTTATCACATAATTTTGGGGAGAGTTATTTAGTTACATAATTCAAACGGTGTTCTTGTTGGGCATAATCAGCGAGCCATGAATATGTACATATTTTCTACCTTAAGTCTGCTAAAGATATGTGTGACATGAAAATCATCCTCTTAGTTCAAGTACAAAAAACTTTCCCCCTGCTCTTTACCCTTTAAGTATTGCCCATCTGCCTAAAACATCTATTAAAGTGGTATATCAAGTTTCAGTAACTTCACTGATATTTTCCAGTGCAATAATCAGTTGATTCACTTGTAACCTAATTCAGGCAAACTCTTCGAAAAGTTTCTCTTTAAGTCCGACCTTTTGCTGATTGTTTGAAGATACTTTGATATCATGGAAACAATACTTTTCACATTTACAGATTAAACCAAAGAAATTTCAGTTATCCTTAGTATTGTAAAACACACAATTGCTATACTCTCAAATTCGTAGCCACATTAGCCAGAGCTCAATCACCACAAGGTGATTGAACTACTGTCGTTAACACTGGTATCTGTAGTCTGATTAGAAAAACTACCTCTTGTAGTGACAGCTGAACGATAATCTCGCTACACGAGCTGTGAGAGTACAGCTTGACACTCTAGCAACCTGGCAGATTACTTGCTCCTTGCTGAGTAAGGAGACTAACGAGACTTATGTGACACTCGAAACAGGAAGTTGACGCATCTCATTTGCATTCTCTCAGGACATCAGTATCTGACCTGTCACTCGGTTCAGGACAGACAACTCCATACATTAAACAAGAGCAGTCACTTGTGACACAGCTCTCAGGAGAGGCTGAGGGTTCGCATCCCTCTGAACTTATCTCCTGAAGTTCAGACCAGCAAGGTTCAGGTGTCTTGGCTTCAGATACTTATCTCGTATAAGTTGTAGCAGAGACGCCTGATCCACTACAGGAGGATGTAACGACTCTGAAATGAAGATGTACATCAAAATGTTTACACAAACCAGTCTTGGTAGATGCCATCTTTTCTCCTACTTTGCATCAGGAATGGTATAATCAAGGTCCTTAAGCAGGACATTCAACACAAACCTATCCCAGTCAACCCGACTTGACACATGACACATGTATGGCACTGTATGAGTCACCTGACTCACTCTGTGTCACAAATGACATAACACACGCACCTTGCGCGCTAGACAACTTGTCTCACAGATGACAGTAAGGCTACTCACAGGTAATTTCCTTATCTCAACGGGATCAACAAAATTGTGATCGTCAGTAGTATCACTGCCTAAGGAACTGTGTACACCAGGTATTGATAACCTACACATTACACCGTGAATGAGATACTTGCGTCTCACGTCAGTCATCATATAGTCTACACAGTGGAACTCTGACTATCTCATCAACTCTGTCGAGCATCACATGCTCTCTGGTGGAACAGTTTTCCACCCCAGGGACTACATCCTTGGTAATGAAACTCTAGAACGCTCCAGTGTTATGAAATGTCTTGATAGGGAGTTGTTAACTGTACTGATTACTGACAACATGTCCGCTAGTGATGAACCGACTGGCAGTTGAGCCTCTTGCTGCAGCTCAAAATTTAGTATGGTCTCCGTTGTAATGAATCATGAGTCGCGGCCCAGTTACGTAGTATCTGCTCCGGACCGCCGAGATCCTCGTACCTTAGTGTCAGGCTTCGGTACCCAGAGCCTTATATGATTGGTGGCATTTTAATGCAGCGATCCTGTAGAGACGCTCTACATAGTACCTTCCATTGTTGAAGTGGGATGTAGGAATCATCTTGCCTCGCTGTATGATAAACGAGTCTCTTGAATAAAGTACATAGAAAATAAAAGCCGCGACGCGAAAGATATAGGAACTTCTACATTTTGTCGTTAGTTGGCAAGCTATCTCTACTCATTCTTGTTATGGATATATTTTCAGAAAAGAATAAAGTTCTTGACCTCTTCACCTGGACAAAGGTCTTAGAAGTTTGAGGGTAACGACAACAACTCCCTCGCTCTAGTGGTGATTGACATCACTGACATTCATCCTTTCGTGTTCGCGTCCTGCGTATCGGTCTCTCGACCTAACCGTCTCAGGTTTTGAGCAAAAGCAAAGCATAATAGCAATATTTTTTGTCTTTTTCAGTGAAAGTGGCTTTCCCATAATTTTCTAAATTCATCTGTTGGGATAATACTTTACATGATGTCTTAAAATCTTAATCTTTTAAAAGTTTGTTTAACCTATCTGTATACAGCAACACAATGGCAGTACATCATCCTTCGCCATAGACCGTGCTTCATTCCCGACTTTTTTACCCCAGGAAGACAGGTGGACACTGCACGAAAAATATGTATTAATTTTCATTTGCCTCCCATACACCCCTGCAGAATTGTAAAGTTGATCAATGGCATTTTCATAATGCGTTCCATATTTTTGTATCTTATACGAACAAAAAATGCAATTAAGTACAGTCTAAGTTAAGACAATCCATGTGGCAACGATTCCATTATATCACTTCCACACCATCAATTAAGGTAGATGCCACGTAATCATATCGCTGCTCAATTGAATGAGTCATGCATGTCATAAACTCAAAATTTCCGACGCCGAAGGGCATACCATTGTTCGTGGTTCGTATATTTTCTTTAAAGAAATTGGTACATTTTAGTCCTTATTTCTCAATAGATTCTGTTCTAATGTCGTATATTCAAGAAATGTGCGGTAGAAGATTCCTAGGTATTATTAACATTATTTTCCCACCTAATACACAGGGGTATAATCACATATCTAATCATGATTTTTTTTCAGAGATTACACTACTATTATGCCTGGGTGACTAGGTATCTTAGAAATTATTCATTGAATTATATGTATGCCTGCAACTGTATGATAGTTTGTTAATATACTCTTATATGTCGATAAAAATGTTTAAGATAACTTTCTTGATTATTGTTCACTTGACTAGTATTTCCAGGGTATGAAAACTATCTACATGAAGGCACTGTACTCAGGCAAGTAGTAGACTGGGTTTTTTGCGCCCTCCGTGTACTTTGGAGTCGCTGCCTTTTTAAGTATCTTATTTTCTTGATAGAATTTTCCAAAATCTATTTTCACAGACTATTTCTGTAAGCGTTTCTTTTCCAGGTACTGCCCTAACAGCTTTTGTTTAAGTTTAGGAGATGTTAGAAAGACAACAACTTTTGTTGAGCTACTGTTGTGCTAGAAAGTGTTATCCAGATGGTTGTTGTCTATTGGTTCGGTTGCCTCGGGTGGAATCTGCCACTAGGCCTGGTCTCCTGCTATTCATGAGACAGCATCCGTCCGTGTGGCTCCCAGCAGACAATGCTGCAATATGCTTGAGTGTTATTGCTCTCTTCCTCTTGTCCTGCCCACAAAAAATGAAAGAGAAAAGAAAAAAAATCTGGCCTGGTCATGTCACAGCACCCTTAACATGTTTACATAACTGATCTGCGACAATAACTTTGGCTCGATGTTATCGCTTATCCTGTTACAGCATCGCTTTCACCTGAATCTTCGGTAATCCAACCACAAAATTACATAATCTATCCTCCTGACTAGCCCCTATATGACATATCCCTGGTCTAGAGACTAAAACAATACTGTCCTCAAAGGACCTTGAGCCTTGAGGTGCGATGTAAAACCAAACTTTTGAATTAAAATCACAGGAGAGCCCAGCTACAGCGCCCTTCTGCATGGTTCCTCATTTGGCTCTTCACCACTCCCACTAACCAGTACAACACTGTGGCCAAGTCCCCCGGCTGTTGTGCAACAGCGGTCCTCTGGACTGGTCGTTTAGTAAGAAAATGTAGATCTGCGCCCAGAGAGAAACATATTCTTGTTTATTTGTTTCTTCTACTTTTTCCCAATAATGAATATTTATCGTTATTCCTAAATTCAAGGACCAATCGATTTGAAAATTGGTATGCATGTACCTTGAATACATGCTTACCATGCAGCTGAGGGTATAATTGGGGAGCTTAGGATATTCAGTGGTATCAGTGAAAAAGGTGAACCACCTGTAGAGTTGTTTGCTGAAAAAGGTCTGGTGATAGGGAATACTTGGTTCAAAAACGGTGCCACACAAATAGTGGTCGGCACTATTGGATTACAAATTATCACTAAACGTGTAAAAGAGAGACTTTTGGATGTGAACGTGCTGAGAGGGGCAGCTGGTAAATTGTCTAATCACTATCTTGTGGAGGCGAGGGTGAAGGTTTGTAGAGGTTTTCAGAAAAAATGTCACCATGGTTGTTCAGTTTCTTTGTGGATAGGGTGGTGAGGGTGGTAAATGCAAGTCTTTGAGAAAGAGCGAGTATGCAGTGTGTGCGGGATGAGATGGCCTCGAATGTGAGGAAGTTGTTGCTTGCTGATGATTCAGCACTTGTAGTAGATTAGAGTGAGAAACTGCAGAAGTTGGTGACTACCTTTAGAGGATTTTTTGAGTAGCTGTGAATATAAGTAAAGTTATGAGGTTCAGCATTGTTATGGGACAGGTGAGTTGGCGTGAGCTTTGACGGAGAAAAATGAGAGTTTATATATCTGGGAGCGGATATGGCACTGAATGGAACCATGGTGGGGAAGAGAGTCATAAGAAGAAGGAGGAGGGAAAGGTTCTGAGAACGCTGGAGACTTTGCATAGAGAGAGTTTTCCAAGGGGGGGTGGGGAGGGGGCAAACATGAGGGTGTTTGAAGAAATAGTAGTATCAACAATATCATATGGCTGTAAGGCATGGACCGTAGATAAAACTGTGCTTAGGAACAAGTATGTGTTAGAAATGAAATGTTTGAGGTGATTTAATCAAGTAAAGAATAAAAGGGTAAGACAGGTGTGTAGTAATAAAGAGTTTGATTGAGAGAGAAAGGAGGTGTTCCGATATGGTTTCGATATCTATATTTTCTTTTTTTTTTATACTTTGTCGCTGTCTCCCGCGTTTGCGAGGTAGCGCAAGGAAACAGACGAAAGAAATGGCCCAACCCCCCCCCCCAATACACATGTACATACACACGTCCACACACGCAAATATACATACCTACACAGCTTTCCATGGTTTACCCCGGACGCTTCACATGCCTTGGTTCAATCCACCGACAGCACGTCAACCCCTGTATACCACATCACTCCAATTCGCCCCACTTCCTGCCCTCCCCTCACCCTCCTGCATGTTCAGGCCCCGATCACACAAAATCCTTTTCACTCCATCTTTCCACCTCCAATTTGGTCTCCCTCCTCTCCTCGTTCCCTCCACCTCTGACACATATATCCTCTTGGTCAATCTTTCCTCACTCATTCTCTCCATGTGCCCAAACCACTTCAAAACACCCTCATCTGCTCTCTCAACCACGCTCTTTTTATTTCCACACATCTCTCTTACCCTTACGTTACTTACTCGATCAAACCACCTCACACCACACATTGTCCTCAAGCATCTCATTTCCAGCACATCCATCCTCCTGCGCACAACTCTATCCATAGCCCACGCCTCGCAACCATACAACATTGTTGGAACCACTATTCCTTCAAACATACCCATTTTTGCTTTCCGGGATAATGTTCTCGACTTCCACACATTTTTCAAGGCTCCCAAAATTTTCGCCCCCTCCCCCACCCTATGATCCACTTCCGCTTCCATGGTTCCATCCGCTGACAGATCCACTCCCAGATATCTAAAACACTTCACTTCCTCCAGTTTTTCTCCATTCAAACTCACCTCCCAATTGACTTGACCCTCAACCCTACTGTACCTAATAACCTTGCTCTTATTCACATTTACTCTTAACTTTCTTCTTCCACACACTTTACCAAACTCCGTCACCAGCTTCTGCAGTTTCTCACATGAATCCGCCACCAGCGCTGTATCATCAGCGAACAACAACTGACTCACTTCCCAAGCTCTCTCATCCCCAACAGACTTCATACTTGCCCCTCTTTCCAAAACTCTTGCATTTACCTCCCTAACAACCCCATCAATAAACAAATTAAACAACCATGGAGACATCACACACCCCTGCCGCAAACCTACATTCACTGAGAACCAATCACTTTCCTCTCTTCCTACACGTACACATGCCTTACATCCTCGATAAAAACTTTTCACTGCTTCTAACAACTTGCATCCCACACCATATATTCTTAATACCTTCCACAGAGCATCTCTATCAACTCTATCATATGCCTTCTCCAGATCCATAAATGCTACATACAAATCCATTTGCTTTTCTAAGTATTTCTCACATACATTCTTCAAAGCAAACACCTGATCCACACATCCTCTACCACTTCTGAAACCACACTGCTCTTCCCCAATCTGATGCTCTGTACATGCCTTCACCCTCTCAATCAGTACCCTCCCATATAATTTACCAGGAATACTCAACAAACTTATACCTCTGTAATTTGAGCACTCACTCTTATCCCCTTTGCCTTTGTACAATGGCACTATGCACGCATTCCGCCAATCCTCAGGCACCTCACCATGAGTCATACATACATTAAATAACCTTACCAACCAGTCAACAATACAGTCACCCCCTTTTTTAAAAGGGGGTGACTATATATCTAGATATATATATCTATATATCTATTTATTATACTTTGTCGCCGTGTCCCGCGTTAGCGAGGTAGCGCAAGGAAACAGACGAAAGAATGGCCTAACCCACCCTCATACACATGTATGAATGTCCATACACGTACATATACATACTTATAAATCTCAACGTATACATATATGTGCACACACAAATACATACATATAAACATTTGTACATAATTCATACTGTCTGCCTTCATAAATTCCTGTCGCCACCCCGCCAAACATGAAATAACAACCCCCTCCCCCCACCTGTGCTCGAGGTAGCGCTAGGAAAAGGCAAAAAAGGCCATATTCATTCACACTCAGTCTCTAGCTGTCATGTATAATGCACCGAAACCACAGCTCCCTTTCTACATCCAGGCCCACTGAACTTTCCATGCTTTACCTCAGACGCTTCATATGCCCTGGTTCAATCCATTGACAGCATGTCGACCCCGAAATATCGCATCGTTCCAATTCACTCTCTTCCTTCCACGCCTTTCACCCTCCTGCATGTTCAGGCACAGATCACTCAAAATCTTTTACATTCCATCTTTCCACCTCCAATTTGGTCTCCCACTTCTCCTCGTTCAATCCACCTCTGACACATAAATCCTCTTTGTCAATCTTTCCTCACCCATTCTCTCCATGTGACCAAACCATTTCAAAACACCTTCTGCTCTCTCAACCACACTCTTTTTATTACCACACATCTCTCTTACCCTTTCATTACTTATTCGATCAAACAACCTCACACCACATATTGTCCTCAAACATCTCATTTCCAGCACATCGACCCTCCTCCGCTCAACTCTATCTATAGCCCACGCCTCGCAACCATACAACATTGTTGGAACCACTATGGCTTCAAACATAGCTATTTTTGCTTTCCAAGATAACATTCTCGACTTCCAAACATTATTCAACGCACAAGAACTTTCTCCCCCTCCCAAACACTATGATTTACTTCCTCTTCCATGGTTCCATCTGCTGTCAAATCCACTCCCAGATATCTAAAACATTTCACTTCCTCCAGTT
>NC_092243.1:24265011-24315813 GCF_036320965.1 Panulirus ornatus | reverse complement strand
TTACTTGTTATCATTTCCAAATATTTCTCAATAATCCATAAGAGAAGTGTAGGTTGGTTATGAGCTTTCTGCCTAGTCTAGAGCATATGTACTTGCAGTTTATAGGTTGCAGTGTTAGCCACTACACCATGGAGGATCATATGCACGTTGTAAAGGGGTATTTGGATATGTATGGATTTAGATGTGTTTTTGTAGTTATGCACATGTATATATCCCTGGGGATAGGGGATTAAGAATACTTCCCACGCATTCCTCACGTGTCGTAGAAGGCGATTAAAGGGGACGGGAGCGGGGCGCCAGAAACCCTCCCCTCCTTGTATTTTAACTTTCTAAAAGGGGAAACAGAAGAAGGAGTCACGCGAGGAGTGCTCATCCTCCTCGAAGGCTCAGATTGGGGTGTCTAAATGTGTGTGGATGTAACAAAGATGAGAAAAAAGGAGAGATTGGTAGTATGTTTGAGGAAAGGAACCTGGATGTTTTGGCTCTGAGTGAAACGAAGCTCAAGGGCGAAGGGGAAGAGTGGTTTGGGAATGTCTTGGGAGTAAAGTCAGGGGTTAGTGAGAGGACAAGAGCAAGGGAAGGAGTAGCACGACTCCTGAATCAGGAGTTGTGGGAGTATGTGATAGAGTGTAAGAAAGTAAATACTAGATTGATATGGGTAAAACTGAAAGTTGATGAAGAGAGATGGGTGATTATTGGTGCATATTCACCTGGGCATGAGAAGAAAGATCATGAGAGGCAAGTGTTTTGGGAGCAGCTGAATGAGTATGTTAGTGGTTTTGATGCAAAATACCGGGTTATAGTGATGGGTGATTTGAATGCAAAGGTGAGTAATGTGGCAGTTGAGGGAATAATTGGTATACATGGAGTGTTAAGTGTTGTAAATGGAAATGGTGAAGAGCTTGTAGATTTATGTGCTGAAAAAGGACTGGTGATTGGGAATACCTGGTTTAAAAAGCGAGATATACATAAGTATACGCATGTAAGTAGGAGAGATAGCCAGAGAGCATTATTGGATTACGTGTTAATTGATAGACGCACGAAAGAGAGACTTTTGGATGTTAATGTGCTGAGAGGTGCAACTGAAGGGATGTCTGATCATTATCTTGTGGAAGCAAAGGTGAAGATTTGTGGGGGTTTTCAGAAAAGAAGAGAGAATTCTGGGGTGAAGAGAGTGATGAGAGTAAGTGAGCTTGGGAAGGAGACTTGTATGAGGAAGTACCAGGAGAGACTGAGTACAGAATGGAAAAAGGTGAGAACAATGGAAGTAAGGGGAGTGGGGGAGGAATGGGATGTATTTAGGGAAGCAGTGATGGCTTGCCCAAAAGATGCTTGTGGCATGAGAAGCGTGGGAGGTGGGTTGATTAGAAAAGGTAGTGAGTGGTGGGATGAAGAAGTAATATTATTAGTGAAAGAGAAGAGAGAGGCATTTGAACGATTTCTGGAAGGAAAAAATGCAAATGAGTGGGAGAGGTATAAAAGAAAGAGGCAGGAGGTCGAGAAAAAGGTGCAAGAGGTGAAAAAGAGGGCAAATGAGAGTTGGGGTGAGAGAGTATCATTAAATTTCAGGGAGAATAAAAAGATGTTTTGGAAGGAGGTAAATAAAGTGCGTAAGACAAGAGAGCAAATGGGAACTTCAGTGAAGGGGGCAAATGGGGAGGTGATAACAAGTAGTGGTGATGTGAGAAGGAGATGGAGTGAGTATTTTGAAGGTTTGTTGAATGTGTTTGATAATAGAGTGGCAGATGTGGGGTGTCTTGGTCGAGGTGGTGTGCAAAGTGAGAGGGTTAGGGAAAATGATTTGGTAAATAGAGAAGAGGTAGTAAAAGCTTTACGGAAGATGAAAGCCGGCAAAGCAGCAGGTTTGGATGGCACTGCAGTGGAATTTATTAAAAAAGGGGGTGACTGTATTGTTGACTGGTTGCTAAGGTTATTTAATGTATGTATGATTCATGGTGAGGTGCCTGGGGATTGGCGAAATGCTTGCATAGTGATTTTGTACAAAGACAAAGGGGATAAGAGTGAGTGCTCAAATTACAGAGGTATAAGTTTGTTGAGTATTCCTGGCAAATTATATGGGAGGGTATTGATTGAGAGGGTGAAGGCATGTACAGAGCATCAGATTGGGGAAGAGTAGTGTGGTATTAGAAGTGGTAGAGGATGTGCGGATCAGGTGTTTCCTTTGAAGAATATATGGGAGAAATACTTAGAAAAACAAATGGATTTGTATACAGCATTTATGGATCTGGAGATGGCATACGATAGAGTTGATAGAGATGCACTGTGGAAGGCATTAAGAATATATAGTGTGGAAGGCAAGTTGTTAGAAGCAGTGAAAAGTTTTTATCGAGGATGTAAGGCCTGAGTACGTGTAGGAATAGAGGAAAGTGATTGGTTCTCAGTGAATGCAGGTTTGCAGCAGTGTTGTGTGATGTCTCCATGGTTGTTTAATTTGTTTATGGATGGTGTTGTTAGGGAGGTGAATGCAAGAGTTTTGGAAAGAGGGGCAATTATGCAGTCTGTTGTGGATGAGAGAGCTTGGGAAGTGAGTCAGTTGTTGTTCGCTGATGATACAGCGCTGGTGGCTGATTCATGTAAGAAACTGCAGAAGCTGGTGACTGAGTTTGGTAAAGTGTGTGAAAGAAGAAAGTTAAGAGTAAATGTGAATAAGAGCAAGGTTATTAGGTACAGTAGGGTTGAGGGTCAAGTCAATTGGGAGGTAAGTTTGAATGGAGAAAAACTGGAGGAAGTGAAGTGTTTTAGATATCTGGAAGTGGATCTGGCAGCGGATGGAACCATGGAAGCGGAAGTGAATCATAGGGTGGGGGAGGGGGCGAAAATCCTGGGAGCCTTGAAGAATGTTTGGAAGTCGAGAACATTATCTCGGAAAGCAAAAATGGGTATGTTTGAAGGAATAGTGGTTCCAACAATGTTGTATGGTTGCGAGGCGTGAGCTATGGCTAGAGTTGTGCGCAGGAGGGTGGATGTGCTGGAAATGAGATGTTTGAGGACAATATGTGGTGTGAGGTGGTTTGATCGAGTAAGTAATGTAAGGGTGAGAGAAATGTGTCGAAATAAAAAGAGTGTGGTTGAGAGAGCAGAAGAGGGTGTTTTGAAATGGTTTGGTCACATGGAGAGAAAGACTGGGGAAAGATTGACCAAAAGGATATATGTGTCAGAGGTGGAGGGAATGAGGAGAAGTGGGAGACCAAATTGGAGGTGGAAAGATGGAGTGAAAAAGATTTTGTGTGATCGTGGCCTGAACATGCAGGAGGGTGAAAGTCGTGCAAGGAATAGAGTGAATTGGAACGATGTGGTATACCGGGGTCGACGTGCTGTCAATGGATTGAACCAGGGCATGTGAAGCGTCTGGGGTAAACCATGCAAAGTGTGTGGGGCCTGGATGTGGAAAGGGAGCTGTGGTTTCGGCGCATTATTACATGACAGCTAGAGACTGAGTGTGAACAAATGGGGCCTTTGGTGTTTTTCCTAGCGCTTCCTCGCACACATGAGGGGGGAGCGGGTTGTTATTCTATGTGTGGCGAGTTGGCGATGGGAACTAATAAAGGCAGACATTATGAATTATGTGTTTGTGTATATATGTATATGTCTGTGTGTGTATATATATGTGTACATTGAGATGTATAGATATGTATATTGTGCATGGGTGGACATATATGTATATACATGTGTATGTGGGCGTGTTGGGCCATTCTTTCGTCTGTTTCCTTGTGCTACCTCGCTAACGCGGGAGACAGCGACAGAGCAAAATGAATAAATAAATATATATATATATATATATATATATATATATATATATATATATATATATATATATATATATATATATATATATATATATATATATATATATATATATTATCCCTGGGGATAGGGGAGAAAGAATACTTCCCACGTATTCCCTGCATGTCGTAGAAGGCGACTAAAAGGGAAGGGAGCGGGGGGCTGGAAATCCTCCCCTTTCGGGTTTTTTTTTTTAATTTTCCAAAAGAAGGAACAGAGAAGGGGGCCAGTTGAGGATATTCCCTCAAATGTCCAGTCCTCTGTTCTTAACGCTACCTCGCTGACGCGGGAAATGGCGAATAGTTTAAAAGAAAGATATATATATATATATATATATATATATATATTATACATGATGATACAGCGCTGGTGGCTGATTCATGTGAGAAACTGCAGAAGCTGGTGACTGAGTTTAGTGAAGTGTGTGAAAGAAGAAAGTTAAGTGTAAATGTGAATAAGAGCAAGGTTATTAGGTACAGTAGTGTTGAGGGTCAAGTCAACTGGGAGGTAAGTTTGAATGGAGAAAAACTGGAGGAAGTAAAGTGTTTTAGATATCTGGGAGTGGATCTGGAAGCAGATGGAACCATGGAAGCGGAAGTGAATCATAGGGTGGGGGAGGGGGCGAAAATCCTGGGAGCCTTGAAGAATGTGTGGAAGTCGAGAACATTATCTCCGAAAGCAAAAATGGCTATGTTTGAAGGAATAGTGGTTCCAACAATGTTTTATGGTTGCGAGGCGTGGGCTATGGATAGAGTTGTGCGCAGGAGGGTGTACGTGCTAGAAATGAGATGTTTGAGGACAATGTGTGGTGTGAGGTGGTTTGATCGAGTAAGTAATGTAAGGGTAAGAGAGTTGTGTGGAAACAAAAAGAGCGTGGTTGAGAGATCAGAAGAGTGTGTTTTGAAATGGTTTGGTCACATGGAGAGAATGAGTGAGGAAAGATTGACCTAGAGGATATATGTGTCGGAGGTGGAGGGAACGAGGAGAGGTTGGAGACCAAATTGGAGGTGGAAAGATGGAGTGAAAAAGATTTTGAGTGATCGGGGCCTGAACATGCAAGAGGGTGAAAGGAGGGTAAGGAATAGAGTGAATTGGATCGATGTTGTATACCGGGGTCGAAGTGCTGTCAATGGATTGAATCAGGGAATGTGAAGCGTTTGGGGTAAACCATGGAAAGTTCTGTGGGGCATTATTGCATGACAGCTGGAGATTGAGTGTGAGCGAGTGGGGCCTTTGATGTCTTTTCCTGGCGATGCCTCGTGCACATGAGAGGGGAGGGGGATGTTAATCCGTGTGTGGCGATGGGGGTGAGTAGGGGCAGACAGTGTGAACTGTGTGCATGTGTGTATATGTGTGTCTGTGCGTGTATACATATTTGTACGTTTTGATGGGTGGGTGAGTATGTTTGCGTGTGTGGACGTGTGTGTGTGTGCATGTGTGTGGGGGATGGGTTCGGCCATTTCTTTCTTCTGTTTTACTTGCGCTACCTCTCATGCGCAGGAGACAGCGACAAAGCAAAATAAAATAAACTAAATATATATATATATATATATATATATATATATATATATATATATATATATATATATATATATATATACATATATATATGTGTGTGTGTGTGTGGTTTCAGAAGTGGTAGAGTGTGTGTGGATCAGGTGTTTGCTTTGAAGAATGTATGTGAGAAATTCTTAGAAAAGCAAATGGATTTCTATGTAGCATTTATGGATCTGGAGAAGGCATATGATAGAGTTGATAGAGATGCTCTGTGGAAGGTATTAAGAATATATGGTGTGGGAGGCAAGTTGTTAGAAGCAGTGAAAAGTTTTTATCGAGGATGTAAGGCATGTGTACGTGTAGGAAGAGAGGAAAGTGATTGGTTCTCAGTGAATGTAGGTTTGCAGCAGGGGTGTGTGATGTCTCCATGGTTGTTTAATTTGTTTATGGATGGGGTTGTTAGGGAGGTGAATGCAAGAGTTTTGGAAAGAGGGGCAAGCAAGAAGTCTGTTGGGGATGAGAGAGCTTGGGAAGTGAGTCAGTTGTTGTTCGCTGATGATACAGCGCTGGTGGCTGATTCATGTAAGAAACTGCAGAAGCTGGTGACTGAGTTTGGTAAAGTGTGTGAAAGAAGAAAGTTAAGAGTAAATGTGAATAAGAGCAAGGTTATTAGGTACAGTAGTGTTGGGGGTCAAGTCAATTGGGAGGTGAGTTTGAATGGAGAAAAACTGGAGGAAGTGAAGTGTTTTAGATATCTGGGAGTGGATCTGGCAGCGGATGGAACCATGGAAGCGGAAGTGGATCATAGGGTGGGGGAGGGGGCGAAAATTCTGGGAGCCTTGAAGAATGTGTGGAAGTCGAGAACATTATCTCGGAAAGCAAAAATGGGTATGTTTGAAGGAATAGTGGTTCCAACAATGTTGTATGGTTGCGAGGCGTGGGCTATGGATAGAGTTGTGCGCAGGAGGATGGATGTGCTGGAAATGAGATGTTTGAGGACAATGTGTGGTGTGAGGTGGTTTGATCGAGTAAGTAACGTAAGGGTGAGAGAGATGTGTGGAAATAAAAAGAGCGTGGTTGAGAGAGCAGAAGAGGGTGTTTTGAAATGGTTTGGGCACATGGAGAGAATGAGTGAGGAAAGATTGACCAAGAGGATATATGTGTCGGAGGTGGAGGGAACGAGGAGAAGAGGGAGACCAAATTGGAGGTGGAAAGATGGAGTGAAAAAGATTTTATGTGATCGGGGCCTGAGCATGCAGGAGGGTGAAAGGAGGGCAAGGAATAGAGTGAATTGGAGCGATGTGGTATACCGGGTTGACGTGCTGTCAGTGGATTGAATCAAGGCATATGAAGCGTCTGGGGTAAACCATGGAAAGCTGTGTAGGTATGTATATTTGCGTGTGTGGACGTATGTATATACATGTGTATGGGGGTGGGTTGGGCCATTTCTTTCGTCTGTTTCCTTGCGCTACCTCGCAAACGCGGGAAACAGCGACAAAGCAAAAAAAAAAAAATATATATATATATATATATATATATATATATATATATATATATATATATATATATATATATATATATATATATATATATATATACGACTTTATTTTCGTTGTTTCATTGCAGTTTCAACCCATCATTGGTCCTTCCCACTTGGTATGAATAATGGCAAAAAAGGATTAATAACACTGTACAGGCTCAAGTGTTGCTGCCACTTTCATAATCCTGCTGCAATTATTTCTTTGAAGGATAAATTGTCCATTTGACAAGTGAATGAAATTCCTTCTATTGAGCTTATTAGACCATAGTAGATTCAACAATACTTATCTTTACATAATCATCAGGTGTGAGAACGTCGTGATGGTTATTGTAGTCAGTCATATGACTGAGATAGAACAAATCACCTCTTTTCATATCCTGCTCTTACATCTTGCCTACCCTCAGAAGCTCTTTCACTTAAAACTCTTCCTCTTTGACCTGTATAAGTTGTGTGGACGTTTTCTATGAATTGATACATTTATACTTTTGTCTTTCATATTTATAAGCTTATTATTTACTAGCACGTTCCCAGTTTAGTTGGTATATTCAAATGCAATATTCACTCTTATTTTTGGCAATTTTTCCATAGTCTTTTTACAACTTTATCTCAAGGAATGACGATGTCTTCCTTCTGCATTCAGTAGTGATACTTGTTCTGCTTGAATGATATAGTTTTTTTTTTTCTGGCTGCCAAATACGCATTGACAGTCCACCACTTCGGCTAATACATTCCTTCGAATTTCTGTTTCCTCAAAGTATAGGATGGATGAGGATATGAACCCTTTGTAATTCTACTGGTGCAATGATTATACTCCTACATCTGTAAGGCTTCTGGACTGATTCAGGTCGTGATCGTCTGGAACCAGGTCCACTGTGCAAGGCCTCTGGTTAGGTCTGTGGCCTCTGATATTCTGTGTGTACTGTGCTTCCCGTAATGTCCAAGATTTCATACCGTATTGCATCTACTTTTTGGAGGCTTCCTGTTGTGTCTTTCACAATGGCTGTATCAAATGCAAAACCAAACGTTATTTCTCGACTTTCATATTGATGAATTTTTCTAATACTTTTATACAGTATGTCTGAATAAGGGTTGTTCAAGCACACTTTATAGTTTGACTCCCGTTTAAACGGGAATTCAACCCTGATTTTTTACCCGTAATTTCGCTCTGTATCAGCTGTTATCATTTTTTTTCTTGCCATTGCTTTACTTAGCTTTGTTTTAGAATTTCGTCGAACGCCGTCTCTAGGTCTGAAGATGTAATATACTTTTCTTATTCTACTCTCAAGCGTTCTTGTAAAACGTAAAATCATGATTTCTTAACATAGATGACGGCTTCCTGTTACACCAAACACACTTTACCGACAAGGCAAGAGATGGAACCTGGAGCTTCGGCTGACTAAGGTGGAGATAACCACTTTACTACCAAAGCATCATCAACTGGCCTACTGGTACACTTTCGATAGATCATGTCTTTTACTTTTTGCTTCATCAGTCATGGATGGTCAAGGAGTTCAATATCAGACCCACTAATATGTTCATGTGCTAAACCTGATATTTCAAGGCAGGAAGAAGGAAATAGATAAAGGAAGAGCCAGAGAATGGGAGAAATCGTGTTGAGAATGAAAAATCACTGAAAGGTGAAGGGAGAGGATAGTTCACGGTGCAAGCGTCAGGGAGAAATAATAGAGGAAGGGATTAAGAGAAGGGCGAAAGGAATAGAGAACTGTAAAAGTGAGCCGGTGCTGGGAGGATGGAATTAGGATCTGTAAAACAAGTTCCAGAGGATGATGCCAGGGTAGAGCAGCCAAGCACAAAAACCAGGAAAGAGAAGGAAGGAAGGAGAGGAAACTAAGGTAGAAAGTTCAGAGGATTGAGAATGGAAAGGAGACTTACGGAGGAAGAAGGAAAGAAGTTAAGATAGAAAAAACGACACGAGAGAAGAGGAAGGGAAGCTGAGACTATATGAACTAGGGGAGCCAAGGTGATAAACAAATCCCAAGGTGTGGAGGAAGGGAGAAGAGTTGAGGAACGACGAGTCAGAGAAGGGAGGGGCAGCGAGACAATGCAACGTAATAACTAAGTAGGAAGATTTTTTTTTTCGGGGGGGGGGGGGGGGTGTTTACCGCAAGATTTGCCCACTTCTTCCTCTCTCCCACGAAAATAGAAAGAAAGAATCCTAGTCGAAGGTTGTTCCCTGGTATGAACTTAGCTTCCTTTCGGTATTTGGCGTGTGGAGGGTGACGTGTTGCGTTAGAGGAAGTTTTAAATTGGTTTGTTCCTTACTGACAGTATTGTCATAACTGATGGATGTGGAGGATGGATTGCTAGAGAGTGGCCTCACCAGCTCTAATTATAGAAAACCTAGTCAAGAACCATTGCATCTTGGGAAGTTATAGTTATTGGTCGACAAGTCATCACACCAATAGCGCTGGTTAGTGTGGTAGAATTCGTAGTGTGTGGAGGACGCACTGGTTAAGACTTTGATGCCTTTTGCTGTTTTGATGTTGTTGTGTTGTTGCTACTGTGTATCTAACCTAAACATTTAAGGTGAAGGACTTGCGATTACTAAAATGGAACATCGTGATACATAAGTAATGAGTAAAGTCACGTTGGCTGACGCAGGTGTGCCTAACGATCTGTTATGATGACTAACGATCACTGCGGACTTGTCAACATACCGTCACCAACAAATTAACTACAGGTGACTAGATACCTGGCGCATCATCCAGTTTGGTAATGAACACTCGGTCACGACAAGTTATGAATGATGGGATGCTCTGTTTGGCTTATGACTCTGAGTGTTTTTCCATATATATATATATATATATATATATATATATATATATATATATATATATATATATATATATATATATATATATATATATATATATATATATATATATATATATATATATATATATATATATATATATATATATATATATATATATATATATATATATATATATATATATATATATATATATATATATATATATATATATATATATATAGGTTGGATCATAGGGTGGGGGAGGGGGCGAAAATTCTGGGAGCCTTGAAGAATGTGTGGAAGTCGAGAACATTATCTCGGAAAGCAAAAATGGGTATGTTTGAAGGAATAGTGGTTCCAACAATGTTGTATGGTTGCGAGGCGTGGGCTATGGATAGAGTTGTGCGCAGGAGGATGGATGTGCTGGAAATGAGATGTTTGAGGACAATATGTGGTGTGAGGTGGTTTGATCGAGTAAGTAACGTAAGGGTAAGAGAGATGTGTGGAAATAAAAAGAGCGTGGTTGAGAGAGCAGAAGAGGGTGTTTTGAAATGGTTCGGGCACATGGAGAGAATGAGTGAGGAAAGATTGACCAAGAGAATATATGTGTCGGAGGTGGAGGGAACGAGAAGAAGAGGGAGACCAAATTGGAGGTGGAAAGATGGAGTGAAAAAGATTTTGTGTGATCGGGGCCTGAACATGCAGGAGGGTGAAAGGAGGGCAAGGAATAGAGTGATTTGGAGCGATGTGGTATACCGGGGTTGACGTGCTGTCAGTGGATTGAATCAAGGCATGTGAAGCGTCTGGGGTAAACCAGGGCAAGCTGTGTAGGTATGTACATTTGCGTGTGTGGACGTATGTATATACATGTGTATGGGGGTGGGTTGGGCCATTTCTTTCGTCTGTTTCCTTGCGCTACCTCGCAAACGCGGGAGACAGCGAAAAAAAAAAAAATATATATATATATATATATAGAGTAGGGGAGGGAGCGAAAATCCTCGGAGCCTTGAAGAATGTGTGAAAGTCGAGAACATTATCTCGGAAAGCAAAAATGGGTATGTTTGAAGGAATAGTGGTTCCAACAATGTTGTATGGTTGCGAGGCGTGGGCTATGGATAGAGTTGTGCGCAGGAGGATTGATGTGCTGGAAATGAGATGTTTGAGGACAATGTGTGGTGTGAGGTGGTTTGATCCAGTAAGTAATGTAAGGGTAAGAGAGATGTGTGGAAATAAAAAGAGAGTGGTTGAGAGAGCAGAAGAGGGTGTTTTGAAATGGTTTGGGCACATGGAGAGAATGAGTGAGGAAAGATTGACCAAGAGGATATATGTGTCGGAGGTGGAGGGAACGAGGAGAAGTGGGAGACCAAATCTGAGCTGGATAGATGGAGTGAAAAAGATTTTGAGTGATCGGGGCCTGAACATGCAGGAGGGTGAAAGACGGGCAAGGAATAGAGTGAATTGGATCGATGTGGTATACCGGGGTTGACGTGCTGTCAGTGGATTGAATCAGGGCATTTGAAGCGTCTGGGGTAAACCATGGAAAGCTGTGTGGGGCCTGGATGTGGAAAGGGAGCTGTGGTTTCGGGCATTATTGCATGACAGCTAGAGACTGAGTGTGAACGAATGGGGCCTTTGTTGTCTTTTTCCTAGCGCTACCCCGCACACATGAGGGGGGGAGGGGGATGGTATTCCGTGTGTGGCGAGGTGGCGATAGGAATGAATAAAGGCAGAACAGTGTGAATTGTGTGCATGGGTATATATGTATGTGTCTGTGTGTGTATATATATGTGTACATTGAGATGTATAGATATGTATATTTGCGTGTGTGGACGTGTGTGTATATACATGTGTATGGGGGTGGGTTGGGCCATTTCTTTCGTCTGTTTCCTTGAGCGACTTCGCAAACGCGGGAGACAGCGACAAAGCAAAATAAATATGAAATAGAAAAAAAAAAAAAATATATATATATATATATATATATATATATATATATATATATATATATATATATATATATATATATATATATATATATATATATATATATATATATATATATATATATATATATATATATATATATATATATATATATATATATATATATATATATATATATATATATATCCCTGGGGATAGGGGAGAAAGAATACTTCCCATGTATTCCCTGCGTGTCGTAAAAGGCGACTAAAAGGGAAGGGAGCGGGGGGCTGGAGGGTGAAAGGAGGGAAAGGAATAGAGTGAATTGGAGCGATGTGGTATACCGGGGATGACGTGCTGTCAGTGGATTGAATCAAGGCATGTGAAGCGTCTGGGGTAAACCATGGAAAGCTGTGTAGGTATGTATATTTGCGTGTGTGGACGTATGTATATACATGTGTATGGGGGTTGGTTGTGCCATTTCTTTCGTCTGTTTCCTTGCGCTACCTCGCAAACGCGGGAGACAGCGACAAAGCAAAAAAAAAAAAAAAAATATATATATATATATATATATATATATATATATATATATATATATATATATATATATATATACATATATATATATATATATATATATATATATATATATATATATATATATATATATATATATATATATATATATATGTGATAGTATGTGATAGAGTGTAAGAAAGTAAATTCTCGATTAATATGGGTAAAATTGAAAGTTGATGGAGAGAGGTGGGTGATTATTGGTGCATATGCACCTGGGCATGAGAAGAAAGATCATGAGAGGCAAGTGTTTTGGGAGCAGCTAAATGAGTGTGTTAGCGGTTTTGATGCACGAGACCGGGTTATAGTGATGAGTGATTTGAATGCAAAGGTGAGTAATGTGGCAGTTGAGGGAATAATTGGTATGCATGGGGTGTTCAGTGTTGTAAATGGAAATGGTGAAGAGCTTGTAGATTTATGTGCTGAAAAAGGACTGATGATTGGGAATACCTGGTTTAAAAAGCGAGATATACATAAGTATACTTATGTAAGTAGGAGAGATGGCCAGAGAGCGTTATTGGATTACGTGTTAATTGACAGGCGTACGAAAGAGAGACTTTTGGATGTCAATGTGCTGAGAGGTGCAACTGGAGGGATGTCTGATCATTACCTTGTGGAGGCTAAGGTGAAGATTAATATGGGTTTTCAGAAAAGAAGAGTGAATGTTGGGGTGAAGAAGGTGGTGAGAGTAAGTGAGCTTGGGAAGGAGACCAGTTTGTGAAGAAGTATCAGGAGAGACTGTGTACAGAATGGAAAAAGGTGAGAACAATGGAAGTAAGGGGAGTGGGGGAGGAATGGGATGTATTTAGGGAATCAGTGATGGATTGCGCAAAAGATGCTTGTGGCATGAGAAGAGTGGGTGGTGGGCTGTTTAGAAAGGGTAGTGAGTGGTGGATTGAAGAAGTAAGAGTATTAGTGAAAGAGAAGAGTGAGGCATTTGGACGATTTTTGCAGGGAAAAAATGCAATTGAGTGGGAGAAGTATAAAAGAAAGAGACAGGAGGTCAAGAGAAAGGTGCAAGAGGTGAAAAAAAAGGGCAAATGAGAGTTGGGGTGAGAGAGTATCATTAAATTTTAGGGAGAATAAAAAGATGTTCTGGAAGGAGGTAAATAGGGTGCGTAAGACAAGGGAGCAAATGGGAACTTCAGTGAAGGGCGTAAATGGGGAGGTGATAACAAGTAGTGGTGATGTGAGAAGGAGATGGAATGAGTATTTTGAAGGTTTGTTGAATGTGTCTGATGACAGAGTGGCAGATATAGGGTGTTTGGGTCGAGGTGGTGTGCAAAGTGAGAGGGTTAGGGAAAATGATTTGGTAAACAGAGAAGAGGTAGTAAAAGCTTTGCGGAAGATGAAAGCCGGCAAGGCAGCAGGTTTGGATGGTATTGCAGTGGAATTTATTAAAAAAGGGGGTGACTGTATTGTTGACTGGTTGGTAAGGTTATTTAATGTATGTATGACTCATGGTGAGGTGCCTGAGGATTGGCGGAATGCGTGCATAGTGCCATTGTACAAAGGCAAAGGGGATAAGAGTGAGTGCTCAAATTACAGAGGTATAAGTTTGTTGAGTATTCCTGGTAAATTATATGGGAGGGTATTGATTGAGAGGGTGAAGGCATGTACAGAGCATCAGATTGGGGAAGAGCAGTGTGGTTTCAGAAGTGGTAGAGGATGTGTGGATCAGTTGTTTGCTTTGAAGAATGTATGTGAGAAATACTTAGAAAAGCAAGTGGATTTGTATGTAGCATTTATGGATCTAGAGAAGGCATATGATAGAGTTGATAGAGATGCTCTGTGGAAGGTATTAAGAATATATGGTGTGGGAGGCAAGTTGTTAGAAGCAGTGAAAAGTTTTTATCGAAGATGTAAGGCATGTGTACGTGTAGGAAGAGAGGAAAGTGATTGGTTCTCAGTGAATGTAGGTTTGCAGCAGGGGTGTGTGATGTCTCCATGGTTGTTTAATTTGTTTATGGATGGGGTTCTTAGGGAGGTGAATGCAAGAGTTTTGGAAAGAGGGGCAAGTATGAAGTCTGTTGGGGATGAGAGAGCTTGGGAAGTGAGTCAGTTGTTGTTCGCTGATGATACAGCGCTGGTGGCTGATTCATGTGAGAAACTGCAGAAGCTGGTGACTGAGTTTGGTAAAGTGTGTGAAAGAAGAAAGTTAAGAGTAAATGTGAATAAGAGCAAGGTTATTAGGTACAGTAGGGTTGAGGGTCAATTCAATTGGGAGGTGAGTTTGATTGGAGAAAAACTGGAGGAAGTGAAGTGTTTTAGATATCTGAGAGTGGATCTGGCAGCGGATGGAACCATGAAAGCGGAAGTCGATCATAGGCTGGGGGAGGGGGCGAAAATTCTGGGAGCCTTGAAGAATGTGTGGAAGTCGAGAACATTATCTCGGAAAGCAAAAATGGCTTTGTTTGAAGGAATAGTGGTTCCAACAATGTTGTATGGTTGCGAGGCGTGGGCTATGGATAGAGTTGTGCGCAGGAGGACAATGTGTGGTGTGAGGTGGTTTGATCGAGTGAGTAACGTAAGGGTAAGAGAGATGTGTGGAAATAAAAAGAGCGTGGTTGAGAGAGCAGAAGAGGGTGTTTTGAAATGGTTTGGGCACATGGAGAGGATGAGTGAGGAAAGATTGACCAAGAGGATATATGTGTCGGAGGTGGAGGGAACAAGGAGAAGAGGGAGACCAAATTGGAGGTGGAAAGATGGAGTGAAAAAGATTTTGTGTGATCGGGGCCTGAGCATGCAGGAGGGTGAAAGGAGGGCAAGGAATAGAGTGAATTGGAGCGATGTGGTATACCGGGGTTGACGTGCTGTCAGTGGATTGAAGCAGGGCATGTGAAGCGTCTGGGGTAAACCATGGAAAGCTGTGTAGGTATGTATATTTGCGTGTGTGGACGTATGTATATACATGTTTATGGGGGGGGGGGGTTGGGCCATTTCTTTCGTCTGTTTCCTTGCGCTACCTCGCAAACGCGGGAGAAAGCGACAAAGTATAATAAAAAAAAAATAATATATATATATATATATATATATATATATATATATATATATATATATATATATATATATATATATATATATATATATATATATAAATATATATATATATATATATATATATATATATATATATATATATATATATATATATATATATATATATATATATATATATATATCTATATATATTTTTTTTTTTAATAAATTCCACTGCAATACCATCCAAACCTGCTGCCTTGCAGGCTTTCATCTTCCGCAAAGCTTTCACTACCTCTTCTCTGTTTACCAAATCATTTTCCCTAACCCTCTCACTTTGCATATATATTATATATATATATATATATATATATATATATATATATATATATATATATATATATATATTATCATTATCATTATTAATATTTTCCTTTGTCGCTGTCTCCCACATTGGCGAGGTTGCGCAAGGAAACAGACGAAAGAATGGCCCAACCTACCCACATACACATGTATATACATACACGTCCGCACACGCAAATATACATACCTATACATCTCAATGTATACATATACATGCACACAGAGACATGTACATATATACACATGTGCATAATCCATACTCTCTGCCTTTATTCATTTCCATCGCCACCTCGCCACATGTGTAACAACAACCCTCTCCCCCCTCATGTGTGCGAGATAGCGCTAGGAAAAGACAACAAAGGCCCCATTAGCTCACACTCAATCTCTAGCTATCATGTAATAATGCACCGAAACCACAGCTCCCTCTCCACCTCCAGGCCTAAGGGAACTTACCATGGTTACCCCCAGAATCCCAGACGCTTCACATGCCCTGGTTCAATCCATTGACAGCACGTCGACCCGGGTATACCACATCGTTTCAATTCACTCTATTCCTTGCACGCCTTTCACCCTCCTGCATGTTCAGGCCCCGATCATTCAAAATCTTTTTCATTCCATCTTTCCACCTCCAATTTGGTCTCCCACTTCTCCTCGTTCCCCCCACCTCTGACACATATATCCTCTTGGTCAATCTTTCCTCACTCATTCTCTTGATGTGACCAAACCATTTCAAAACACACTCTACTGCTCTCTCAATCACGCTCTTTTTATTACCACACATCTCTCTTACTCTATTATTACTTACTCGATCAAACCACCTCACACCACTTATTGTTCTCAAACATCTCATTTCCAGCACATCCATCTGCCTGCGCATAACTCTATCCATAGCCCATGCCTCGCAACCATACAACATTGTTGGAACCACTATTCCTTCAAACATACCCATTTTTACTTTCCGAGGTAATGTTCTCGACTTCCAAACACGCTTCATGGCTTCCAGGATTTTTGCCCCCTCCCCCACCCTATGATTCACATCCACTTCTATGGTTCCATCCGCTGCCAAATCCACTCTCAGATATCTAAAACACTTCACTTCCGCCAGTTTTTCTCCATTCAAACTTACCTCCCAATTGACTTGCCCTTCAACCCTACTGTACCTAATAGCTTTGCTCTTATTCACATTTACTCTCAGTTTTCTTCTTTCACACACTTTCCAAACTCAGTCACCAGCTTCTGCAGTTTTTCACATGAATCAGCCACAAGCGCTGTATGATCAGCTACCAACAACTGACTCACTTCCCAAGCTCTCTCATTCACAACAGACTGCATACATGACCCTCTTTCCAAAACTCTTGAATTCACCTCCCTAACAACCCCATCCATAAACAAATCAAAGAACCATGGAGACATCACACACCCCTGCCGCAAACCTATATTCACTGAGAACCAATCACTTTTCTCTCTTCCTACACGTACACATGCCTTACATTCTCGATAAAAACTTTTCACTGCTTCTAACAACTTGCCTCCCACACCACATATTCTTATACCTTCCAGAGAGAATCTCTATCAACTCTATCATATGCCTTCTCCAGATCCATAAACGCTACATACAAATCCATTTGCTTTTCTAAGTATTTCTCAAATACATTCCTCAAAGCAAACACCTGATCCACATATCCTCTACCACTTCTAAAACCACACTACTCTTCCCGAATCTGATGCTCTGTACATGCCTTCACCCTGTCAATCAATACCCTCCCATATAATCTACAAGGAATACTCAACCAGCTTATACTTTTGTAATTTGTGCGCTTTCTTTTCTCCCCTTTGCCTTTTTGTACATTGCCTCTATGCAAGCATTCCGCCAATCCTCAGGCACCTCACCATGAGTCATGCACACATTAGGTAACCTTACCAACCAGCCAACAATACAGTCATCACCTTTTGTTAATAAATTCTACTGCAATACCATCCAAACAAACTGCCTTGCCGGCTCTCTTCTTCCGCAAAGCAGCCACTACCTCCTCTCTGTTTACCAAATCATTTTCCCTAACCCTTTCACTTTGCACCCCACCTCGACCGAAACAACCTATATTTCCCACTCTATCATCAAACACATTCAACAACTCGTCAAAATACTCACTCCATCTCATTCTCACATCACCACTACTTCTTATCACCTCCCCATTAGCCCACTTCACTGAAGTTCCCATTTGTTCCCTTGTCTTACGCACTTTATTTACCTCCTTCCAAAACATCTTTTTATTCTCCCTAAAATGTAATGATATCTTCTGACCCCAACTCTCATTTGCCCTCTTTTTCACGTGTTGCACCTTTCTCTTGACCTCCTGCCTCATTTTTTTATACATCTCCCACTCATTTGCTTTATATCCCTGCAAAAATAGTCCAAATGCCTCCCTCTTCTCTTTCACGAATAATCTTACTTCTTCGTCCCACCACTCACTACCCTTTCTAATCTGCCTACCTCCCACGCTTCTCATGCCACAATCATCTTTTGCGCAAGCCATCACTGCTTCACTAAATACATCCCATTCCTCCCCCACTCCCCTTACCTCCTTTGTTCTCACCTTTTTCCATTCCGTACTCAGTCCCTCCTGGTACTTCCTCGAACAAGTCTTTTTCCCAAGCTCACTTACTCTCACCACTCTCTTCACCCTAACATTCTCTCTTCTTTTCTGAAAGCCTCTACAAATCTTCACCTTCGCTTCCACAAGATAATGATGAGACATCCCTCCAGTTGTAACTCTCAGCACATTAACATCCAAAAGTCTTTCTTTCGCGCGCCTGTCAATTAAGACGACATCCAATAACGATCTCTGGCCATCTCTCCTGCTTACATATGTATACTTATATACATCTCCCTTTTTAAACAAGGTATTTTCAATCACCAGTCATTTTTCAGCATATGAATCTACAAGCTCTTCACCATTTCCATTTACAACACTAAACACCCCATGTACACCAATTATTCCCTCAACTGCCACATTACTCACTTCTGCATTCAAATCACCCATCACTATAACCGGGTCTTCTGCATAAAAACTACAAACACACTCACTAAGCTGCTCCCAAAACACTTGCCCCTCATGATCTTTCTTCTCATGCCCAGGTGCATATGCGCCGTTACTCACCCATCTCTCTCCATCAACTTTCAGTTTTCCCCATGTCAATCTAAAGTTTACTTTCTTACTCTCTATCACATACTCCCACCACTCCTGTTTCAGGAATAGTGCTACTCCTTCCCTTGCTCTTGTCCTCTCACTAACCCCTGACTTTACTCCGAAGACATTCCCAAACCACTCTTCCCCTTTGCCCTTGAGCTTGGTTTCAATCAGAGCCAAAACATCCAGGTTACTTTCCTCAAACATACTACCTATCTCTCCTTTTTTTTCATCTTGGTTACATCCACACACATTTAGACATCCCAATCTGAGCCTTCGAGGAGGATGAGCACTTCCCGCGTGACTCCTTCTTCTGTTTCCCCTTCTAGAAAACTAAAATATATATATATATATATATATATATATATATATATATATATATATATATATATATATATATATATATATATATATATATATATATATATATATATATATATATTAATATATATATATATTTATATATTTATATTCATATATATATATATATATATATAAATATATATATATATATATATAAATATATATATATATTTATATATTTATATTCATATATATATATATATATATATAAATATATATATATATATATAAATATATATATATATATATATATATATATATATATATATATATATATATATATATATATATATATATATATATATATATATATATATATATATATATATATATATATTTCTTTTTTTCTTATAAACTATTTGCCATTTCCCGCGTTAGCGAGGTAGCGTTAAGAACAGAGGACTGGGCCTTTTTTGGAATATCCTCACCAGGCCCCCTCTGTTCCTTCTTTTGGAAAATTATAAAAAAAAAAAACGAGAGGGAGGATTCCCAGCCCCCCGCTCCTTCCCCTTTTAGTCGCCTTCTACGACAAGCAGGGAATACGTGGGAAGTATTCTTAATCCCCTATCCCCAGGGATAATATATATATATATATATATATATATATATATATATATATATATATATATATATATATATATATATATATATATATATATATATATATATATATATATATATATATTATCCCTGGGGATATGGGTGAAAGAATACTTCCCAACGCATTCCTAGCGTGTCGTAGAAGGCGACTAGAGGGGACGGGAGCGGGGGGCCAGAAATCTCCCCTCCTTGTATTTTTTTAACTTTCTAAAATGGTAAACAGAAGAAGGAGTCACGCGGGGAGTGCTCATTCTCCTCGAAGGCTCAGACTGGGTGTCTAAATGTGTGTGGATGTAAGCAAGATGTGAAAAAAGGAGAGATAGGTAGTATGTTTGAGGAAAGGAACCTGGATGTTTTGGCTCTGATTGAAACGAAGCTCAAGGGCAAAGGGGAAGAGTGGTTTGGGAATGTCTTGGGAGTAAAGTCAGGGGTTAGTGAGAGGACAAGAGCAAGGGAAGGAGTAGCAGTACTCCTGAAAAAGGAGTTGTGGGAGTATGCGATAGAATGTAAGAAAGTAAATTCTCGATTAATATCGGTAAAACTAAAAGTTGATGGAGAGAGATGGGTGATTATTGGTGCATATACACCTGGGCATGAGAAGAAAGATCATGAGAAGCAAGTGTTTTGGGAGCAGATGAATAAGTGTGTTAGTGGTTTTGATGCATGAGACCGGGTTACAGTGATGTGTGATTTGAATGCAAAGGTGAATAATGTGGCAGTTGAGGGAATAATTGGTATACATGGGGTGTTCAGTGTTGTAAATGGAAATGGTGAAGAGCTTGTAGATTTATGTGCTGAAAAAGGACTGGTGATTGGGAATACCTGGTTTAAAAAGCGAGATATACATAAGTACACGTATGTAAGTAGGAGAGATGGCCAGAGAGCGTTATTGGATTACGTGTTAATTGACAGGCGCGCGAAAGAGAGACTTTTTGATGTTAATGTGCTGAGAGGTGCAACTGGAGGGATGTCTGATCATTATCTTGTGGAGGCTAAGGTGAAGATTTGTATGGGTTTTCAGAAAAGAAGAGTGAATGTTGGGGTGAAGATGGTGGTGAGAGTAAGTGAGCTTGGGAAGGAGACTTGTGTGAGGAAGTACCAGGAGAGACTGAGTACAGAATGGAAAAAGGTGAGAACAATGGAAGTAAGGGAAGTGGGGGAGGAATGGGATGTATTTAGGGAATCAGTGACGGATTGCGCAAAATATACTTGTGTCATGAGATGAGTGGGGGTGGGTTGATTAGAAAGGGTAGTGAGGTGTGGCATGAAGAAGTAAGATTATTAGTGAAAGAGAAGAGAGAGGCATTTGGACGATTTTTGCAGGGAAAAAATGCAATAGAGTTGGAGATGTATAAAAGAAAGAGACAGGAGGTCAAGAGAAAGGTGCAAGAGGTGAAAAAGAGGGCAAATGAGAGTTGGGGTGAGAGAGTATCATTAAATTTTAGGGAGAATAAAAAGATGTTCTGGAAGGAGGTAAATAAAGTGCGTAAGACAAGGGAGCAAATGGGAACTTCAGTGAAGGGCGCAAATGGGGAGGTGATAACAAGTAGTGGTGATGTGAGAAGGAGATGGAGTGAGTATTTTGAAGGTTTGTTGAATGTGTTTGATGATAGAGTGGCAGATATAGGGTCTTTTGGTCGAGGTGGTGTGCAAAGTGAGAGGATCAGGGAAAATGATTTGGTAAACAGAGAAGAGGTAGTAAAACTTTTGCGGAAGATGAAAGCCGGTCAGGCAGCAGGTTTGGATGGTATTGCAGTGGAATTTATTAAAAAAGGGGGTGACTGTATTATTGACTGGTTGGTAAGGTTATTTAATGTATGTATGACTCATGCTGAGGTGCCTGAGGATTGGTGGAATGCGTGCATAGTGCCATTGTACAAAGGCAAAGGGGATAAGAGTGAGTGCTCAAATTACAGAGGTATAAGTTTGTTGAGTATTCCTGGTAAATTATATGGGAGGGTATTGATTGAGAGGGTGAAGGCATGTACAGAGCATCAGATTGGGGAAGAGCAGTGTGGTTTCAGAAGTGGTAGAGGGTGTGTGGATCAGGTGTTTGCTTTGAAGAATGTATGTGAGAAATACTTAGAAAAGCGAATGGACTTGTATGTAGCATTTATGGATCTAGAGAAGGCATATGATAGAGTTGATAGAGATGCTCTGTGGAAGGTATTAAGAATATATGGTGTTTGAGGCAAGTTGTTAGAAGCAGTGAAAAGTTTTTAGCGAGGATGTAAGGCATGTGTACGTGTAGGAAGAGAGGAAAGTGATTGGTTCTCAGTGAATTTAGGTTTGCGGCAGGGGTGTGTGATGTCTCCATGATGGTTTAATTTGTTTATGGATGGGGTTGTTAGGGAGGTGAATACAAGAGTTTTGGAAAGAGGGGCAAGTATGAAATCTGTTGGGGATGAGAGCTTGGGAAGTGAGTCAGTTGTTGTTCGCTGATGATACAGCGCTGGTGGCTGATTCATGTGAGAAACTGCAGAAGCTGTTGACTGAATTTGGTAAAGTGTGTGAAAAAAGAAAATTAAGAGTAAATGTGAATAAGAGCAAGGTTATTAGGTACAGTAGGGTTGAGTGTCAAGTCCATTGGGAGGTAAGTTTGAATGGAGAAAAACTGGAAGAAGTAAAGTGTTTTAGATACCTTGGAGTGGATCTGGCAGCGGATGGAACCATGGAAGCTGAAGTGGATCATAGGGTGGGGGAGGGGGTGAAAATCATGGGAGCCTTGAAGAATGTGTGGAAGTCGAGAACATTATCTCGGAAAGCAAAAATGTGTATGTTTGAAGGAATAGTGGTTCAAACAATGTTGTATGGTTGCGAGGCGTGGGCTATGGATAGAGTTGTGCGCAGGAGGATGGATGTGCTGGAAATGAGATGTTTGAGGGCAATGTGTGGTGTGAGGTGGTTTGATCGAGTAAGTAATGTAAGGGTAAGAAAGATGTGTGGAAATAAAAAGAGCGTGGTTGAAGGAGCAGAAGAGGGTGTTTTGAAATGGAACATGGAGAGAATGAGTGAGGAAAGATTGACCAAGAGTATATATGTGTCGGAGGTGGAGGGAACGAGGAGAAGTGGGACACCAAATTGGAGGTGGAAAGATGGAGTGAAAAAGATTTTGTGTGATCGGGGCCTGAACATGCAGGAGGGTGAAAGGCGGGCAAGGAATAGAGTGAATTGCATCGATGTGGTATACCGGGGTTGACGTGCTGTCAGTGGATTGAATCAGTGTATGTGAAGCGTCTGGGATAAACCATGGAAAGTTGTGTGGGGCCTGGATGTGGAAAGGGAGCTGTGGTTTCGGGCATTATTGCATGACAGCTAGAGACTGAGTGTGAACGAATGGGGCCTTTATTGTCTTTTCCTAGTGCTACCTCGCAAACACTGAGGGGGGAGGGGGATGGTATTCCATGTGTGGCGAGGTGGCGATGGGAATGAATAAAGGCAGACAGTGTGAATTGTGTGAATGGGTATATATGTATGTGTCTGTGTGTGTATTTATATGTGTACATTGAGATGTATAGGTATGAATATTTGCGTGTGTGGACGTGTATGTATATACATTGTGTATGCGGGTGGGTTGGGCCATTTCTCCTCGTTCCCTCAACCTCCGACACAGATATCCTCTAGGTCAATCTTTCCTCACTCACTCTCTCCATGTGCCAAACCATTTCAAAACACCCTCTTCTGCTCTCTCAACCACGCTCATTTTATTTCCACACATCTTTCTTACCCTTACATTACTTACTCGATCAAACCACCTCACACCACACATTGTCCTCAAACATCTCATTTCCAGCACATCCATCCTCCTGCGCACAACTCTATCCATAGAACACGCCTCGCAACCATACAACATTGTTGGAACCACTATTCCTTCAAACATACACATTTTTGCTTTCCGAGATAATGTTCTCGACTTCCACACATTCTTCAAGGCTCTCAGGATTTTCACCCCTCCCCCACCCTATGATCCACTTCAGCTTCCATGGTTCCATCCACTACCAGATCCACTCCCAGATATCTAAAACACTTTACTTCCTCCAGTTTTTCTCCATTCAAACTTACCTCCCAAGTGACTTGACCCTCAACTCTACTGTACCTAGTAACCTTCCTCTTATTCACACTTACTCTTAATTTTCTTTTTTCACACACTTTACCAAACTCAGTCACCAGCGTCTGCAGTTTCTCACATGAATCAGTCACCAGCGCTGTGTCATCATCGAACAACACCTGACTCATTTCCCAAGCTCTCTCATCCACAACAGACTTCATACTTGCCACTCTTTCCAAAACTCTTGCATTCACCTACTTAACAACCCCATACATAAACAAATTAAACAACCATGGAGACATCACACACCGCTGCTGTAAACCTACATTCACTGAGAACCAATCACTTTCCTCTCTTCCTAAACTTACACATGCCTTACATCCTCGATAAAAACTTTTCACTGCTTCTAACAACTTGCTTCCCACACCATATATTCTTGATACCTTCCACAGAGCATCTCTATCAACTCTATCAAATGCCTTCTCCAGATCCATAGATGCCACATGCAAATCCATTTGCTTTTCTAAGTATTTATGACTTACATTCTTCAAAGCAAACACCTTATCCACATATCCTCTATTACTTCTGAAACCACAGTGCGCTTCCCCAATCTGATGCGCTGTACATGCCTTCACCCTCTCAATCAATACCCTCCCATATAATTTACCAGGAATATTCAACAAACTTATACCTCTGTAATTTGACCACTTACTCGTATCCCCTTTGCCTTTCTCCAATGGCACTATGCACGCATTCCGCCAATCCTCAGGCACCTCACCATGAGTCATACATAAATTGAATAACCTTACCAAACAGTCAACAATACAGCCACCCATTTTTTTAATAAATTCCATTGAAATACCATCCAAACCTGCTGCCTTGCCGGCTTTCATCTTCCGCAAAGCTTTTACTACCTTTCTCTCTTTACCAAATCATTTTCCCTAACCCTCTCACTTTGCACACGAACTCGGCCAAAACACCCTATATCTGCCAATCTATCATCAAACACATTCAAGAGACCTTCAAAATACTCACTCATTTCCTTCTCACATCACCACTGCTTGTTATCACCTCCCCATTTGCGCCCTTCACTGAAGTTCCCATTTGCTCCCTTGTCTTTCGCACTTTATTTACCTCCTTCCAAAACATCTTTTTATTCTTCCTAAAATTTAATGATATATATATATATATATATATATATATATATATATATATATATATATATATATATATATATATATATATATATATATATATATTTTTTTTTTTTTTTTTTTTTTTGCTTTCTTGCTGTCTCCCGCGTTTGCGAGGTAGCGCAAGGAAAAAAGATGAAAGAAATGGCCCAACCCACCCCCATACACATGCCTTGATTCAATCCACTGACAGCACGTCAACCCCGGTATACCACATCGCTCAAATTGACTCTATTCTTTGCCCTCTTTTCACCCTCCTGCATGTTCAGGCCCCGATCACACAAAATTTTTTTCACTCAATCTTTCCACCTCCAATTTGGTCTCCCTCTTCTCCTCGTTCCCTCCACCTCCGACACATATATCCTCTTGGTCAATCTTTCCTCACTCATTCTCTCCATGTGACCAAACCATTTCAAAACACACTCCTCTGCTCTCTCAACCACGCTCTTTTTATTTCCACACATCTCTCTTACCCTTACGTTACTTACTCGATCAAACCACCTCACACCACACATTGTCCTCAAACATCTCATTTCCAGCACATCCATCCTCCTGCGCACAACTCTATCCATAGTCCACGCCTCGCAACCATACAACATTGTTGGAACCACTATTCCTTCAAACATACCCATTTCTGCTTTCCGAGATAATGTTCTCGACTTCCACACATTCTTCAAGGCTCCCAGAATTTTCGCCCCCTCCCCCAGCCTATGATCCACTTCCGCTTTCATGGTTCCATCCGCTGCCAGATCCACTCTCAGATATCTAAAACACTTCACTTCCTCCAGTTTTTCTCCATTCAAACTTACCTCCCAATTGAATTGACCCTCAACCCTACTGTACATACTAACCTTGCTCTTATTCACATTTACTCTTAACTTTCTTCTTTCACACACTTTACCAAACTCAGTCACCAGCTTCTGCAGTTTCTCACATGAATCAGCCACCAGCGCTGTATCATCAGCGAACAACAACTGACTCACTTCCCAAGCTCTCTCATCCCCAACAGACTTCATACTTGCCCCTCTTTCCAAAACTCTTGCATTCACCTCCCTAACAACCCCATCCATAAACAAATTAAACAACCATGGAGACATCAAACACCCCTGCCGCAAACCTACATTCACTGAGAACCTATCACTTTCCTCTCTTCCTACACGTACACATGCCTTACATCTTCGATAAAAACTTTTCACTGCTTCTAACAGCTTGCCTCCCACACCATATATTCTTAATACCTTCCACAGAGCATCTCTATCAACTCTATCATATGCCTTCTCTAGATCCATAAATGCTACATACAAATCCATTTGCTTTTCTACGTATTTCTCACATGCATTCTTCAAAGCAAACACCTGATGCACACATCCTCTACCACTTCTGAAACCACACTGCTCTTCCACAATCTGATGCTCTGTACATGCCTTCAACCTCTCAATCAATACCCTCCCATATAATTTGCCAGGAATACTCAACAAACTTATACCTCTGTAATTTGAGCACTCACTCATATCCCCTTTGCCTTTGTACAATGGCACTATGCACGCATTCCGCCAATCCTCAAGCACCTCAACATGAGTCATATATACATTAAATAACCTTACCAAACAGTCAACAATACAGCCACCCCCTTTTCTAATAAATTCCACTGCAATACCATCCATATATATATATATATATATATATATATATATATATATATATATATATATATATATATATATATATATATTTTTTTTTTTTTTTTTATACCTCGTCGCTGTCTCCCGCGGTTGCGAGGTAGCGCAAGGAAACAGACGAAAGAAATGGCCCAAACCCGCCCCATACACATGTACATACACACGTCCACACACGCAAATATACATACCTACACAGCTTTCCATGGTTTACACCGGACGCTTCACATGCCTTGATTCAATCCACTGACAGCACGTCAACCCCTGTATACCACATCGCTCCAATTCACTCTATTCCTTGCCCTCCTTTCACCCTCCTGCATGTTCAGGCCCCGATCACACAAAATCCTTTTCACTCCATCTTTCCACCTCCAATTTGGTCTCCCTCTTCTCCTCGTTCCCTCCACCTCCGACACATATATCCTCTTGGTCAATCTTTCCTCACTCATTCTCTCCATGTGCCCAAACCATTTCAAAACACCCTCTTCTGCTCTCTCAACCACGCTCTTTTTATTTCCACACATCTCTCTTACCCTTACGTTACTTACTCGATCAAACCACCTCACACCACACATTGTCCTCTAACATCTCATTTCCAGCACATCCATCCTCCTGCGCACAACTCTATCCATAGCCCACGCCTCGCAACCATACAACATTGTTGGAACCACTATTCCTTCAAACATACCCATTTTTGCTTTCCGAGATAATGTTCTCGACTTCCACACATTTTTCAAGGCTCCCAAAATTTTCGCCCCCTCCCCCACCCTATGATCCACTTCCGCTTCCATGGTTCCATCCGCTGACAGATCCACTCCCAGATATCTAAAACACTTCACTTCCTCCAGTTTTTCTCCATTCAAACTCACCTCCCAATTGACTTGACCCTCAACCCTACTGTACCTAATAACCTTGCTCTTATTCACATTTACTCTTAACTTTCTTCTTCCACACACTTTACCAAACTCCGTCACCAGCTTCTGCAGTTTCTCACATGAATCCGCCACCAGCGCTGTATCATCAGCGAACAACAACTGACTCACTTCCCAAGCTCTCTCATCCCCAACAGACTTCATACTTGCCCCTCTTTCCAAGACTCTTGCATTTACCTCCCTAACAACCCCATCCATAAACAAATTAAACAACCATGGAGACATCACACACCCCTGCCGCAAACCTACATTCACTGAGAACCAATCACTTTCCTCTCTTCCTACACGTACACATGCCTTACATCCTCGATAAAAACTTTTCACTGCTTCTAACAACTTGCCTCCCACACCATATATTCTTAATACCTTCCACAGAGCATCTCTATCAACTCTATCATATGCCTTCTCCAGATCCATAAATGCTACATACAAATCCATTTGCTTTTCTAAGTATTTCTCACATACATTCTTCAAAGCAAACACCTGATCCACACATCCTCTACCACTTCTGAAACCACACTGCTCTTCCCCAATCTGATGCTCTGTACATGCCTTCACCCTCTCAATCAATACCCTCCCATATAATTTACCAGGAATACTCAACAAACTTATACCTCTGTAATTTGAGCACTCACTCTTATCCCCTTTGCCTTTGTACAATGGCACTATGCACGCATTCCGCCAATCCTCAGGCACCTCACCATGAGTCATACATACATTAAATAACCTTACCAACCAGTCAACAATACAGTCATCCCCTTTTTTAATAAATTCCACTGCAATACCATCCAAACCTGCTGCCTTGCCGGCTTTCATCTTCCGCAAAACTTTTACTACCTCTTCTCTGTTTACCAAATCATTTTCCCTAACCCTCTCACTTTGCACACCACCTTGACCCAAACACCCTATATCTGCCACTCTGTCATCAGACACATTCAACAAACCTTCAAAATACTCATTCCATCTCCTTCTCACATCACCACTACTTGTTATCACCTCCCCATTTACGCTCTTCACTGAAGTTCCCATTTGCTCCCTTGTCTTACGCACCCTATTTACCTCCTTCCAGAACATCTTTTTATTCTCCCTAAAATTTACTGATAGTCTCTCACCCCAACTCTCATTTGCCCTTTTTTTCACCTCTTGCACCTTTCTCTTGACCTCCTGTCTCTTTCTTTTATACTTCTCCCACTCAATTGCATTTTTTCCCTGCAAAAATCGTCCAAATGCCTCTCTCTTCTCTTTCACTAATACTCTTACTTCTTCATCCCACCACTCACTACCCTTTCTAAACAGCCCACCTCCCACTCTTCTCATGCCACAAGCATCTTTTGCGCAATCTATCACTGATTCCCTAAATACATCCCATTCCTCCCCCACTCCCCTTACTTCCATTGTTTTCACCTTTTTCCATTCTGTACACAGTCTCTCCTGATACTTCCTCACACAGGTCTCCTTCCCAAGCTCACTTACTCTCACCACCGTCTTCACCCCAACATTCACACTTCTTTTCTGAAAACCCATACTAATCTTCACCTTAGCCTCCACAAGATAATGATCAGACATCCCTCCAGTTCCACCTCTCAGCACATTGACATCCAAAAGTCTCTCTTTCGCACGCCTGTCAATTAACACGTAATCCAATAACGCTCTCTGGCCATCTCTCCTACTTACATAAGTATACTTATGTATATCTCGCTTTTTAAACCAGGTATTCCCGATCATCAGTCCTTTTTCAGCACATAAATCTACAAGCTCCTCACCATTTCCATTTACAACACTGAACACCCCATGCATACCAATTATTCCCTCAACTGCCACATTACTCACCTTTGCATTCAAATCACCCATCACTATAACCCGGTCTCGTGCATCAAAACCGCTACCACACTCATTTAGCTGCTCCCAAAACACTTGCCTCTCATGATCTTTCTTCTCATGCCCAGGTGCATATGCACCAATAATCACCCACCTCTCTCCATCAACTTTCAATTTTACCCATATTAATAGAGAATTTACTTTCTTACATTCTATCACATACTATCACATATATATATATATATATATATATATATATATATATATATATATATATATATATATATATATATATATATATATATATATATATATATATATATATATATTTTCTTCTTTTAAACTATTCGCAATTTCCCGCGTTAGCGAGGTAGCGTAAAGAACATAGGACTGGGCCTTTTTTGGAATATCCTCACCTGGCCCCCTCTGTTCCTTCTTTTGGAAAATTAAAAAAAAAGAAGAGAGGGGATGATTTCCAGCCCCCCGCTCCCTTCCCTTTTAGTCGCCTTCTACGACACGCAGGGGATACGTGGGAAGTATTCTTAATCCCCTAACCCCAGGGATAATATATATATATATATATATATATATATATATATATATATATATATTTATTTATTTTGCTTTGCCGCTGTCTCCCGGGTTTTCGAGGTAGCGCAAGGAAAAAGACGAAAGAAATGGCACAACCCACCCCCATACACATTGTATACACACACAGGTCCACACACGCAAATATACATAACTATTCATCTCAATGTACACATATATATGTACATACACAGACACATATATATATATACCCATGCACACAATTCACATTGTCTGCCCCAATTCCTTCCCATCGCCACCTCGCCACACATGGAATACCTTCCCCCTCCCCCATCATGTGTGCGAGGTAGCACTAGGAAAAGACAAGCAAAAACCCCATTCGTTCACAATCAGTCTCTAGCTATCACGCAATAATGGCAATAATGCCCGAAACCACAGCTCCCTTTCCAAATCCAGGCCCCAAAAAACATTCCATGGTTTACCCCAGACGCTTCACATGCCTTGATTCAATCCTCTGACAGCACGTCAACCCCGGTATACCACATCGATCCAATTCACTCTATTCCTTGCCTTCCTTTCACCCTCCTGCATGTTCAGGCCCCGATCACACAAAATCATTTTCACTCCATCTTTCCACATCCAATTTGGTCTCCCACTTCTCCTCGTTCCCTCCACCTCCGACACATATATCCTCTTGGTCAATCTTTCCTCACTCATTCTCTCCATTTCAAAACACCATCTTCTGCTATCTCAACCACGCTCTTTTTATTTGCACACATCTCTCTTACCCTTACATTACCTACTCGATCATACCACCTCACACCACATATTGTCCTCAAACATCTCATTTACAGCACATCCACCCTCCTGTGCACATCTCTATCAATAGAACACGCCTCGCAAACATGCAACATTGTTGGAACCACTATTCCTTCAAACATATCACTTTTGCTATACGAGATAATGTTCTCGACTTCCACATATTCTTCAAGTCTCCCAGGATTTTCGCCCCCTCCCCCACCCTATGATTCACTTCCGCTTCCATGATTCCATCCGGTGCCAGATCCACTCCCAGATATCTAAAACACTTTACTTCCTACAGTTTTTCTCCATTCAAACTTACCTCCCAATTGAATTGACGCTCAACCCTACTGTACCTAATGACCTTGCACTTATTCACATTTACTCTTAACTTTCTTCTTTCACACTTTACCAAACTCAGTCACCAGCTTCTGCAGTTTCTCACATGAATCAGTCACCAGCGCTGTATCATCAGCGAACAACAACTGACTCACTTCCCAAGCTCTCTCATACACAACAGACTTCATACTTGCCCCTCTTTCCAAAACTCTTGCATTCACCTCCCTACCAACCCCATCCATAAACAAATTAAACAACCATGGAGACATCACACACCCCTGCCGCAAACCTACATTCACTGAGAACCAATTACTTTCCTCTCATCCTACACGTACATTTGCCTTACATCCTCGATAAAAACTTTTCACTGCTTCTAACAACTTGCCTCCCACACCATATATTCTTAATACCTTCCACAGAGCATCTCTATCAACTCTATCCTATGCCTTCTCCAGATCCATAAATGCTACATACAAATCCATTTGTTTTTCTGAGTATTTCTCAAATACAGTCTTCAAAGGAAACACCTGATCCACACATCCTCTACCACTTCTGAAACCACACTGCTCTTCCCCAATCTGATGCTCTGTACATGCCTTCACCCTCTCAATCAATACCCTCCCATATAATCTACCAGGAATATTCAACAAACTTATACCTCTGTAATTTGAGCACATACTCTTATCCCCTTTGCCTTTGTCCAATGGCACTATGCACGCATTCCGCCAATCCTCAGGCACCTCACCATGAGTCATACATACATTAAATAACCTTACCAACCAGTCAACAATACAGCCACCCCCTTTTTTAATAAATTCCACAGCAATACCATCCAAACCTGCTACTTTGCCGGCTTTCATCTTCCGCAAAGCTTTTACTACCTCTTCTCTGTTTCCCAAATCATTTTCCCTAACCCTCTCACTTTGCACACCACTTCGGCCAAAACACCCTATATCTGCCACTCTATCATCAAACACATTCAAGAGACCTTCAAAATACTCACTCCATTTCCTTCTCCCATCACCAGTACTTGTTATCACCTTCCCATTTGCGCCCTTCCCTGAAGTTCCCATTTGCTCCCTTGTCTTACGCATTTTGATTACCTCGTTCCAGAACATCTTTTTATTCTTCCTAAAATTTAATGATATATATATGTATATATATATATATATATATACATACCATAGGGTTGATCATAGGGTGGGGGAGGGGGCGAAAATCATTGGAGCCTTGAAGAATGTGTGGAAGTCGAGAACATTATCTCGGAAAGCAAAAATGGGTATGTTTGAAGGAATAGTGGTTCCAACAATATTGTATGGTTGCGAGGCGTGGGCTATGGATAGGGTTTTGCGCAGGAGGATGGATGTGCTGGAAATGAGATGTTTGAGGACAATGTGTGGTGTGAGGTGGTTTGATCGAGTAAGTAACGTAAGGGTAAGAGAGATGTGTGGAAATAAAAAGAGCGTGGTTGAGAGAGCAGAAGAGGGTGTTTTGAAATGGTTTGGGCAAATGGAGAGAATGAGTGAGGAAAGATTGACCGAGAGGATATATGTGTCGGGGGTGGAGGGAAGGAGGAGAAGTTGGACACCAAATTGGAAGTGGAAAGATGGAGTGAAAAAGATTTTGTGTGATCGTGGCTTGAACATGCAGGAGGGTGAAAGGCGGGCAAGGAATAGAGTGAATTGCATCTTTGTGGTATACCGGGGCTGACGTGCTGTCAGTGGATTGAATCAGGGTATGTGAAGCGTCTGGGGTAAACCATGGAAAGTTGTGTGGGGCTTGGATGTGGAAAGGGAGCTGTGGTTTCGGGCATTATTGCATGACAGCTAGAGACTTAGTGTGAACGAATGGGGCCTTTGTTGTCTTTTCATAGTGCTACCTCGCACACATGAGGGGGGAAGGGGATGGTATTCCATATGTGGCGAGGTGGCGATGGGAATGAATAAAGGCAGACAGTGTGAATTGTGTGCATGTGTATATATTTATGTGTCTGTGTGTGTATTTATATGTGTACATTGAGATGTATAGGTATGAATATTTTCGTGTGTGGACGTGTATGTATATGCATTGTGTATGCGGGTGGGTTGGGCCATTTCTCCTCGTTCCCTCCACCTCCGACACATATATCCTCTTGGTCAATCTTTCCTCACTCATTCTCTCCATGTGCCAAACCATTTCAAAACACCCTATTCTGCTCTCTCAACCACGCTCTTTTTATTTCCACACATCTTTCTTACCCTGACATTACTTACTCGATCAAATCACCTCACACCACACATTGTCCTCAAACATCTCATTTCCAGCACATCATCCTCATGCGCACAACTCTATCCATAGAACACGCCTCGCAACCATACAACATTGTTGGAACCACTATTCCTTCAAACATACCCATTTTTGCTTTCCGAGATAATGTTCTCGACTTCCACACATTCTTCATGGCTCCCAGGATTTTCACCCCCTCCCCCACCCTGTGATCCACTTCAGCTTCCATGGTTCCATCCGCTGCCAGATCAACTCCCAGATATCTAAAACACTTTACTTCCTCCAGTTTTTCTCCATTCAAACTTACCTCCAAATGGACTTGACCCCCAACCCTACTGTACCTAATAACCTTGCTCTTATTCACATTTACTTTTAATTTTCTTTTTTCACACACTTTACCAAACTCATTCACCAGCTTCTGCAGTTTCACACATGAATCAGTCACCAGCGCTGTGTCATCATCGAACAACAACTGACTCATTTCCCAAGCTCTCTCATCCACAACAGACCTCATACTTGCCCCTCTTTCCAAAACTCTTGCATTTACCTCCCTAACAACCCCATCCATAAACAAATTAAACAACGATGGAGACATCACACACCCCTGCCGCAAACCTATATTCACTGAGAACCAATCATTTTCCTCTCTTCCTACACGTACATATGCCTTACATACTCGATAAAAACTTTTCACTGCTTCTAACAACTTGCCTCCTACACCATATATTCTTAATACCTTCCACAGAGCATCTCTATCAACTCTATCAAATGCATTCTCCAGATCCATAGATGCTACATGCAAATCTATTTGCTTTTCTAAGTATTTAGGACATACATTCTTCAAAGGAAACACGTGATCCACATATCCTCTACCACTTCTGAAACCACACTGCGCTTCCCCAATCTGATGCACTGTACATGCCTTCACCCTCTCAATCAATACCCTCCCATATAATTTACCAGGAATATTCAACAAACTTATACCTCTGTAATTTGAGCACTTACTCTTATCCTCTTTGCTTTTGTCCAATGGCACTATGCACGCATTCCGCCAATCCTCAGGCACCTCACCATGAGTCACACATACATTAAATAACCTTACCAACCAGTCAACAATACAGCCACACCCTTTTTTAATAAATTCCACTGCAATACCATCAAAACCTGCTGCCTTGCCGGCTTTCATTTTCCGCAAAGCTTTTACTACCTTTTCTCTGTTTAACAAATCATTTTCCCTAACCCTCTCACTTTGCACACCACCTCGGCCAAAACACCCTATATCTGCAACTCTATCATCAAACACATTCAAGAGACCTTCAAAATACTCACTCCATTTCCTTCTCACATCACCACTACTTGTTATAACCTCCCCATTTGCGCCCTTCACTGAAGTTCCCATTTGCTCCCTTGTCTTTCGCACTTTGTTTACCTCCTTCCAAAACATCCTTTTATTCTTCCTAAAATTTAATGATATATATATATATATATATATATATATATATATATATATATATATATATATATATATATATATATATATATATATATATATATATATATAAATATATATATATTTTTTTTTATATATATATATATATATATTTTTTTTTTTTTTTTTTTCATACTATTCGCTATTTCCCGCGATAGCGAGGTAGCATTAAGAACAGAGGACTGGGCCTTTGAGGAAATATCCTCACCTGGACCTCTTCTCTGTTCCTTCTTTTGGAAAATTAAAAAAAAAAAAAAAAAAAACGAGTGGGGAGGATATATATATATATATATATATATATATATATATATATATATATATATATATATATATATATATATATATATATATATATATATATATATATATATATATATATATATATATATATATATATATATATATATAAATATATCTATATATATATATATATATATAAATATATATATATATATATATATATATATATATATATATATATATATATATATATATATATATATATATTTATATATATATATATATATATATATATATATATATATATATATATATATATATATATATATTCATATTTATTTATTTTGCTTTGTCGCTGTCTCTAGGGTTGGCGAGGTAGCGCAAGGAAGCAAACGAAAGAAATGGCCCAACCCACACCCATACACATTGTATACACACACAGGTCCACACACGCAAATATACATACCTATTCATCTCAATGTACACATATATATACATACACAGACATATATATATATACCCATGCACACAATTCACATTGTCTGCCCCAATTCTCTCACATCGCCACCTCGCCACACATGGAATACCTTCCCCCTCCCCCATCGTGTGTGCGAGGTAGCACTAGGAAAAGACAACAAAGGCCCCATTCGTTCACAATTAGTCTCTAGCTGTCACGCAATAATGCCCGAAACCACAGCTCCCTTTCCAAATCCAGGCCCCAAAAACATTCCATGGTTTACCCCAGACGCTTCACATGCCTTGATTCAATACTCTGACAGCACGTCAACCCCGGTATACCACATCGATCCAATTCACTCTATTCCTTGCCTTCCCTTCACCCTCCTGCATGTTCAGGCCACGATCACACAAAATCTTTTTCACTCCATCTTTCCACCTCCAATTTGGTCTCCCACTTCTCCTCGTTCCCTCCACCTCTGACACATATATCCTCTTGGTCAATCTTTCCTCACTCATTCTCTCCATTTCAAAACACCATCTTCTGCTATCTCAACCACGCTCTATTATTTGCACACATCTCTCTTACCCTTACATTACCTAATCGATCAAACCACCTCACACCACATATTGTCCTCAAACATCTCATTTCCAGCACATCCACCCTCCTGCGCACATCTCTATCCATAGAACACGCCTCGCAACCATACAACATTGTTGGAACCACTATTCCTTCAAACATAGCCACTTTTGCTATCCGAGATAATGTTCTCGACTTCCACATATTCTTCAAGTCTCCCATGACTTTCGCCCCCTCCCCCACCCTATGATTCACTTCCGCTTCCATGGTTCCATCCGGTGCCAGATCCACTCCCAGATATCTAAAACACTTTACTTCCTCCAGTTTTTCTCCATTCAAACTTACATCCCAGTTGAATTGACGCTCAACCCTACTGTACCTAATAACCTTGCTTTTATTCACATTTACTCTTAACTTTCTTCTTTCACCCACTTTACCAAACTCAGTCACCAACTTCTGCAGTTTCTCACATGAATCAGTCACCAGCGCTGTATCATCAGCGAACAACAACTGACTCACTTCCCAAGCTCTCTCATCCACAACAGACTTCATACTTGCCCCTCTTTCCAAAACTCTTGCATTCACCTCCCTACCAACCCCATCCATAAACAAATTAAACAACCATGGAGACATCACACACCCCTGCCGTAAACCTACATTCACTGAAAACCAATCACTTTCCTCTCTTCCTACACGTAAACATGCCTTACATCCTCCATAAAAACTTTTCACTGCTTCTAACAACTTGCCTCCCACACCATATATTCTTAATACCTTCCACAGAGCATCTCTATCAACTCTATCATATGCCTTCTCCAGATCCATAAATGCTACATACAAATCCATTTGCTTTTATGAGTATTTCTCAAATACATTCTTCAAAGCAAACACCTGATCCACACATCCTCTACCACTTCTGAAACCACACTGCTCTTCCCCAATCTGATGCTCTGTACATGCCTTCACCCTCTCAATCAATACCCTCCCATATAATTTACCATGAATACTCAATAAACTTATACCTGTGTAATTTGATCACTCACTCTTAAACCCTTTGCCTTTGTACAATGGCACTATGCACGCATTCCGCCAATCCTCAGGCACCTCACCATGAGTCATACATACATTAAATAACCTTACCAACCAGTCAACAATAAAGTCACACCATTTTTTAATAAATTCCACTGCAATACCATCCAAACCTGCTGCCTTTCCGGCTTTCATCTTCCGCAAAGCTTTTACTACCTCTTCTCTGTTTACTAAATCATTTTCCCTAACCCTCTCACTTTGCACACCACCTCAACCAAAACACCCTATATCTGCCACGCTATCATCAAACACACTCAACAGACCTTCAAAATACTCACTCCATCTCCACTCACATCACCACTACTTGTTATCACCTTCCCATTTGCGCCCTTCACTGAAGTTCCCCTTTGCTCCCTTGTCTTACCCACTTTATTTACCTCGTTCCTGAACATCTTTTTATTCTTCCTAAAATTTAATGATATATATATGTATATATATATATACATACCATAGGGTTGATCATAGGGTGGAGGAGGGGGCGAAAATCATGGGAGCCTTGAAGAATGTGTGGAAGTCGAGAACATTATCTCGGAAAGCAAAAATGGGTATGTTTGAAGGAATAGTGGTTCTAACAATGTTGTATGGTTGCGAGGCGTGGGCTATGGATAGGGTTGTGCGCAGGAGGATGGATGTGCTGGAAATGAGATGTTTGAGGACAATGTGTTGTGTGAGGTGGTTTGATCGAGTAAGTAACGTAAGGGTAAGAGAGATGTGTGGAAATAAAAAGAGCGTGGTTGAGAGAGCAGAAGAGGGTGTTTTGAAATGGTTTGGGCACATGGAGAGAATGAGTGAGGAAAGATTGACCAATAGGATATATGTGTCGGAGGTGGAGGGAACGAGGAGAAGTGGGAGACCAAATTGGAGGTGGAAAGATGGAGTGAAAAAGATTTTGTGTGATCGATGCAGGAGGGTTAAAAGAGGGCAAGGAATAGAGTGAGCAGGATCGATGTGGTATACCTGGGTTGACGAGCTGTCAGTGGATTGAATCAGGGCATGTGAAGAGTCTGGGGTAAACCATGGAAAGCTGTGTAGGTATCTATATTTGCGTGTGTGGACGTATGTATATACATGTGTATGGGGGTGGGTTGGCCATTTCTTTCGTCTGTTTACTTGCGCTACCTCGCAAACGCGGGAGACAGCGACAAAGCAAAAAAAAAAAAAAAGCATATATATATATATATATATATATATATATATATATATATATATATATATATATATATATATATATATATATATATGTATATATATATATATATATATATATATATATATATATATATATATATATATATATATATATATATATATATATATATATATATATATATATATATATATATATATATATATATATATATATATATATATATATATATATATATATATATATATATATATATATGTATATATATATATATATATATATATATATATATATATATATATATATATATATACATATATATATATTTGTATTTATTTATTTTGCTTTGTCGCAGTCTCCCGCGTTTCCGAGGTAGCGCAAGGAAACAGACGAAAGAAATGGCCAAACCCACCCCCATACACAATGTATACACAAAAACGTCCAGACACGCAAACATACATATCTATTTATTTCAATGTACACATGTATATATATACACAGACACATACATATATAGCTATGCACACAATTCACATTGTCTGCCCCCATTCTCTCCCATCGCCACCTCGCCAAACATGGAATACCTTCCCCCTCCCCCCCTCATGTGTGCGAGGTAACACTAGGAAAAGACAACAAAGGCCCCATTCGTTCATACTCAGTCTCTAGCTGACATGCAATAATGCCAGAAACCACAGCTCCCTTTCCACATCCAGGCCCCACACAACTTTCCATGGTTTACCCCAGACGCTTCACATGCCCTGATTCAATCCACTGACAGCACGTCAACCCCGGTATAACACATCGATCCAATTCACTCTATTCCTTGCCTTCCCTTCACCCTCCTGCATGTTCAGGCCACGATCACACAAAATGTTTTTCACTCAATCTTTCCACCTCCAATTTGGTCTCCCACTTCTCCTCGTTCCCTCCACCTCCGACACAGATATTCTCTTGATCAATCTTTCCTCACTAATTCTCTCCATGTGCCCAAACCATTTCAAAACACCCTCTTCTGCTCTCTCAACCACGCTCTTTTTATTTCCACACATCTCTCTTACCCTTACGTTACTTACTCGATCAAACCACCTCACACCACACATTGTCCTCAAACATCTCATTTCCAGCACTACCACCCACCTGCGCACAACTCAATCCATAGCCCACGCCTCGCAACCATACAACATTGTTGCAACCACTATTCCTTCAAACAAAGCCATTTTTGCTTTCCGAGATAATGTTCTCGACTTCCACACATTCTTCAAGGCTCCCAGAATTTTCGCCCCCTCCCCCACCCTATGATTCACTTCCGCCTCCATGGTTCCATCCGCTGCCAGATCCACTCCCAGATATCTAAAACACTTTACTTCCTCCAGTTTTTCTCCATTCAAACTTACCTCCCAATTGACTTGACCCTCAACCCTACTGTACCTAATAACCTTGATCTTATTCACATTTACTCTTAACTTTCTTCTTTCACACACTTTACCAGACTCAGTCACAAGCTTCTGCAGTTTCTCACATGAATCAGCCACCAGCGCTGTATCATCAGTGAATAACAACTGACTCACTTCCCAAGCTCTCTCATCCACAACAGACTTCATACTTGCCCCTCTTTCCAAAACTCTTGCATTCACCTCCCTACCAACCCCATCCATAAACAAATTAAACAACCATGGACACATCACACACCCCTGCCGCAAACCTACATTCACTGAGAACCAATCACTTTCCTCTCTTCCTACACGTACACATGCCTTACATCCTCGATAAAAACTGCTCACTGCTTATAACAACTTGCCTCCCACACCATATATTCTTAACACCTTCCACAGAACATCTCTATCAACTCTATCATATGCCTTCTCCAGATCCATAAATGCTACATACAAATCCATTTGCTCTTCTAAGTATTTCTCAAATACATTCTTCAAAGCAAACACCTGATCCACACATCCTCTACCACTTTTGAAACCACACTGCTCTTCCCCAATCTGATGCTCTGTACATGCCTTCACCCTCTCAATCAATACCCTCCCATATAATTTACCAGGAATACTCAACAAACTTATATCTCTGTAATTTGAGCAATCACTCTTATCCCCTTCTTCTTTGTACAATGGCACTATGCACGCATTCCGCCAATCCTCAGGCACCTCACCATGAGTCATACATACATTAAATAACCTAACCAACCAGTCAACAATACAGTCACCCCCTTTTTTAATAAATTCCACTGGAATGCCATCCAAACCTGCTGCCTTCCCGTCTTTCATCTTCCGCAAAGCTTTTACTACCTCTTCTCTGTTTACCAAATCATTTTCCCTAACCCTCTCACTTTGCACTCCACCTCGACCAAAACACCCTATATCTGCCACTCTATCATCAAACACATTCAACAAACCTTCAAAATACTCACTCCATCTCCTTCTCACATCACCACTACTTGTTATCACCTCCCCATTTGCGCCCATCACTGAAATTCCCATTTGCTCCCTTATCTTACGCACTTTATTTACCTCCTTCCAAAACATCTTTTTATTCTCCCTAAAATTTAATGATACTCTCTCACCCCAACTTTCATTTGCCCTCTTTTTCACCTCTTGCTCCTTTCTCTTGACCTCCTGTCTCTTTCTTTTATACATCTCCCACTCAATTGCATTTTTTCCCTGCAAAAATCGTCCAAATGCCTCTCTCTTCTCTTTCACTAATAATCTTACTTCTTCATCCCACCACTCACTCCCCTTTCTAATCAACCCACCTCCCACTCTTCTCATGCCACAAGCATCTTTTTCGCAATCCATCACTGATTCCCTAAATACATTCCATTCCTTCCCCACTCCCCTTACTTCGATTGATCTCACCTTTTTCCATTCCGTACTCAGTCTCTCCTGGTACTTCCTCACACAAGTCTCCTTCCCAAGCTCACTTACTCTCACCACCCTCTTCACCCCAACATTCACTCTTCTTTTCTGATAACCCATACAAATCTTCACCTTAGCCTCCACAAGATAATGATCAGACATCCCTCCAGTTCACCTCTCAGCACATTAACATCCAAAAGTCTCTCTTTCGCGCGCCTGTCAATTAACTCGTAATCCAATAACGCTCTCTGGCCATCTCTCCTACTTACATACGTATTCTTATGTATATCTCGCTTTTTCAACCAGGTATTCCCAATCACCAGTCCTTTTTCAGCACATAAATCTACAAGCTCTTCACCATTTCCATTTACAACACTGAACACCCCATGTATACCAATTATTCCCTCAACTGCCACATTACTCACCTTTGCATTCAAATCACCCATCATTATATCCCGGTCTCGTGCATCAAAACCACTAACACACTCATTCAGCTGCTCCCAAAACACTTGCCTCTCATGATCTTTCTTCTCATGCCCAGGTGCATATGCACCAATAATCAACCATCTCTCTCCATCAACTTTCAGTTTTACCCATATTAATCGAGAATTTACTTTCTTACATTCTCTCACGTACTCCCACAACTCCTGTTTCAGGAGTACTGCTACTCCTTCCCCTGCTCTTGTCCCCTCACTAACCCCTGACTTTACTCCCAAGACCTTCCCAAACCACTCTTCCCCTTTACCCTTGAGCTTCGTTTCACTCGGAGCCAAAACATCCAGGTTCCTTTCCTCAAACATACTACCTATCTCTCCTTTTTTCACATCTTGGTTACATCCACACACATTTAGACACCCCAGTCTGAGCCTTCGAGGAGGATGAGCACTCCCCGCGTGACTCCTTCTTCTGTTTCCCATTTTAGAAAGTTAAAGATACAAGGAGGGGAGGATTTCTGGCCCCCCGCTCCCGTCCCCTCTAGTCGCCTTCTACGACACACGAGGAATGCGTGGGAAGTATTCTTTCACCCCTATCCCTATCCCCAGTGTTGTTCGCTGATGATACAGCGCTGGGAGCTGATTCATGTGAGAAACTGCAGAAGCTGGTGACTGAGTTTGGTAAAGTGTGTGGAAGAAGAAAGTTAAGAGTAAATGTGAATAAGAGAAAGGTTATTAGGTACAGTAGGGTTGAGGGTCAAGTCAATTGGGAGGTGAGTTTGAATGGAGAAAAACTGGAGGAAGTGAAGTGTTTTAGATATCTGGGAGTGGATCTGGCAGCGGATGGAACCATGGAAGCGGAAGTGGATCATAGGGTGGGGGAGGGGGCGAAAATCCTGGGGGCCTTGAAGAATGTGTGGAAGTCGAGAACATTATCTCGGAAAGCAAAAATGGGTATGTTTGAAGGAATAGTGATTCCAACAATGTAGTATGGTTGCGAGGCGTGGGCTATGGATAGAGTTGTGCGCAGGAGGATGGATGTGCTGGAAATGAGATGTTTGAGGACAATGTGTGGTGTGAGGTGGTTTGATCGAGTAAGTAACGTAAGGGTAAGAGAGATGTGTGGAAATAAAAAGAGCGTGGTTGAGAGAGCAGAAGAGGGTGTTTTGAAGTGGTTTGGGCACATGGAGAGAATGAGTGAGGAAAGATTGACCAAGAGGATATATGTGTCGGAGGTGGAGGGAACGAGGAGAAGAGGGAGACCAAATTGGAGGTGTCAAGATGGAGTGAAAAAGATTTTGTGTGATCGGGGCCTGAACATGCAGGAGGGTGAAAGGAGGACAAGGAATAGAGTGAATTGGAGCGATGTGGTGTACCGGGGTTGACGTGCTGTCAGTGGATTGAATCAAGGCATATGAAGCGTCTGGGGTAAACCATGGAAAGCTGTGTAGGTATGTATATTTGCGTGTGTGGACGTATGTATATACATGTGTATGGGGGGGGTTAGGCCATTTCTTTCGTCAGTTTCCTTGCGCTACCTCGCAAACGCGGGAGACAGCGACAAAGTATAATAAAAAAAAAAAAATAATATATATATATATATATATATATATATATATATATATATATATATATATATATGTATACATATATATATATATATATATATATATATATATATATATATATATATATATATATATATATATATATATATATATATATATATATATATATATATATATATATATATATATATATATATATATATATATATATATATATATATATATATATATATATATATATATATATATATATATATATATATATATATATATATATATATATATATATATATATATATATATATATATATATATATATATATATATATATATATATATATATATATGTATATATATATATATGTATGTATATATATATATATATATATATATATATATATATATATATATATATATATATATATATATATATATATATATATATATATATATATATATATATATATATATATATATATATATATATATATACATATATATATATATATATATATATATATATATATATATATATATATATATATATATATATATATATATGTATATATATTGGTATGTATATAAATTGGTATGCATGGGGTTTTCAGTGTTGTAAATGGAAATGGTGAAGAGCTTGTAGATTTATGTGCTGAAAAAGGACTGATGATTGGGAATACCTGGTTTAAAAAGCGAGATATACATAAGTATACTTATGTAAGTAGGAGAGATGGCCAGAGAGCATTATTGGATTACGTGTTAATTGACAGGCGTGCGAAAGAGAGACTTTTGGATGTCAATGTGCTGAGAGGTGCAACTGGAGGGATGTCTGATCATTATCTTGTGGAGGCTAAGGTGAAGATTAGTATGGGTTTTCAGAAAAGAAGAGTTAATGTTGGGGTGAAGAAGGTGGTGAGAGTAAGTGAGCTTGGGAAGGAGACCTGTGTGAAGAAGTATCAGGAGAGACTGGGTACAGAATGGAAAAAGGTGAGAACAATGGAAGTAAGGGGAGTGGGGGAGGAATGGGATGTATTTAGGGAATCAGTGATGGATTGCGCAAAAGATGCTTGTGGCATGAGAAGAGTGGGAGGTGGGCTGTTTAGAAAGGGTAGTGAGTGGTGGGATGAAGAAGTAAGAGTATTAGTGAAAGAGAAGAGAGAGGCATTTGGACGATTTTTGCAGGGAAAAAATGCAATTGAGTGGGAGAAGTATAAAAGAAAGAGACAGGAGGTCAAGAGAAAGGTGCAAGAGGTGAAAAAAAGGGCAAATGAGAGTTGGGGTGAGAGACTATCAGTAAGTTTTAGGGAGAATAAAAAGATGTTCTGGAAGGAGGTAAATAGGGTACGTAAGACAAGGGAGCAAATGGGAACTTCAGTGAAGGGCGTAAATGGGGAGGTGATAACAAGTAGTGGTGATGTGAGAAGGAGATGGAATGAGTATTTTGAAGGTTTGTTGAATGTGTCTGATGACAGAGTGGCAGATATAGGGTGTTTGGGTCGAGGTGGTGTGCAAAGTGAGAGGGTTAGGGAAAATGATTTGGTAAACAGAGAAGAGGTAGTAAAAGCTTTGCGGAAGATGAAAGCCGGCAAGGCAGCAGGTTTGGATGGTATTGCAGTGGAATTTATTAAAAAAGGGGGTGACTGTATTGTTGACTGGTTGGTAAGGTTATTTAATGTATGTATGACTCATGGTGAGGTGCCTGAGGATTGGCGGAATGCGTGCATAGTGCCATTGTACAAAGGCAAAGGGGATAAGAGTGAGTGCTCAAATTACAGAGGTATAAGTTTGTTGAGTATTCCTGGTAAATTATATGGGAGGGTATTGATTGAGAGGGTGAAGGCATGTACAGAGCATCAGATTGGGGAAGAGCAGTGTGGTTTCAGAAGTGGTAGAGGATGTGTGGATCAGGTGTTTGCTTTGAAGAATGTATGTGAGAAATACTTAGAAAAGCAAATGGATTTGTATGTAGCATTTATGGATCTGGAGAAGGCATATGATAGAGTTGATAGAGATGCTCTGTGGAAGGTATTAAGAATATATGGTGTGGGAGGCAAGCTGTTAGAAGCAGTGAAAAGTTTTTATCGAGGATGTAAGGCATGTGTACGTGTAGGAAGAGAGGAAAGTGATTGGTTCTCAGTGAATGTAGGTTTGCGGCAGGGGTGTGTGATGTCTCCATGGTTGTTTAATTTGTTTATGGATGGGGTTGTTAGGGAGGTAAATGCAAGAGTCTTGGAAAGAGGGGCAAGTATGAAGTCTGTTGGGGATGAGAGAGCTTGGGAAGTGAGTCAGTTGTTGTTCGCTGATGATACAGCGCTGGTGGCCGATTCATGTGAGAAACTGCAGAAGCTGGTGACGGAGTTTGGTAAAGTGTGTGGAAGAAGAAAGTTAAGAGTAAATGTGAATAAGAGCAAGGTTATTAGGTACAGTAGGGCTGAGGGTCAAGTCAATTGGGAGGTGAGTTTGAATGGTGAAAAACTGGAGGAAGTGAAGTGTTTTAGATATCTGGGAGTGGATCTGTCAGCGGATGGAACCATGGAAGCGGAAGTGGATCATAGGGTGGGGGAGGGGGCGAAAATTTTGGGAGCCTTGAAAAATGTGTGGAAGTCGAGAACATTATCCCGGAAAGCAAAAATGGGTATGTTTGAAGGAATAGTAGTTCCAACAATGTTGTATGGTTGCGAGGCGTGGGCTATGGATAGAGTTGTGCGCAGGAGGATGGATGTGCTGAAAATGAGATGTTTGAGGACAATGTGTGGTGTGAGGTGGTTTGATCGAGTAAGTAACGTAAGGGTAAGAGAGATGTGTGGAAATAAAAAGAGCGTGGTTGAGAGAGCAGAAGAGATTGTTTTAAAATGGTTTGGGCACATGGAGAGAATGAGTGAGGAAAGATTGAGCAAGAGGATATATGTGTCGGAGGTGGAGGGAACGAGGAGAAGAGGGAGACCAAATTGGAGGTGGAAAGATGGAGTGAAAAGATTTTGTGTGATCGGGGCCTGAACATGCAGGAGGGTGAAAGAAGTGCAAGGAATAGAGTGAATTGGAGCGATGTGGTATACAGGGGTTGACGTGCTGTCAGTGGATTGAATCAAGGCATGTGAAGCGTCCGGGGTAAACCATGGAAAGCTGTGTAGGTATGTATATTTGTGTGTGTGGACGTGTGTATGTACATGTGTATGGGGGGGGTTGGGCCATTTCTTTCGTCTGTTTCCTTGCGCTACCTCGCAATACGCGGGAGACAGCGACAAAGTATAAAAAAAAAAAAAAAAAAATAAAAAAAAAAAAAATATATATATATATATATATATATACATACATATATATATATACATATATATATATATATATATATATATATATATATATATATATATATATATATATATATATATATATATATATATATATATATATATATATATGTATTTATATATATATATACACATACATACGCACATATAAACACACACACACACACATACATATATATATACATATGAAAAATGTAAGAAATAATTTAGAAAACTGAAACTTCTGGCTTGAAATGAAATGAAAAATGAATGTCACATAATGGTTCAACCTCTGGCTATGGAAGAGGGAAAAGTATAATTTATATACACAAACGTCAATAGTAGTTTTCATCAATTTAACCACTGTATCATACTGCCTAGTCCACTTCTCTCATCATGAAACAGGAATATTGGTTTATGATGTTTCTCAATTTTCTTCATTACACAAAGTACAACCATATCTTGGATACATGAGGGTAGGTAGTCGGTCATCCACCATAATAAAGCCTTGATAGACCAAAAATCTATCTGGACCTCAACTTTTCCAGTATATTTCTGAAAAATACCTTTTTGCTTTCCATCTCTATCACTTTGAAAAAAAAAACTCCCTTTGTTCACATTTCAATGAAAGAATAAGCTTCAATGTCTAATCTGCATTTTTTTCCAGTTTCACTATTTTCTTGTCAGAGCACCATGTATGAAAACTATCACTCCAGTAACACAACTATAAACATTTACTTCCCCTTTAAAAAAGTTCTGGGGAAGTCTGTCTCGATACACTGCGGGTCACTCTACCACCTGGCGAGGTTTGTGTTGCAATGGTTCTTGATTCACAAGCTTGTATATATATATATATATATATATATATATATATATATATATATATATATATATATATATATATATATATATATATATATATATATATATATTTTTTTTTTTTTTTTTTTTATACTTTGTCGCTGTCTCCCGCGTTTGCGAGGTAGCGCAAGGAAACAGACGAAAGAAATGGCCCAACCCCCCCCCCCCCATACACATGTACATACACACGTCCACACACGCAAATATACATACCTACACAGCTTTCCATGGTTTACCCCAGACGCTTCACATGCCTTGATTCAATCCACTGACAGCACGTCAACCCCTGTATACCACATCGCTCCAATTCACTCTATTCCTTGCCCTCCTTTCACCCTCCTGCATGTTCAGGCCCCGATCACACAAAATCTTTTTCACTCCATCTTTCCACCTCCAATTTGGTCTCCCTCTTCTCCTCGTTCCCTCCACCTCCGACGCATATATCCTCTTGGTCAATCTTTCCTCACTCATTCTCTCCATGTGCCCAAACCACTTCAAAACACCCTCTTCTGCTCTCTCAACCACGCTCTTTTTATTTCCACACATCTCTCTTACCCTTACGTTACTTACTCGATCAAACCACCTCACACCACACATTGTCCTCAAACATCTCATTTCCAGCACATCCTTCCTCCTGCGCACAACTCTATCCATAGCCCACGCCTCGCAACCATACAGCATTGTTGGAACCACTATTCCTTCAAACATACCCATTTTTGCTTTCCGAGATAATGTTCTCGACTTCCACACATTTTTCAAGGCTCCCAAAATTTTCGCCCCCTCCCCCACCCTATGATCCACTTCCGCTTCCATGGTTCCATCCGCTGACAGATCCACTCCCAGATATCTAAAACATTTCACTTCCTCCAGTTTTTCTCCATTCAAACTCACCTCCCAATTGACTTGACCCTCAACCCTACTGTACCTAATAACCTTGCTCTTATTCACATTTACTCTTAACTTTCTTCTTCCACACACTTTACCAAACTCAGTCACCAGCTTCTGCAGTTTCTCACATGAATCAGCCACCAGCGCTGTATCATCAGCGAACAACAACTGACTCACTTCCCAAGCTCTCTCATCCCCCACAGACTTCATACTTGCCCCTCTTTCCAGGACTCTTGCATTTACCTCCCTAACAACCCCATCCATAAACAAATTAAACAACCATGGAGACATCATACACCCCTGCCGGAAACCTACATTCACTGAGAACCAATCACTTTCCTCTCTTCCTACACGTACACATGCCTTACATCCTCGATAAAAACTTTTCACTGCTTCTAACAACTTGCCTCCCACACCATATATTCTTAATACCTTCCACAGAGCATCTCTATCAACTCTATCATATGCCTTCTCCAGATCCATAAATGCTACATACAAATCCATTTGCTTTTCTAAGTATTTCTCACATACATTCTTCAAAGCAAACACCTGATCCACACATCCTCTACCACTTCCGAAACCGCACTGCTCTTCCCCAATCTGATGCTCTGTACATGCCTTCACCCTCTCAATCAATACCCTCCCATATAATTCACAAGCTTGTATATATATATATATATATATATATATATATTTATCCCTGGGGATAGGGGAGAAAGAATACTTCCCACGTATTCCCTGCATGTCGTAGAAGGCGACTAAAAGGGGAGGGAGCGGGTGGCTGGAAATCCTCCCCTCTCGTTTTTTTTTAATTTTCCAAAAGAAGGAACAGAGAAGGGGGCCAGGTGAGGATTTTCCCTCTAAGGCCCAGTCCTCTGTTCTTAATGCTACCTCGCAAATGCGGGAAATGGCGAATCGTATGAAAAAAAAAAAAAAAATATATATATATATATATATATATATATATATATATATATATATATATATATATATATATATATATATATACATATATATATATATATATATATATATATATATATATATATATATATATATATATATATATATATATATTATTCTTTATTTCTTTATTATACTTTGTCGCTGTCTCCCGCGTTTGCGAGGTAGCGCAAGGACACAGACGAAAGAAATGGCCCAGCCCCCCCCCCATACACATGTATATACATACGTCCACACACGCAAATATACATACCTACACAGGTATATATATATATATATATATATATATATATATATATATATATATATATATATATATATATATATATATATATATATATATATATATATCTTTTTTTCTTTCAAACTATTCGCCATTTCCCGCATTAGCGAGGTAGCGTTAAGAACAGAGGACTGGGCCTTAGAGGGAATACCCTCACCTGGCCCAATTCTCTGTTCCTTCTTTTGGAAAAATAAAAAAAAAACGAGAGGGGATGATTTCCAGCCCCCCGCTCCCTCCCCTTTTAGTCGCCTTCTACGACACGCAGGGAATACGTGGGAAGTATTCTTTCTCCCCTATCCCCAGGGAAATATATATATATATATATATATATATATATATATATATATATATATATATATATATATATATATATATATATATATATATATATATGCTGTATTATATGGTGTGGGAGGAAAGTTGTTAGAAGCAGTGAAAAGTTTTTATCGAGGATGTAAGGCATGTGTACGTGTAGGAAGTGAGGAAAGTGATTGGTTCTCAGTGAATGTAGGTTTGCGGCAGGGGTGTGTGATGTCTCCATGGTTGTTTAATTTGTTTATGGATGGGGTTGTTAGGGAGGTGAATGCAAGAGTTTTGGAAAGAGGGGCAAGTATGAAGTCTGTTGGGGATGAGAGAGCTTGGGAAGTGAGTCAGTTGTTGTTCGCTGATGATACAGCGCTGGTGGCTGATTCATGTGAGAAACTGCAGAAGCTGGTGACTGAGTTTGGAAAAGTGTGTGGAAGAAGAAAGTTAAGAGTAAATGTGAATAAGAGCAAGGTTATTAGGTACAGTAGGGTTGAGGGTCAAGTCAATTGGGAGGTGAGTTTGAATGGAGAAAAACTGGAGGAAGTGAAGTGTTTTAGATATCTGGGAGTGGATCTGGCAGCGGATGGAACCATGGAAGCGGAAGTGGATCATACGGTGGGGGAGGGGGCGAAAATCCTGGGGGCCTTGAAGAATGTGTGGAAGTCGAGAACATTATCTCGGAAAGCAAAAATGGGTATGTTTGAAGGAATAGTGGTTCCAACAATGTTGTATGGTTGCGAGGCGTGGGCTATGGATAGAGTTGTGCGCAGGAGGATGGATGTGCTGGAAATGAGATGTTTGAGGACAATGTGTGGTGTGAGGTGGTTTGATCGAGTGAGTAACGTAAGGGTAAGAGAGATGTGTGGAAATAAAAAGAGCGTGGTTGAGAGAGCAGAAGAGGGTGTTTTGAAGTGGTTTGGGCACATGGAGAGGATGAGTGAGGAAAGATTGACCAAGAGGATATATGTGTCGGAGGTGGAGGGAACAAGGAGAAGAGGGAGACCAAATTGGAGGTGGAAAGATGGAGTGAAAAAGATTTTGTGTGATCGGGGCCTGAACATGCAGGAGGGTGAAAGGAGGGCAAGGAATAGAGTGAATTGGAGCGATGTGGTATACCGGGGTTGAC
>NC_092243.1:24220011-24260011 GCF_036320965.1 Panulirus ornatus | reverse complement strand
GAGTATATACGATGGGGTTTTGCCAAATTACAGGGCTGTCGAGTAGCGCTCACCGTTCGAAAATATAGTTACGAAGAACAAGTTGCGGGAGTTATACATCGACAAGTGTTTTGCATGAGACTGAGAGATTGTATGTTTGTAGACTATAGGCCAGCAGTCCGAGATCGAGTGAAGGAGAAAGAAAATACAGTTACCGGGACTAAAGGAGTGACACTTGACAGCCACTGTGCAGTCATCACTAATCTCGATATCCAAGCGTGTAGTACCAGTATTATGCCTCCCTGGTCGGGGCTACCTACCGAGTACTGCTTACCAGGAGAGAAGAAAGATTGTGGGGGTGGAGTTGAGCTCTGGACATGTAACAATCAATCAGACATTCCCACACCAAACAACAAAAATTAGCATTCCCATCTAAGAATCTCAGCCAAGTAAGTAAATGTAATATGCAATCCATTTTGCATAAACAAATATTCTTTCCCCTACGTAACACCATTCACACGCTAAATGTTATCCAGCTTAACGTCAGTGGCATTAAAATCGCACATACAAAGCTCGTCATTCTACTCTAAAACCGTCATTCAAGATCTTAAACTTATGTCCAAGTCCAACCTCCTTTCCTTCAATAGCTACACCTTCCTGAGACGAGACATGAACAATGCCTCAGCACCTTTTTTATTCTAACATCCCGCTACCCGATACCTCATCTCACATGAAAGAATTCACGAACAAGTCTTAGAATTTTATCCATAAAGACAGAACTACATAACATATGTCATAACGTAATCAACTACCTCTCACTGACCAACTTACACTCCACCTGCACTCCCACATATATTCCACAACTACAGGCTCTTGTCAACAACCGAATATTATTTTTCTTTGTGAAGTTCTCAGCACCCACCGTCCTTCTTGGGTCAACATCTGCACATAATATCCCCCAAGTGAACAATTCATGAAACAACTGCTTCTTTTCAATGTTCTCAGTCCTCGTAACCAAGAAAAACAGGCTCTCACCTACTTCTAATAGTCTGCCTCACTTTCTACAAGCATACACAGCGCACAAGGACCAAGCAGAGCACACGACGTGACCTCTCCTATGCACCACTAACTTGCTTGGATTCATCTAGATATTCAAGTATTTCATGGTACTCAGTATCTTTAATGTTCAAATTATCATTTTCGGTGGCCGGAGGTACGCTTTTTGCTGATGATGTATCAGGATGATTTTCGAGAGCTAACACTAAATGAAAATACTTGTTTAGAAGAAAAACCATGTCTGTATTGCCGGTTTAGGTACATTTTTCATCTGATAATAAGCCAATAGTTTTCTTGAATTTTCCTTGATTGCAACGTATGTAAAGTATCATTTAGGCGTTTTACTCATGTTTTAGGAAAATTTTCTCAGGACTTTATCTTCTCTGATTCTGTTTTTCTTCCTAAAAACTTTATATTCTTATATATATTTCATGGTTCTGTTTGTTGTCACTTGACTGAGATACATCGTAGGTTTTGTCTACGTTTAAGACGTGAATTTTATTAGTCATCCAACATGGCTCGTTCATGCAAACTGTTTTCACCTTTCTAGAGACAGAGATTCACTCAAGGGTAATGTACTGTATTCTTGAAGTAACTTCGCATCTTTTCAACTGCGTCATGTCCACGCGCTTGATCCAGCTTACGTTACCAACGTTGTTACGCATTTTGTCGAGATCATCTCATCTGAAGCTGAGCGTCCTTATGTCCATCGTAAAGCACATAACACATCTCAACATCCTACACGTAGTTGTCTGATTGGCTTTAAGGGAGCTAAGATGATACATCTGTGGTGGGATGATTCTCAGGGAAAAGTGAGGTAGAGAGCGTTATAAAATGACTTTCCTTTTTACATTATCTTCACTTAAGGAAAATATATTTTCATAAAATAATGTTCAAAGAAAATAGCCCAAAACGATTGAAAGATATAAAATGATAAGTAATTAAAATGGTTTGTAGGTATAATGATTATTATTATCATAACAGAGAAAAGCAAAATGTCGAACTTAGCTACCGCACGAAGATGCTCAAAAGACTGTAACTTCTAAAACGTTTGAACGACTTCTTGTGATGTAGATATAATCATCTCAGACGTTCTAACATGTTTTCTTGATATAATCAATCTTGCGTCTAATAGATCTAAATAAAACGTATAAAAACGCCCGCCACTATTAGTTTAATGGTCAATTTTAAAACCTTTTAAAGAGCATCTTAATATGTCAGACGAAATAATGATATCAGACAAATGACCAGTTTTTGGTTAGTAAAAGTATCCTTGATTTTAAGACATGCATACATAAGTATGGTGCACTTACCAGTACGGTAGGATCAAGACTGATGGCACTATTAGTGCCTTTAGGAATACTAATAATATTTTCTTGATTATATACATATGATTCTGTGAAAAAAGAAGAAAAATAAAAGAAACAGATAGACATTTAAGATAATCCAAACCAAATCTTGTGTCGTACTGCCGAGTTATATCCCATACTGTTAACTGATCCTTTCTTTCGTCAGTGTGATGATATCCCCGCCATCTGCTCTATAAGGGCAACGCGGATATGGGAAAGTGGTGGAGGCTGTCTGGATTGTCTTTCAATCTTGTCCTTGTGTTGAACATGGATGTCATGATCAATGTATGGAGTAAAGAAACTTATCTTACCTATGTGGTATAAGACGTCATTCATTGTAAGCGGTGTTTTTCCCAGATAGTTGCATGACTGCGCGTGAGGTCACAGTCTATGGTGAAAGTGAGGGAAGTTGAGGATGTTTTGCGACTCAATATGTAGCTGAAGGTTGCAGCCTTATTGGTAAAGAAGAAGTAAACCTCCATTACTTTCCACTGGACAGATGAGTAATTTGAAAACAGTGTGCTATTTCTGAATGAGTCCGTGACAACGACTGGGAAGGACCGACTTAAGATTCTGTGCTTTTCAGCTCACACTTCACCCCAGAATGCTGGCCACTGAAGTACAAAATAAGTCTATGAGAAAATATCTTGAGAAAATTACCTTTCCAGCATTTCACGTTTCAGATCTCACCTACCACGTAAGTGTCCACTCTCAAAGGCAGGATAAAAATAGGAAAAAGAATTTCGAAACCTTTCATTCCCCAGACTCCCTTGAGCCACGCACCGTCCACCCAAGAATCCAAGTATTTTTCAAAAGAGAATACCAGAGAATAAGCGATAGAAATATGCAGATTTATGTCGGCCAAAATAGAATCAGTCTTAAGAGTAAATTTTAATGAAAAGAAATTATTATGTATTAGTCAATTTTTATATCATTATCTCCAATGAAAAATTATACAAGTCACGGCAAAGGATTCAGTGAAACCGTTTAACTGATTACATAAACCGCATAAGTAAGATCACTAAGCAGTTCTGCATATTATTCCTCAAAACCAGTTTCAACAAGATAAGACACACAGACGGAACAGAGTCGAAGCAGGTGTTGCCGCTTCCCAAACCTGTTTGTACCTACTGACGTGATAGCAGGTAGATCACTGTAGTGACGTGATACAATTATTGTTGTACTGAAGCAAGATATCTGCCTCCGTGTTTTGGTGTGATTTTCTGTTTTGTAAATTTAACTCTGAAACGCATTCTCGGATTGATTATATATATATATATATATATATATATATATATATATATATATATATATATATATATATATATATATATATATATATATATATATATATATATATATATATATATATATATATATATATCCCTGGGGATAGGGGAGAAAGAATACTTCCCACGTATTCCCTGCGTGTCGCAGAAGGCGACTAAAAGGGAAGGGAGCGGGGGGCTGGAAATCCTCCCCTCTCATTTTTTTTTTTTTTTCTTTTTTTTTTTTTCCAAAAGAAGGAACAGAGAAGGGGGCCAGGTGAGGATATTTCCTCAAAGGCCCAGTCCTCTGTTCTTAACGCTACCTCGCTAATGCGGGAAATGGCGAATAGTACGAAAGAAAAGAAAATATATATATATATATATATATATATATATATATATATATATATATATATATATATGTATATCCCTGGGGATAGGGGAGAAAGAATACTTCCCACGTATTCCCTGCATGTCGTAGAAGGCGACTAAAAGGGAAGGGAGCGGGGGGCTGGAAACCCTCCCCTCTTGTTTTTTTTTTTTTTAATTTTCCAAAAGAAGGAACAGAGAAGGGGGCCAGGCGAGGATATTCCCTCAAAGGCCCAGTCATCTGCTCTTGACGCTACCTCGCTATCGCGGGAAATGGCGAATAGTATAAAAAAAAAAATATATATATATTTTTTTTTTTTCATACGATTCGCCATTTCCCGCATTTGCGAGGTAGCGTTAAGAACAGAGGACTGGGCCTTAGAGGGAAAATCCTCACCTGGCCCCCTTCTCTGTTCCTTCTTTTGGAAAATTAAAACAAAAAAAAAAAAAAAAAAAAAAACGAGAGCGGAGGATTTCCAGCCACCCGCTCCCTCCCCTTTTAGTCGCCTTCTACGACACGCAGGGAATACGTGGGAAGTATTCTTTCTCCCCTATCCCCAGGGATAATATATATATATATATATATATATATATATATATATATATATATATATATATATATATATATATATATATATATATATATATATATATATATATATATATATATATATATATATATATATATATATACATATATATATATATATATATATATATTTATATACATATATATATATATATATATTTTTTTTTCTTTTTTTTTTTCTTTGTCGCGGTCTCCCGCGTTTGCGAGGTAGCGCAAGGAAACAGACGAAAGAAATGGCCAAACCAACCCCCGTACACATGTATATACATACACGTCCACAAACGCAAATATACATACATACAAAGCTTTCCATGGTTTACCCCAGACGCTTCACATGCCCTGATTCAATCCACTGACAGCACGTCAACCCCGGTATACCACATCGATCCAATTCACTCTATTCCTTGACCTCCTTTCACCCTCCTGCATGTTCAGGCCCCGATCACACAAAATATATATATTTATTTATTTATTCATTAATATATATTTTACTTTGTCGCTGTCTCCCGGATTTGCGAAGTAGCGCAAGGAAACAGAAGAAAGAAATGGCCCAACCCACCCCCATACACATGTATATACACACACGTCCACACACGCAAATATACATACCTATACATCTCAATGTACACATATATATACACACACAGACACATACATATATACCCATGCACACAATTCACACTGTCTGCCTTCATTCATTCCCATCGCCACCTCGCCACACATGGAATACCATCCCCCTCCCCCCTCATGTGTGCGAGGTAGCGCTAGGAAACGATAACAAAGGCCCCATTCGTTCACACTCAGTCTCTAGCTGTCATCCAATAATGCCCGAAACCACAGCTCCCTTTCCACATCCAGGCCCCACACAACTTTCCATGGTTTACCCCAGACGCTTCACATGCCCTGATTCAATCCACTGACAGCACGTCAACCCCGGTATACCACATCGCTCCAATTCACTCTATTCCTTGCCCGCCTTTCACTCTCCTGCATGTTCAGGCCCCGATCACTCAAAATCTTTTTCACTTCATCTTTCCACCTCCAATTTGGTCTCCCACTTCTCCTCGTTCTCTCCACCTCCGACACATATATCCTCTTGGTCAATCTTTCCTCACTCATTCTCTCCATGTGGCCAAACCATTTAAAAAACACCCTCTTCTGCTCTCTCAACGACACTCTTTTTATTTCCACACATCTCTCTTACCCTTACATTACTTACTCGATCAAACCACCTCACACCACACATTGTCCTCAAACATCTCATTTCCAGCACATCCACCCTCCTGCGCACAACTCTATCCATAGACCACGCCTCGCAACCATACAACATTGTTGGAACCACTATTCCTTCAAACATAACCATTTTTGCTTTCCGAGATAATGTTCTCGACTTCCACACATTCTTCAATGCTCCCAGGATTTTCGCCCCCTCCCCCACCCTATAATTCACTTCCGCTTCCATGGTTTCATCCGCTGCCAGATCCCCTCCCAGATATCTAAAACACTTTCCTTCCTCCAGTTTTTCTCCATTCAAACTTACCTCCCAATTGACTTGACCCTCAACCCTACTGTACCTAATAACCTTGCGCTTATTCACATTTACTCTTAACTTTCTTCTTTCACACACTTTACCAAACTCAGTCACCAGCTTCTGCAGTTTCTCACATGAATCAGCCACCAGCGCTGTATCATCAGCGACCAACAACTGACTCAATTCCCAAGCTCTCTCATCCACAACAGACTTCATACTTGCCTCTCTTTCCAAAACTCTTGCATTCACCTCCCTAACACCCCCATCCATAAACAAATTAAACAACCATGGAGACATCACATACCCCTGCCGCAAACCTACATTCACTGAGAACCAATCACTTTCCTCTCTTCCTACACGTACACATGCCTTACATCCTCGATATATATATGCATATATATATGTTTATTATTATTTTTTATTATACTTTGTCGCTGTCTCCCGCGTTTGCGAGGTAGCGCAAGGAAACAGACGAAAGAAATGGCCCAACCCCCTCCATACACATGTATATACATACGTCCACACACGCAAATATACGTACCTACACAGCTTTCCATGGTTTACCCCAGACGCTTCACATGCCTTGATTCAATCCACTGACAGCACGTCAACCCCTGTATACCACATCGCTCCAATTCACTCTATTCCTTGCCCTCCTTTCACCCTCCTGCATGTTCAGGCCCCGATCACACAAAATCTTTTTCACTCCATCTTTCCACCTCCAATTTGGTCTCCCTCTTCTCCTCGTTCCCTCCACCTCCGACACATATATTCTCTTGGTCAATCTTTCCTCACTCATTCTCTCCATGTGCCCGAACCATTTCAAAACACCCTCTTCTGCTCTCTCAACCGCGCTCTTTTTATTTCCACACATCTCTCTTACCCTTACGTTACTTACTCGATCAAACCACCTCACACCACACATTGTCCTCTAACATCTCATATCCAGCACATCCATCCTCCTGCGCACAACTCTATCCATAGCCCATGCCTCGCAACCATACAACATTGTTGGAACCACTATTCCTTCAAACATACCCATTTTTGCTTTCCGAGATAATGTTCTCGACTTCCACACATTCTTCAAGGCTCCCAGAATTTTCGCCCCCTCCCCCACCCTATGATCCACTTCCGCTTCCATGGTTCCATCCGCTGCCAGATCCACTCCCAGATATCTAAAACACTTCACTTCCTCCAGTTTTTCTCTATTCAAACTCACCTCCCAATTGACTTGACCCTCAACCCTACTGTACCTAATAACCTTGCTCTTATTCACATTTACTCTTAACTTTCTTCTTTCACAGACTTTACCAAACTCAGTCATATATATATATATATATATATATATATATATATATATATATATATATATATATATATATATATATATATATATATATATATATATATATATATATATATATATATATATATATATATATATATATATATATATATATATATATATATATATATATATATATATATATATATATATATATATATATATATATATATATCATAGAACATAAAACCTCCAATACCCGGAATCGAACCCGGGACCCCTGTGCAACAGGCGGGAGCACTACCGCTAGGCTATGATCGCCCCTAATCGGGAAATGACTATTCGAATAATGTAATCGAATCCCCTTTATCTCACGTTGGTGAGCAACTGGGTCTACACCGGTCATTTCCTATCAAGCTCTTTGTTCGTATTCATATACCTCCGCGTTGTACAGTTAGGTTCGGTAAAATGCTATCTGCTGGCTGTGTGAGCGTGATGAGAAATGACCAATGTAGACCCCGTTGCTCACCAACGTGACACGAAGTGTATTTGAGTACACATTACTCGAATAGTCATTTCCCTATATGGGCGATCATAGCCTAGCGGGAGCGCATCCGCCCGTTCCACAGGGGCCCCAAATTCGATCCCGTTTGTTTGAGGTTTGTATGTTCTATGAAGTGCGCGTTCATATGCACTTTCATCCTATATATATATATATATATATATATATATATATATATATATATATATATATATATATATATATATATATATATATATATATACGAATAAAGTGTATATGAACGCGCACCTCCATAGAACATACAAAGCTCCATCAGCCAGGATCGAACCTGGGACCCCTTGTGCAAGAGGCAGGCATGTAACCGCTAGGCTAAGGGACTGTATAATAGGAAACAACTATTCGAAATACTAAGTACTCGAATACCCTTCGTCTCACTATGGTGAGCAACGGGGTCTGTCGGTTGTTTCCGAACAGAACATATAGCCAGCTGAAAGCGTTTCACCGAACCTGACTGTACAACGCCGAGTTATATGAATACGAATAAAGTGTATATGAACGCGCACCTCCATAGAACATACAAAGCTCCATCAGCCAGGATCGAACCTGGGACCCCTTGTGCAAGAGGCAGGAATGCTAACCGCTAGACTAAGGGACTGATGGAGCTTTGTATGTTCTATGGAGGTGCGCGTTCATATACACTTTATTCGTATTCATATAACTCCGCGTTGTACAATCAGGTTCGGTAAAACGCTTTCAGCTGGCTATGTGTTCTGTTCGGAAACAACCGACAGACCCCGTTGCTCACCATAGTGAGACGAAGGGTACTCGAGTACTTAGTATTTCGAATAGTTGTTTCCTATTATACAGTCCCTTAGCCTAGTGGTTAGCATGCCTGCCTCTTGCACAAGGGGTCCCAGGTTCGATCCTGGCTGATGGAGCTTTGTATGTTATATATATATATATATATATATTTCTTCTATTATACTTTGTTGCTGTCTCCCGCGTTAGCGAGGTAGCGCAGGGAAACAGACGAAAAATGGCCCAACCCACTCACATACACATGTATTTACATACACGTCCACAAACGCACATATATATACCTATACATCTCAACCTACACACACACAGACATATACACATATACAAATGTACATAATTCATACTGTATGCCCTTATTCATTTTCATTGCCACCCCGCCCAATATTAAATGAAAAACCCACTCCCCACGCAGGTGCGCGAGGTAGCGCTAGGAAAAGACAACAAAGGCCCCATTCGTTCACACTCAGTCTCTAGCTGTCATGTATAATGCACCCAAGCCACAGCTAACTTTCCACAACCAGGCCCAAAAAAAAATTTTCCATGGTTTACCGCAGACGCTTCAAATGCCCTGGTTCAATACATTAACAGCAGTCGACCCCGGTATACCACATCGTTCCAATTTACTCTATTCCTTGCACGCCTTTCACCCTTCTGCATGTTCAGCCCCGATCAATCCAAATCTTTTTCACTCCATCTTTCCACCTCCAATCTGGTCTCCCACTTCTCCTCGTTAACTCCACCTCCGACATATATATCCTCTTGGTCAATCTTTCCTCACTCATTCTCTCCATGTGACCAAACCATTTCCAAACACCATCTTCTGCTCTCTCAGCCACACTCTTTTTGATACCACACATCTCTCTTACCCTTTCTTTACTTACTCGATCAAATCACCTCACACCACATATTGTCCTCAGACATCTCTTTTCCAGCACATCCACCCTCCTCCGCACAACTCTATCTACAGCCGACGCCTCGCAGCCATATAACATTGTTGGAACCACTATTCCTTCAAACATACCAATTTTTGCTTTCCAAGATAACGTTCTCGACTTCAACACATTTTTCAACGCTCCCAGAAATCCCCCACCCTATGATTTACTTTCGCATCCATGGTTCCATCCGCTGCCAAATCCACTCCTAGATATCTAAAACTTAACTTTCAAACCTTACCTTACAAAGTTACCTCCCAATTCACTTGTCCCTTAACCCTACCGTACCTAATAACCTTGCTCTTATTAACATTTACTCTAAACTTTCGTCTTTCACACACTTTACCAAATTCAGTCACCAGCTTCTGCAGTTTCTCACCCAAATCAGCCACCAGCGATATATCATCAGCGAACAACAATCGACTCACTTCCCAAGCTCTCTCATCCACAACAGACTGCATACTTGTCAATCTTTCCAAAACTCTTGCATTCACATCCCTAACAACACCATCCATAAACAAATTAAACAACCATGGAGACATCTCGCACCCCTACAGCAGACCAACATTCACTGAGAACCAATCACTTTCCTCTCTTTCTACACGTATACATGCCTTACATCCTCGATAAAAACTTTTCACTTATTCTAAAAACTTCACTCTCACAACATATATTCTTAATACCTTCCACAGAGCATCTCTATCAGCTCTATCACATACCTTCTCCAGATCCATAAATGCTACATACAAATCCATTTGCTTTTCTAAGCTTTTCTCATATACATTCTTCAGAGCAAACACCTGATCCATACATCCTCTACCACTTCTGAAACCACGCTGCTTTTCTCCAATATGATGCTCTGTACATGCTTTCACCCTCTCAATCAATACCCTCTCATATGATTTCCCAGGAATACTCAACAAGCTTACACCTCTGTAATTTGAGCACTCACTCTTTTCCCTTTTGCCTTTGTACAATGGCACTATGTAAGAATTCCGCCAGTCCTCAGGCGCCTCACCATAAGTCATACATACATTAAACAACCTTACCAACCAGTCAGCAATACAGTCACCAACTTTTTTAATAAATTCCACGGCAATACCATCTAAAACCGCTGCCTTACCAGCTTTCATCTTCCCCAAAGCTTTTTACAACCTCTTCTCTGTTTACCAAATCGTTCTCCATAACCCTCTCACTTTGCACACCACCTCGACTAAAACACCCTATATCTGCCACTGTATCATCAAACATATTCAACAAACCTTCAAAATACTCACTTTATCTCCATCGAACATCACCACTACTTGTTATCAACTCCCCATTAGCCCCCTTCACTGATGTCCCCATTTGTTCCATGGTCTTACGCACTTTATTTACCTCCTTCCAAATCATCGTTTTATTCTCCCTAAAATAATGATACTCTCTCACCCAACTCTCATCTGCCCTCTTTTTCACCTATTGCATCATTCTCTTGACCTCCTGCCTCTTTCTTTTATACATCTCCCACTCATTTGCATCATTTCCTTACAAAAATCGCCCAAATGCTTCTCTCTTTTCTTTCACTAATAATCTTACTTCTTCATCCCACCACTCATTACCCTTTCTAATCTGCCCACCTCCAACGCTTCTCATGCCACAAGCATCTTTTGCGCAAGCCATCACTACTTCCCTAAATACATCCCATTCCTCACCCACTCCCCTTACGTCCTTTCTTCTAAACTTTTTCCATTACATACTCAGTCTCTCCTGGTACTTCCTCACACAGGTCTCCTTCCCAAGCTCACTTACTCTCACCACTCTCTTCACCCCAACATTCTCTCTTCTTTTCTGATAACTTTTACAAATCTTCACCTTCGCCTTCAAAAGATAATGATCGGACAGCCCTCCCGTTGCACCTCTCAGCACTTTAACATCCAAAAGTCTCTCTTTTACGCGCCTATCAATTAACACGTAATCCAATAACGCTCTCTGGCCATCTCTAATACTTACATATGTATATTTATGTATATTTCTCTTTTTAAACCAGGTATTCCCAATCACCAGTCCTTTCTCAGCGCATAAATCTACAAGCTCTTCACCATTTCCATTTACAACACTCAACACCCCAGGTACACCAATTATTCCCTCAACTGCCACATTACTTCTCTTTGCATTCAAATCTCCCATTACTACATCCAGGTCTCGTGCATCAAACCTACTAACACACTCACTCAGCTGCTCCCAAAATACTTGCCGCTCATGATCTTTCTTCTCATGCCCAGGTGCACATGCACCAATAATCACCCACCTCACTCCATCAACATTCAGTTTTGCCCATATCAATCTAGAGTTTACTTTCTTACACTCTATGACATACCCCCACCACTCTTGTTTCAGGACTAGTGCTACTTCTTACCTTACTTTTGTCCTCTCACTAACACCTAACTTTACTCCAAAGACATTCCCAGACCAATCTCTGCTTTTTCCCTTAAGTTTCGTTTCACTGAGAGCCAGAACATCCAGGTTCCTTTCCTCAAACATACTACCTATATCTCCTTTTTTCTCATCTTGGTTACATCCACACACATGTAGACACCCCAATCTCAGCCTTACAGGAGGATGAGCACTCCCCGCGTGACAACTTCTTCTGTTTGCCCTTTTAGAAAGTTAAGATACAGGTAGCAGAAAGTTTCTAGGCCCCTGTTCCCGTCCCCTTTAGTCGCCTTCTACGATACGTGAGGAATGCTTGGGAAGTATTCTTTATCCTCTATCCCTAGGGATATATATATATATATATATATATATATATATATATATATATATATATATATATATATATATATATATATATATATATATATATATATATATATATATATATATATATATATATATATATATATATATATATATATATATATATATATATATATATATACATATATATATATATATATATATATATATATATTTATATTTATCTATTTATCTTGCTTGGTCGCTGTCTCCCGCGTTAGCAAGGTAGCGCAAGAAACAAGACGAAAGAATAGCCCAACCTGCCTACATACACATGTATATACATACACGTCCACACACGCAAATAGACATACCTATACATCTCAATGTACACATATACATATATATATATATATATATATATATATATATATATATATATATATATATATATATATATATATATATATATATATATATATATATATATATATATATATATATATATATACACACACAGACATATACATATGTACGCATGTACATGATTCATAATGTCTGCCTTTATTTGTTCCCATCGCCACCTCGCCACACATGGAATAACAACCCCCTCCCCCCCTCATGTGTCCGAGGTAGCGCTAGGAAAAGACACCAAAGGCCCCATTCGTTCACACTCAGTCTCTAGCTGTCATGTAATAATGCAACGAAACCACAGTTCCCTTTCCACATCCAGGCCCCACACAACTTTCCATGGCTTACCCCAGACGCTTCACTTGCCTTGGTTCAATCCATTGACAGCACGTCGACCCCGGTATACCACATCGTTCCAATTCACTCTATTCCTTGCACGCCTTTCACCCTCCTGCATGTTCAGGCCCCGATCACTCAAAATCTTTTTCACTCCATCTTTCCACCTCCAATTTGGTCTCCCACTTCTCCTCATTCCCTCCACCTCTGACACATATATCCTCTAGGTCAATCTTTCCTCACTCATTCTCTCCATGTGGCCAAACCATTTCAAAACACCCTCTTCTGCTCTCTCAACCACACTCTTCTTATTTCCACACATCTCTCTTACCCTTACATTACTTACTCGATAAAACCACCTCACACCACATATTGTCCTCAAACATCTCATTTCCAGCACATCCACCTAGCTGCGCACAACTCTATCCATAGTCTACGCCTCGCAACCATATAACATTCTTGGAACTACTATTCCTTCAAACATACCCATTTTTACTTTCCGAGATAATGTTCTCGACTTCCAAACATTCTTCAAGGCTCACAGAATTTTCACCCTCTCCCCCACCCTATGATTCACTTCCGCTTCCATGGTTACATCCGCTGCCAGATCCTCTCCCAGATATCTAAAACACTTTACTTCCTCCAGTTTTTCTCCATTTAAACTTACCTCCCAATTGACTTGACCCTCAACCCTACTGTACCTAATAACCTTGCTCTTATTCACAGTTACTCTTAACTTTCTTCTTTCACACACTTTACCAAACTCAGTCACCAGCTTCTGCAGTTTCTTACATTAATCAGCCACCGGCGCTGTATCATCACCGAACAACAACTGACTCACTTCCCAATCTCTCTCATCCACAACAGACTGCATACTTGCCCCTCTTTCCAAAACCTTTGCATTCACCTCCCTAACAACCACATCCATAAACAAATTAAACAACCATGGAGACATCACACACCCCTGCCGCAAACCTACATTCACTTAAAACCAATCACTTTCCTCTCTTCCTACAGTACACATGCCTTGTATTCTCGAAAAAAGCTTTTCACTGCTTCTAACAACTTGCCTTCCACACCATATATTCTTAAAACCTTCCACAGAGCATCTCTATCAACTCTATCATATGCCTTCTCCAGATCCATAAATGCTACGTACAGATCCATTTGTTTTTCTAAGTATTTCTCAAATACATTCTTCAAAGCAAACACCTGATCCACACATCCTCTACCACTTCTGAAACCACACTGCTCTTCCCCAATCTGATACTCTGTACATGCATTCACCCTCTCAATCAATACCCTCCCATATATTTTACCGGGAATACTCAACAAACTTACACCTCTGTAATTTCAGCACTCACTCTTATCCCCTTTGCCTTTGTACAATGGCACTATGCATGCATTCCGCCAATCCTCAGGCACCTCACCATGAATCATACATGCATTAAATAACCTTACCAACCAGTCAACAATACACTCACACCTTTTTTAATAAATTCCACTGCAATACCATCCAAACTTGCTGCCTTGCCGGCTTTCATCTTCCATAAAGCTTTTATTACCTCTTCTCTATTTACCAAATCATTTTCCCTAACCCTCTCACTCTGCACACCACCTCGACCATAACACACTATATCTTCCACTCTATCATCAAACACATTCAACAAACCTTCAAAATACTCACTCCATCTCCTTCTCCTACTTGTTATAACCTCCCCATTAGCCCCTTTCACTGAAGTTCCCATTTGCTCCCTTGTCTTACGTACTTTATTTACCTCCTTCCAAAACATCTTTTTATTCTCCCTGAAATTTAATGATACTCTCTCACCTCAACTCTCATTTGCCCTCTTTTTCACCTCTTGACCTCCTGCTCAAGGGTAAAGGGGAAGAGTGGTTTGGGAATGTCTTGGGAGTATAGTCAGGGGTTAGTGAGAGGACAAGAGCAAGGGAACGAGTAGCTCTACTCCTAAATCAGTTGTGGGAGTATGTGATAGAGTGTAAGAAAGTAAATTCTAGATTGATATGGGTAAAACTGAAAGTTGATGGAGAGAGATTGGTGATTATTGGTGCATATGCACCTGGGCATGAGAAGAAAGATCATGAGAGGCAAGTGTTTTGGGAGAAGCTGAATGTGTGTGTTAGTGGTTTTGATGCACATGACCGGGTTATTGTGATGGGTGATTTGAATGCAAAAGTGAGTAATGTGGCAGTTGAGGGAATAATTGGTATACATAGAGTGTTCAGTGTTGTAAATGGAAATGGTGAAGAGCTTGTAGATTTCTGTGCTGAAAAAGGACTGGTGATTGGGAATACCTGGTTTAAAAAGCGAGATATACATAAGTATACGTATGTAAGTAGGAGAGATGGCCAAAGAGCGTTATTGGATTTCGCGTAAATTGATAGACGCACGAGAGACTTTTGGATGTTAATGTGCTGAGAGGTGCAACTGGAGGGATGTCTGATCATTATCTTGTGAAGGCGAAGGTGAAGATTTGTGGAGGTTTTCAGAAAAGAAGAGAGAATGTTGGGTTGAAGAGAGTGGTGAGATTAAGTGAGCTTGGGAAGGAGACTTGTGTGAGGAAGTACCTGGAGAGACTGTGTACAGAATGGAAAAAGGTGAGAACAAATGAGGTAAGGGGAGTGGGGGAGGAATGAGATGTATTTAGGGAAGCAGAGATGGCTTGCGCAAAAGATGTTTGTAGCATGAAAAACGTATGAGGTGGTTTGATTAGAAAAGGTAGTGAGTGGTGGGATGAAGTAAGATTGTTAGTGAAAGAGAAGAAAGTGGCATTTGGACGATTTTTGCAGGGAAAAATACAAATGAGTGAGACAGGTATTATATATATATATATATATATATATATATATATATATATATATATATATATATATATATATATATATATATATATATATATATATATATATATATATATATGTATATATATATATATATATATATATATATATATATATATATATATATATATATATATATATATATATATATATATATATATATATATATATATATATATATATATATATATATATATATATATATATATATATATATATATACATATATATATATATATATATATATATATATATATATATATATATATATATATATATATATATATATATATATATATATATATATATATATATATTTTTCTTTTCTCTTTGAAACTATTCGCCATTTCCCGCGTTAGCGAGGTAGCCTTAAGAACAGAGGACTGGGCCTTTTTTGGAATATCCTCACCTGGCCCCCTTCTCTGTTCCTTCTTTTGGAAAATTAAAAAAAAAAACGAGAGGGGAGGATTTCCAGCCATCCGCTCCCTCCCCTTTTAGTCGCCTTCTACGACATGCAGGGAGTACGTGGGAAGTATTCTTAATCCCCTATCCCCAGGGATATATATATATATATATATATATATATATATATATATATATATATATATATATATATATATATATTTATTTATTTATTTTTTTTTTTTGCTTTGTCGCTGTCTCCAACGTTTGCGAGGTAGCGCAAGGAAACAGACGAAAGAAATGGCCCAACCCACCCCCATACACATGTATATACATACGTCCACACACGCAAATATACCTACCTACACAGCTTTCCATGGTTTACCCTAGACGCTTCACATGCCCTGATTCAATCCACTGACAGCGCGTCAACCCCGGTATACCACATCGATCCAATTCACTCTATTCCTTGCCCTCCTTTCACCCTACTGCATGTTCAGGCCCCGATCACACAAAATCTTTTTCACTCTATCTTTCCACCTCCAATTTGGTCTCCCACTTTTCCTCGTTCCCTCCAACTCCGACACATATATCCTCTTGGTCAATCTTTCCTCACTCATTCTCTCCATGTGCCTAAACCATTTCAAAACACCCTTTCTGCTCTCTCAAACACGCTCTTTTTATTTCCACACATCTCTCTTACCCTTACGTTACTTATTCGATCAAACCACCTCACACCACACATTGCCCTCAAACATCTCATTTCCAGCACATCCATCCTCCTGCGCACAACTCTATCCATAGCCCACGCCTCGTAACCATACAATATTGTTGGAACCACTATTCCTTCAAACATACCCATTTTTGCTTTCCGAGATAATGTTCTCGACTTCCACACATTCTTCAAGGCTCCCAGGATTTTCGCCCAATCCCCCACCCAATGATCCACTTCCGCCTCCGACAAGTGAGGAATAGGCGGGAAGTATTCTTTCTCCCCTATCCCCAAGGATATATATATATATATATATATATATATATATATATATATATATATATATATATATATATATATATATATATATATATATATATATATATATATATATTTTTTTTTTTTTTTCTTTGTCGCTGTCTCCCGCGTTTGCGAGGTAGCGCAAGGAAACAGACGAAAGAAATGGCCCAACCCTCCCCCATACACATGTACATACATACGTCCACAAAAGCAAATATACATACCTACACAGCTTTCCATGGTTTACACAAGACGCTTCACATGCCTTGATTCAATCCACTGACAGCACGTCAACCCCGGTATACCACATCGCTCCAATTCACTCTATTCCTTGCCCTCCTTTCACCCTCCTGCATGTTCAGGCCCCGATCACACAAAATCTTTTTCACTCCATCTTTCCACCTCCAATTTGGTCTCCCTCTTCTCCTCGTTCTCTCCACCTCCGACACATATATTCTCTTGGTCAATCTTTCCTCACTCATTCTCTTATTGTGCCCGAACCATTACAAAACACCCTCTTCTGCTCTCTCAAACACGCTCTTTTTATTTCCACACATCTCTCTTACCCTTACGTTACTTACTCGATCAAACCACCTCACACCACAGTGTCCTCAAACATCTCATTTCCAGCACATCCATCCTCCTGCGCACAACTCTATCCATAGCCCACGCCTCGCAACCATACAATATTGTTGGAACCACTATTCCTTCAAACATACCCATTTTTGATTTCCGAGATAATGTTCTCGACTTCCGCACATTCTTCAAGGCTCCCAGATTTTTCGCCCCCTCCCCCACCTTATGATCAACTTCCGCTTCCATGGTTCCATCCGCTGCCAGATCCACTCCCAGATATCTAAAACACTTCACTTCCTCAAGTTTTTCTCCATTCAAACTCACCTCCCAATTGACTTGACCCTCAACCCTACTGTACCTAATAACCTTGCTCTTATTCACATTTACTCTTAACTTTCTTCTTTCACACACTTTACCAAACTCAGTCACCAGCTTCTTCAGTTTCTCACATGAATCAGCCACCAGCGCTGCATCATCAGCGAACAACAACTGACTCACTTCCCAAGCTCTCTCATCCCCAACAGACTTCATACTTGCCCCTCTTTCCAAAACTCTTGCATTTACCTCCCTAACAACCCCATCCATAAACAAATTAAACAACCATGGAGACATCACACACCCCTGCCGCAAACCTACATTCACTGAGAACCAATCACTTTCCGCTCTTCCTACACGTACACATGCCTTACATCCTCGATAAAAACTTTTCACTGCTTCTAGCAACTTGCCTCCAACACCATATATTCTTAAAACCTTCCACAGAGCATCTCTATCAACTCTATCATATGCCTTCTCCAGATCCATTAATGCTACATACAAATCCATTTGTTTTTCTAAGTATTTCTCAGATACATTCTTCAAAGCAAACACCTGATCCACACATCCTCTACCACTTCTGAAACAACACTGCTCTTCCCAAACTGATGCTCTGTACATGCCTTCACCCTCTCAATCAATATCCTCCCATATAATTTACCAGGAATAATCAACAAACTTATATCTCTGTAATTTGAGCACTCACTCTTATCCCCTTTGCCTTTGTACAATGGCACTATGCAAGCATTCCCCCAATCCTCAGGCACCTCACCATGAGTCATACATACATTAAATAACCTTACCAACCAGTCAACAATACAGTCACCCCCTTTTTTAATAAATTCCACTGCTATACCATCCAAACCTGCTGCTTTGCAGGCTTTCATCCTCCGTAAGGATTTTACTACCTCTTCTCTATTTACCAAATCATTTTCCCTAACCCTCTCACTTTGCACACCACCTCGACCAAGACACCCCACATCTGCCACTCTATCATCAAACACATTCAACAAACCTTCAAAATACTCACTCCATCTCCTTCTCACATCACCACTACTTGTTATCACCTCCACATTAGCGCTCTTCACTGAAGTTCCCATTTGCTCCCTTGTCTTACGCACTTAATTTACCTTCTTCCAGAACATCTTTTTATTCTCCCTGAAATTTAATGATACTCTCACACCCCAACTCTCATTTGCCCTTTTTTTCACCTCTTGCAAATTTCTCTTGACCTCCTGCCTCTTTCTTTTATACCTCTCCCACTCATTTGCACTTTTTGCCTGCAAAAATCGTTCAAAAGCCTCCCTCTTCTCTTTCACTAATAATCTTACTTCTTCATCCCACCACTCACTACCCTTTGTAATCAACCCACCTCCCACGCTTCTCATGCCACAAGCATCTTTTGCGCAAGCCATGACTACTTCCCTAAATACATCACATTCCTCCCCCACTCCCCTTACCTCATTTGTTCTCACCTTTTTCCATTCTGTACTCAGTCTCTCCTGGTACTTCCTCATACAAGTCTCCTTCCCAAGCTCACTTACTCTCACCACTCTCTTCACCCTAACATTCTCTCTTCTTTTCTGAAAACCCCCACAAATCTTCACCTTCGCTTCCACAAGATAATGATCAGACATCCCTCCAGTTGCACCTCTCAGCACATTGACATCCAAAAGTCTCTCTTTCGTGCGTCTATCAATTTACACGTAATCCAATAAAGCTCTCTGGCCATCTCTCCTACTTACGCACGTATACTTATGTATATCTCGCTTTTTAAACCAGGTATTCCGAATCACCAGTCCTTTTTGAGCACATAAATCTACAAGCTCTTCACCATTTCCATTTACAACACTGAACACTCCATGTATACCAATTATTCCCTCAACTGCCACATTACTCACCTTTGCATTCAAATCACCCATCACTATAACCCGGTCTTGTGCACCAAAACCACTAACACTAATTCAGCAGCTCCAAAAACACTTGCCCCTCATGATCTTTCTTCTCATGCCCAGGTGCATATGCACCAATAATCACCCATCTCTCTCTATCAACTTTCAGTTTTACCCATATCAATCTAGAATTTACTTTCTTACACTCTATCACATAATCCCACAACTCCTGATTCAGGAGTAGTGCTACTCTTTCCCTTGCTCTTGTCCTCTCACTAACTCCTGACTTTACTCCCAAGACATTCCCAACCCACTCTTCCCCTTTACCCTTTAGCTTCTTTTCACTCAGAGCCAAAACATCCAGGTTCCTTTCCTCAAACATACTACCTATCTCTCCTTTTTTCTCATCTTGGTTACATCCACACACATCTAGACACCCCAATCTGAGCCTTCGAGGAGGATGAGCACTCCTTGCGTGACTCCTTCTTCTGTTTCCCCTTTTAGAGAGTTAAAATACAAGGAGGGGAGGGTTTCTGCCCCCCCGCTCCCCTCCCCTTTGGTCGCCTTCTACGACACATGAGGAATATATATATATATATATATATATATATATATATATATATATATATATATATATATATATATATATATATATATATATATATATATATATATACATTTTTTCAATTTGCTTTATCGCTGTCTTTCGCGTTAACAAGGTAGCGCAATAAAACAGACGAAAGAAAGGCCCAACCTACTCACATACACATGTATATACATACACGTCCACACACGCAAATATACATACCTATATATCTCAATGGACACATATATATACACACAAAGACATATACATATATACACATGTACATAATTCATACTGTATGCCTTTATCTATTCCTATCGCCACCTCGCTACACATGGAATAACAACCCCCTCCCCCCTTATGTGTGCGAGGTAGCGCTAGGAATAGACAACAAAGGCCCCATTCGTTCACACTCCGACTTTAGCTGTCATGTATTAATGCACCGAAACCACAGCACCCTTTCCACATCCAGGCCCCACCCAACTTTCCATGGTTTACCACAGACGCTTCAGACGCCCTGGTTCAATGAATTGTCAGCACGTCGACCCCGGAATACCACATAGTTCCTATTCATTCTATTCCTTTCACGCCTTTCACCCTCCTGCATGTTGAGGCTCCGATCACTCATAATCTTTTTCACTCCATCTTTCCACCTTCAATTTGGTCTTCCACTTCTCCTCATTCCCTCCACCTCTGACACATATCTCTTGTTCAATCTTTCCTCACTCATTCTCTCCATATGACCAAACCATTTCAAAGCATCCTCTTCTAATCTCTTAACCACTCTCTTTTCATTTCCACACATCTCTCTTACCCTTACATTACTTACTCGATCAAACAACTTCACTCCACATATTGTCCTCAAACATTTCATTTCCAGCACATCTACCCTCCTCCTCCTCCTCCTCCTATCCATAGCTCATGCCTCGCAACGATACAACTGTTTTGGAACCACTATTCCTTCAAACATACCCATTTTTGCTTTCCGAGATAATGTTCTCGACTTCCAAACATTCTTCAATGCTCCCAGAATTTTCGCCCGCTCCCCCACCCTACGATTCACTTCCGCTTCCATGGCTCTATCTGCTGCCAGATCCACTCCCAGATATCTAAAACACTTTGCTTCCACAGTTATTCTCCATTCAAACTTACATCCCAATTGACTTTACCCTCAACCCTACTGTACCTAATAACCTTGCTCATATTCACATTTACTCTGAACTTTCTTCTTTCACATGCTTTACCAAACTCAGTCACCAGCTTCTGTAGTTTCGCACATCAGTCAGCCACCAGCGCTGTATCATCAGCGAACAACAAGTGACTCACTTCCCAAGCTCTCTCATCCACAACAGACTGCATTCTTTCCCCTCTTTCCAAAACTCTTGCATTCACCTCCCTAACAACACCATCCATAAACAAATTAAACAACCATGGAGACATCACACACCCCTGCCGCAAACCTACATTCACGTACACATGCCTTACATCCTCGATAAAAACTTTTCACTGCTTCCAACAACTTTCCTCCTACACCATATATTCTTAATACCTTCCACAGAGCTTCTCTATCAACTCTATCATATGCCTTCTCCAGATCCATAAATGCTAAAAACAAATCCATTTGCTTTTCTAAGTATTTCTGACATACATTCTTCAAAGCAAAAACCTGATCCACACATCCTTTACCACTTCTGAAACCACACTACTCTTCCCCAATCTGATGCTCTGTATATGCCTTCACCCTCTCAATCAATACCCTCCCATACTCAGCAGACTTATACCTCTGTAATTTGAGTACTCACTCTTATCCCCTTTGCCCTTGTACAGTGGCACTATGCAAGCATTATGCCAATCCTCAGGCACCTCACCATGAATGAAAAATACATTTAATAACCTTACCAAACAGTCAAATATACAGTCACACCCTTTTATAATAAATTCCACTACAATACCATCCAAACACCGCAGCCTTGCCGGCTATCATCTTCCGCAAAGCTTTTACTACCTCTTCTCTGTTTACCAAGTCATTTTCCCTAACCCTCTCACTTTACACACCACCTCGACCAAAACAACCTATATCTGCCACTCTATCATCAAACACATTCAACAAACTTTCAAAATACTCACTCCATCTCCTTCTCACATCACTACTACATGTTATCACCTCCCTATTAGCCCCCTTCACTGAAGTTCCCATTTGTTCCCTTGTCTTACGCACTTTATTTACCTCCTTCCAAAACATCTTTTTATTCTCCCTAAAATTTATTGATACTCTCTCACCCCAGCTCCTATTTACCATCTTTTTCACCTATTGCACCTTTTTCTTGACCTCCTGTCTCTTTCTTTTATACATCTCCCACTCATTTGCATTACTTCCCTCCAAAAATCATCCAAATGCTTCTCTCTTGTCTTTCGCTAATAATCTTACTTCTTCATCCCAACACTCACTACCTTTTCTAATCTGCTCACCTCCCACCCTTCTCATGCCACAAGCCTCTTTTGCGGAAGCCATCACTTCTTCCCTAAATACATGTCATTCCTCCCCCACTCCCCTTAAGTCCTTTGTTCTTACCTTTTTCCATTCTGTATCAAGTCTCCTCTGGTACTTCCTCACACAAGTCTCCTTCCCAAGCTCACTTACTCTCACCACTATCTCCACCCCAACATTCTCTCTTCTTTTCTGAAATCCTTTAAAAATCTTCACCTTCGTCTCCACAAGATAATGATCAGACATCCCTCCAGTACCACCTCTCAGCACATTAACGTCCAAAAGTCTCTCTTTCGAGCGCCTATCATTTAACTCTTATTCCAATAACACTCTGGCCATTTCTCCTACTTACATACGTATACTTAAGTATATCTCTCTTTTTAAACCAGGTATTCCCAATCACCGGTCCTTTTTCAACACAAATCTACAAACTCTTCACCATTTCCATTTACAACACTGAACACCCCATGTATACCAATTATTCCCTCAACTGCCACATTACTCACCTTTGCATTCAAATCACACATCGCTATAACCCGGCCTCGTGCATCCAAAAGCACTAACACACTCATTCAGCTGCTCCCAAAACACTTGCCTCTCATGATCTTTCTTCTCATTCCCAGGTGCATATGCACCAATAGTCACCCAACTCTCTCCATCAACTTTCAGTTTTACCCATATCAATCGAGAGTTTACTTTTTTACACTCTATCACATAATCCCACCATTCCTGTTTCAGGAGTAGTACCACTGCTTCCCTTGCTCTTGTCCTCTCACTAACCTATGACATTTCTCCCAAGACATTCCCAAACCACTCTTCCCCTTTAAGCTTGAGCTTCATTTCACTCAGAGCCAAAATCTCCAGGTTCCTTTCGTCAGACATACTATCTATCTCTCCTTTTTCACATCTTGGTTACATCCACACACATTTAGACACCCCCAATCTGAGATTTCGAGGAGGATGAGCAGTCCACGGGTGACTCCTTCTTCTGTTTCCCCTTTTAGAAAGTTAAAATACAAGGGTGGGAGTGTTTCTAGCCTCCCACTCCCGTCACCTTTAGTCGTCCTCTACGACGCGTGAGGAATGCCTTGGAAGTATTCTTTCTTCCCTATCCCCAGGAATATATATATATATATATATATATATATATATATATATATATATATATATATATATATATATATATATATATATATATATATATATATATTTATTAATTTTTTTTTTTATTTTCCTTTGTCGCTGTCTCCTGCGTTAGCGGGGAAGCGCAAGGAAGCAGACGAAAGAAAGGCCCAACCCACCCACATACATATGTATATACATACACGTCCACACACGCAAATATACATACCTATACATCTCAATGTACACATATATATACACACACAGACATATACACATATACACATGCATATAATTCATTCTGTCTGCCTTTATTTATTCCCATCGCCACCTCGCCACATATGGAAGAACAACCCCCTCCCCCCTTATGTGTGCGATGTAGCGATAGGAAAAGACACAAAGGCCCCATTCGTTCACACTCAGTCTCTAGCTGTCATGTAAGAATGCACCGAAACCATAGCTCCCTTTCCACATCCAGGCACCACAGAACTTTCCATGGTTTAAACCAGACGCTTCACAGGCCCTGGTTCAATCCATTGACAGCACGTCGACCCCGGTATACCAAATCATTCCAATTCACTCTATTCCTTGCACGCCTTTCACCCTCCTGTATGTTCAGGCCCCGAACACTCAAAATCTTTTTCACTCCATCTTTCCACCTCCAATTGGGTCTCCCACTTCTCCTCATTCCCTCCACCTCTGACATATATATCCTCTTGGTCAATCTTTCCTCACTCATTCTCTCCATATGACCAAACCATTTCAAAACATCCTCTAGTGCTCTCTCAACCACATTCTTTTTATTTCCACACATGTCTCTTACCCTTACATTACTTACTCGATCAAACCACCTCACACCACATATTGTCCTCAAACATCTCATTTCCAGCACATCCACCCTCCTGCGCACAACTCTGTCCATAGCACACGCCTCGCAACCATACAACATTCTTGGAACCACTATTCCTTCAAACATACCCATTTTTGCTTTCCGAGATAATGTTCTTGACTTCCAAACATTCTTCAAGGCTCCCAGAATTTTCGCCCCCTCCACCAACCTATGATTCACTTCCGCTTCCATGGTTCCATCCGCTGCCAGATCCACTCCCAGAAATCTAAAACACTTTACTTTCTCCAGTTTTTCTCCATTCAAACCTACCTCCCAATAGACTTGACCCTCAACCCTACTGTACCTAATAACCTTGCTCTTATTCACATTTACTCTTAACTTTCTTCTTCTTTCACACACTTTACCAAACTCAGTCACCAGCTTCTGCAGTTTCTCACATGAGTCAGCCACCAGCGCTGTATCATCAGTGAACAACAACTGACTCACTTGCCAAGCTCCCTCATCCACAACAGACAGCATACTTGCCCCTCCATTCACCTCCCTAACAACCCATCCATAAACAAATTAAACAACCATGGAGACATCAAACACCCCTGCCGCAAACCTACATTCACTGAGAACCAATTACTTTCCTCTCTTCGTACACGTACACATGCCTTACATCCTCGATGAAAACTTTTCACTGCTCCTAACAACTTGCCTCCCAGACCATATATTCTTAATACCTTCCACAGAGCCTCTCTATCAACTCTATCATATGCCTTCTCCAGATCCATAAATGCTACATTCAAATCCATTTGTTTTTCTAAGTCTTTCTCACATACATTCTTCAAAGCAAACACCTGATCCACACATCCTTTACCACTTCTGAAACCACACTGCTCTTCCCCAATCTGATGCTCTGGACATGCCTTCACCCTCTCAATCAATACCCCCCCATATAATTTACCACGAACACTCAACCAACTTATACCTCTGTAATTTGAGCACTCACTCTTATCCCCTTTGCCTTTGTACAATGGCACTATGCAAGCATTCCGCCAATCCTCTGGCACCTCACCATGAATCATATATACATTAAATAACCTTACCAACCAGTCAACAATACAGACACCCCCTTTTTTAATAAATTCCACTGCAGTACCATCCAAACCTGCTACCTTGCCGGCTTTCATCTTCCGCAAAGCTTTTACCACCTCTTCTCTGTTTACCAAATCATTATCTCTAACCCCTCTCACTTTGATCACCACCTCGACTAAAACACCCTATATCTGCCACACTATCTTCAAACACATTCAACAAACCTTCAAATTACTCACTCCATTTCCTTTTCACATCACCATTACTTGCTATCACCACCCTATTAGCGCCCTTCACTGAAATTCCCATTTGCTTCTTTGTCTTACGCACTTTATTTACCTCCGTCGAAAATGTCTTTTTATTCTCTCTAAAAATTAATGATACTCTCCCACCCCAAATCTCATTTACCCTCTTTTTCACCTCTTGCATCTTTCTCTTGACCTCCTGCCTCTTTGTTTTATGCATCTCCGACTCATTTGCATCTTTTTCCTGCAAAAAATCGTCAAAATGCCTCTCTCTTCTCCTTCAATAATAATCTTACTTCTTTATCCCAACACTCACTACTCTTTCTAATTGACCCACCTCCCACGCTTCTCGTGCTACAAGCATCTTTTGCGCATGCCATCACTACTTCCCTAAATACATCACATTGCTCCCCCAATCCCCTTACCTCCTTTGTTCTCACCTTTTTCCATTTTGTACTCAGTCTCTCCTGGTACTTCCTCACACAAGTCTCCTTCCCAAGCTCACTTACTCTCACCACTCTCTTCACCCCAACATTCGCTCTTTTTTTCTGAAAACCCCTACAAATCTATACCTTCGCCTCAATAAGATACTAATCAGACATCCCTCCAGTTGCACCTCAACAGCACATTAACATCCAAAAGTCTCTCTTTCGCGGGCCTATCAATTAACACTTAATCCAATAACGATCTCTGGCCATCTCTCCTACTTACATACGTATACTTATGTATATCTCGCTTTTTAAACCAGGTATTCCCAATCACCAGTCCATTTTCAGCACGTAAATCTACAAACTCCTCACCATTTCCATTTACAACACTGAACACCCCATGTATACCAATTATTCCCTCAACTGCCACAATACTCACCTTTGCATTCAAATCACCCATCACGATAACCCGGTTTTGTGCATGATAACCACTAACACACTCATTCAGCTGCTCCCAAAACACTTGCCTCTCATGATCTTTCTTCTCATGCCCAGGTGCATATGCACCAATAATCACGAATCTCTCTCCATCAACTTTCAGTTTTACCCATATCAATCTAGAATTTACTTTATTGAATTCTTCACATACTCCCACAGCTCCTGTTTCAGGAGTAGTGCTACTCCTTCCCTTGCTCTTGTCCTCTCACTAACCCCTGACTTTACTCCCAAGACATTCCCAAACCACTCTTCCCCTTTAGCCTTGAGCTTAGTTTCACTCAGAGCCAAAACATCCAGGTTCCTTTCCACAAACATACTATCTATCTCTCCTTCTTTCTCATCTTGGTTACATCCAAACACATATTTAGACACACCAATCTGAGCCTTCGAGGAAGATGAGCACTCCCCGCGTGACTCCTTCTTCTGTTTCCACTTTTAAAAAGTTAAAATACAAGGAGGGGAAGGTTTCTGCCCCCCCCCGCTCAAGTCCCCTTTACTCGCCTTCCAAGACACGTGAGAAATGAGTTTGAAGTATTCTTCCTCCCGTATCCCCAGGGATAGTATATATATATATATATATATATATATATATATATATATATATATATATATATATATATATATATATATATATATATATATATATATATATATATATATATATATATATATAGAGAGAGAGAGAGAGAGAGAGAGAGAGAGAGAGAGAGAGATGGGTAGTATAGGTAGTATGTTTTAGGAAAGGAACCTGGATGTTTTGGCTCTGAGTGAAATGAAGCTCAAGGATAAAGGGGAAGAGTGGTTGGGGATTGTCTTGGGAGTAAATTCAGGGGTTAGTGAGAGGACAAGAGCAAGGGAAGGAGTAGCAGTACTCCTGAAACAGGAGTTGTGGGAGTATGTGATAGAATGTAAGAAAGTAAATTCTCGATTAATATGGGTAAAACTGAAAGTTGATGGAGAGAGATGGGTGATTATTGGTGCATATGCACTTGGGCATGAGAAGAAAGATCATGAGAGGCAAGTGTTTTTGGAACCGCTGATTGAGAGTGTTAGTGGTTTTGATGCACAAGAACGGGTTATAGTGATGGGTGATTTGAATGCAAAGGTAGGTAATGTGGCAGGTGAGGGAATAATTGGTATACATGGGGTGTTCAGTGTTGTAAATGGAAGTGGTGACGAGCATGGAGATTTATGTGCTGAAAAAGGACTGGTGATTGGGAATACCTGGTTTAAAAAGCGAGATATACATAAGTATACCTGTGTAAGTAGGACAGATTGCCAGAGAGCGTTATTGGATTACGTGTTGATTGACAGGCGCGCGAAAAAGAGACTTTTGGATGTTAATGTACTGAGAGGTGCAACTGGAGGGATGACTGATCATTATCTCGTGGAGGCTAAGGTGAAGATTTGTATGGGTTTTCAGAAAAGAAGAGTGAATGTTGGGGTGAAGAGGGTACTGATAGTAAGTGAGCTTGGGAAGGAGACTTGTGTGAGGAAGTACCAGGAGAGACTGAGTACAGAATAGAAAAAGGTGAGAACAATGGAAGTAAGGGGAGTGAGGGAGGAATGGGATGTATTTAGGGAATCAGTGATGGATTGCGCAAAAGATGCTTGTGGCATGAGAAGAGTGGGAGGTGAGTTGATTAGAAAGGGTAGTGAGTGGTGGGATGAAGAAGTAAGATTATTAGTGAAAGAGAAGAGAGAGGCATTTGGACGATTTTTGCAGGGAAAAAATGCAATTGAGTGGGAGATGTATAAAAGAAAGAGACAGGAGGTCAAGAGAAAGGTGCAAGAGGTGAAAAAGAGGGCAAATGAGAGTTGGGGTGAGAGAGTATCATTAAATTTTAGCGAGAATAAAAAGATGTTCTGGAAGGAGGTAAATAAAGTGCGTAAGACAAGGGAGCAAATGGGAACTTCAGTGAAGTGCACTAATGGGGAGGTGATAACAAGTAGTGGTGATGTGAGAAGGACATGGAGAGAGTATTTTGAAGGTTTGTTGAATGTGTTTGATGATAGAGTGGCAGATATAGTGTGTCTTGGTCGAGGTGGTGTGCAAAGTGAGAGGGTTAGGGAAAATGATTTGGTAAACAGAGAAGAGGTAGTAAAAGCTTTGCGGAAAATGAAAGCCGGCAAGGCAGCAGGTTTGGATGTTATTGCAGTGGAATTTATTAAAAAAGGTGGTGACTGTATTGTTGACTGGTTGGTAACGTTATTTAATGTATATATGACTCATGGTGAGGTGCCTGAGGATTGGCGGAATGCGTGCATAGTGCCATTGTACAAAGGCAAAGGGGATAAGAGTGAGTGCTCAAATTACAGACGTATAAGTTTGTTGAGTATTCCTGGTAAATTATATGGGAGGGTATTGATTGAGAGGGTGAAGTCATGTACAGAGCATCAGATTGGGGAAGAGCAGTGTGGTTTCAGAAGTGGTAGAGGATGTGTGGATCAGGTGTTTGCTTTGAAGAATGTATGTGAGAAATACTTAAAAAAGCAAATGGATTTGTATGTAGCATTTATGGACCTGGAGAAGGCAAATGATAGTGTTGATAGAGATGCTCTGTGGAAGGTATTAAGAATATATGATGTGGGAGACAAGTTGTTAGAAGCAGTGAAAAGTTCTTATGGAGGATGTAAGGCATATGAACGTGTAGTAAGAGAGGAAAGTGATTGGTTTTCAGTGAATGTAGGTTTGCGGCAGGGGTGTGTGATGTCTCCATGGTCGTTTAATTTGTTTATGGATGGGGTTGTTAGGGAGGTGAATGCAAGAGTTTCGGAAAGAGGGGCAGGTATGAAGTCTATTGTGGATGAGAGAGCTTGAGCAGTGAGTCAGTTGTTGTTCGCTGATGATAGAGCGCTGGTGGCTGATTCATGTGAGAAACTGTAGAAGCTGGTGACTGAGTTTGGTAAAGTGTGTGAAAGAAGAAAGTTAAGAGTAACTGTGAATAAGAGGATGGTTATTAGGTACAGTAGGGTTGAGGGTCAAGTCAATTGGAAGGTAAGTTTGAATGGAAAAAAACTGTAGGAAGTAAATTATTTTAGATATCTGGGAGTGGATAAGGCAGCGGATGGAACCATGGAAGCGGAAGTGAATCATAGGGTGGTGGATGGGGCGAAAATACTGGGAGCACTAAAGGACGTGTCGAAGTTGAGAACTTTATCTCGGAAAGCAAAAATGGGTATGTTTGAAGGAATAGTGGTTCCAACAATGATGCATGGTTGCGAGTCGTGAGCTATGGATAGAGTTGTGCTCAGGAGGGTGGATGTGCTGGAAATGAGATTTTTTGAGGACAATGTGTGGTGTGAAGTGGTTTGATCGAGTAAGTAATGTAAGGGTAAGAGAGATGTGTGGAAATAAAAAGAGCGTGGTTGAGAGAGCAGAAGAGGGTGTTTTGAAATGGTTTGAGCACATGGAGAGAATGAGTGAGAAAAGATTGACCAAGAGGATATATGTGTCAGAGGTGAGGGAACGCGGAGAAGTGGGAGACCAAATTGGAGGTGGAAAGATGGAGTGAAAAAGATTTTGAGTAATCTGGGCCTGAACATGCAGGAGGGTGAAAGGTGGGCAAGGAATAGAGTGAATTGGATCGATGAGGTATACTGGGGTTGACGTGCTGTTAGTGGATTGAATCAGGGCATGTGAAGCTTCTGTGGTAAACCATGGAAAGTTCTGTGCGGCCTGGATATGGAAAGGGAGATGTGGTTTCGGGCATTATTGCATGACAGCTGGAGACTGAGTGTGAACGAATGGGGCCTTTGTTATCTTTTCCTAGCGCTACCTCGCACACATGATAGGGAGGGGGATGGTATTCCATGTGTGGCGAGGTGGCGATGGGAATGACTAAAGGCAGACAGTGTGAATTGTGTGTATAGGTGTATATGTATATGTGTGTGTGTGTATATATATGTGTACATTGAGATGTATAGGTATGTATATTTGCGTGTGTGGACGTGTGTGTATATATATGTGTATGGGGGTGGGTTGGGCCATTTCTTTCGTCTGTCTCCTTGCGTTACCTTGCAAATTCGAGAGACAGCGCAAAAAAAAAAAAAAAAGAAATATATATATATATATATATATATATATATATATATATATATATATATATATATATATATATATATATATATATATATATATATATATATATATATATATATGTATATATCATACATATATATATATATATATATATATATATATATATATATATATATATATATATATATATATATATATATATATATATATATATATATATATATATATATATATATTCCTTTCTTGTTTCAAACTATTCGCCATTTCCCGCGTTACCGAGGTAGCGTTAAGAACAGAGAACTGGGTCTTTGAGGGAATATCCTCACCTGGCCCCCTTCTCTGTTCCTTCTTTTGGAAAATTAAAAAAAAATAATAAGAGAGGGAGGATTTCCAGTCCCCCGCTCCCTCCTCTTTTAGTCGCCTTCTACGACACGCAGGGAAGACGTGGGAAGTATTCTTTCTCTCCTATCCCCAGGGATAATATATATATATATATACATATATATATAGATTTTTTTTTTTTGTCGCTGTCTCCCGCGTTTGCGAGGTAGCGCAAGGAAACAGACGAAAGAAATGGCCCAACCCACCCCATACACATGTATATACATACATCCACACACGCAAATATACATACCTGCACAGCTTTCCATGGTTTACCCCAGACGCTTCACATGCCTTGATTAAATCCACTGACAGCACGTCACCCCCGGAATACCACATCGCTCCAATTCACTCTATTCCTTGCCCTCCATTCACCCTCCTGCATGTTCAGGCCCCGATCACACAAAATCTTTTTCACTCCATCTTTCCACCTCCAATTTGGTCTCCCTCTTCTCCTCGTTCCCTCCACCTCCGACACATATATCCTCTTGGTCAATCTTTCCTCACTCATTCTCTCCATGTGCCCAAACCATTTCAAAACACCCTCTTCTGCTCTCTCAACCACGCTCAATTTATTTCCACACATCTCTCTTACCCTTACGTTACTTACTCGATCAAACCTCTCACACCACACATTGTCCTCAAACAACTCATTTCCAGCACATCCATCATCCTGCGCACAACTCTATCCATAACCCACGCCTCGCAACCATACAACATTGTTGGAACCACTATTCCTTCAAACATACCCATTTTTGCTTTCCGAGATAATGTTCTCGACTTCCACACATTCTTCAAGGCTCCCAGAATTTTCGCCCCCTCCCCCACCCTATGATCCACTTCCGCTTCCATGGTTCCATCCGCTGCTAGATCCACTCCCACATATCTAAAACACTTCACTTCCTCCAATTTTCTCCATTCAAACTCACCTCTCAATTGACTTGACCCTCAACCCTACTGTACCTAATAACCTTGCTCTTATTCACATTTACTCTTATCTTTCTTCTTTCACACACTTTACCAAACTCAGTCACCAGCTTCTGCATTTTCTCACATGAATCAGCCACCAGCGCTGTATCATCAGCGAACAGCAACTGACTGACTTCCCAAGCTCTCTCATCCCCAACAGACTTCATACTTGCCCCTTTTTCCAAAACTCTTGCATTCACCTCCCTAACAACCCATCCATAAACAAATTAAACAACCATGGAGACATCACACACCCCTGCCGCAAACCTACATTCACTGAGAACCAATCACTTTCTTCTCTTCCTACACGTACACATGCCTTACATCCTCGATAAAAACTTTTCACTGCTTCTAACAAATTGCCTCCCACACCATATATTCTCAATGCCTTCCACAGAGCATCTCTATCAACTCTATCATATGCCTTCTCCAGATCCATAAATGGTACATACAAATCCATTTACTTTTCTAAGTATTTCTCACATACATTCTTCAAAGCAAACACCTGATCCACACATCCTCCTACCACTTCTGAAACCACACTGCTCTTCCCCAGTCTGATGCTCTGTACATGCCTTCACCCTCTCAATCAATACCCTCCCATATAATTTACCAGGAATACTCAACAAACTTATACCTCTGTAATTTGAGCACTCACTCTTATCCCCTTTGCCTTTGTACAATGGCACTATGCACGCGTTCCGCCAATCCTCAGGCACCTCACCATGAGTCATACATACATTAAATAACCTTACCAACCAGTCAACAATACAGTCACCCCCTTTTTTAATAAATTCCACTGCAATACCATCCAAACCCGCTGCCTTGCCGGCTTTCATCTTCCGCAAAGCTTTTAGTACCTCTTCTCTGTTTACCAAATCATATATTTACTCATATATCTATTTTGCATTGTCATTGTTTTCCGCGTTAGCGAGGTAGCGTAAGGAAACAGACGAAAGAATATCCCAACCCACCCACATGCACATGTATATGCATGCACATCCACACACGCAAATATACATATCTATACATCCCAATGTATACATATATATATATACACATACACATATATACATATCTATATACACATGTACATAATTCATACTGTCTGCCTTTATTCATTCCCATCGCCACCCCGCCACATATGAAATAACAACCCCCTCCCCATCATGTGTGCGAGGTAGCGCTAGGAAAAGACAACAAATGCCATACTCGTTCAGAGTTAGTCTCTAGCTGTCATGTAATAATGCACCGAAACCACAGCTCCCTTTCCACATCCAGGACCCACACAAATCTCCATGGTTTATCCCAGACGTTCATATGCCCTGGTTCAATCCATTGATAGCAGGTCGACCCCGGTATAACACATCGTTCCAATTTACTCTATTCCTTGCCCGCCTTTCACCCTTCTGCATGTTAAGGCCCCGATCACTCAAAATCTTTTTCACTCAATCTTTCCACCTCCGATTTGGTCTCCCAATTCTCCTCGTTCGCTCCACCTCTGACACATATATCTTCTTTGTCAATCTTTCCTCACTCATACTCTCCATGTGACCAAACATTTTCAAAACACCCTCTTCTGCTCCCTCAACCACATTCTTTTTATTACCACACATCTCTCTTACCCTATTATTACTTACACGATCAAACCACCTCACACCACATATTGTCCTCAAACATCTCATTTCCAGCACATCCACCCTCCTGCGCACAGCTCTATCCATAGCCCACGCCTAGCAACCATACAACATTGTTGGGACAACTATTCTTTCAAACATACACATCTTTGCATTCCGAGATAATGTTCTCGACTTCCAAACATTCTTCAAGGCTCTCAGAATTTTCGCCCCATCCCCCACCCCATGATTTACTTCCGCTTCCTTGGATCCATCCGCTGACAAATCCACTCCCAGATATTTAAAACACTTCACTTCCTCCAGTTCTTTTCCATTCAAATTTACCTCCCAATTGACTTGACCCTCAACGCTCTTGTACTTAATAACCTTACTCTTATTCACATTTACTCTCAACTTTCTTCTTTCACGCACTTTACCAGACTCAGGCACAAGCTTCTGCAGTTTCTCACATGAATCAGTCACCAGCGCTGTATCATCAGCGAACAACAACTGACTTACTTCCCAAGCTCTCTCATCCACAACAGACTGCATATTTGTCCCTCTTTCCAAAACTCTTCCATTCACCTCCCTAACAACCCCATCCATAAACAAATTGAACAACCATAGAGACATCACACACCCCTGCCGCAAACCTACATTCATTGAGAACCAATTACTTTCCTCTCTTACTACACGTACAAATGCCTTACATCCTCGATAAAATCTTTTCACTCCTAACAACTTGCCTCCCACACCATATATTTTTAATACCTTCCATAGAGCATCTCTATCAACTCTATCACATGGCTTCTCCAGGTCCGTAAAGGCTACATAGAAATCCATTTGCTTTTCTATGTATTTCTCACATACATTCCTCAAAGCAAACACTTGATCCACACATCATCCACCACTTCTGAAACCACATTGCTCTTCCCCAGTCTGATGCTCTGTACATGCCTTCACCCTCTCAATCAATACCCTCCCATAAAATTTCCTAGGAATACTCAACAAACTTATACCTCGGTAATTTGAGCACTCACCTTTGTCCCCTTTCCCTTTCTACAATGGCACTATGCAAGCATTCCGCCAATCCTCAGACACCTCACCATGAATCATACATACATTAAATAACCTTACCAACCAGTCAACAGTAAAGTCATCCCCTTTTTTCTATAAATTCCTGTGCAATACCATCCAAACCTGCTGACTTGCCGGCTTTCATCTTCCGCAAACCTTTTACTACCTCTTCTCTGTTTAGCGAATCATTTTCTCTAACTCTCTCACTTTGCACACGACCTCGACTTAAACACCCTATATCTGCCACTCTATCATCAAACACATTCAAGAAACCTTCAAAATACTCACTCCATCTACTTTTCACATCACCACTACTAGTTATCACCTCCCAATTAGCCCCCTTCACTTTAGTTCCCATTTGTTCACTTATCTTACGCACTATATTTACCTCCTTCCAATACATCTTCTTATTCTCCCTAAAATTTAATGATACTCTCTCACCCCAACTCTCATTTGCCCTCTTTTTCACCTCTTGCACCTTTCTCTTGACCTCCTACCTCTTTCTTTTATACATCTCGCTCTCATTTGCATTATTTCACTGCAAAAATCGTCCATATGCCTCTCTCTTGTCTTTCACTAATAATCTTACTTCTTCATCTCACAACTCACTACCCTTTCTAATCTGCCCACCTCCCACGCCTCTCATGCCACAAGAATCTTTTGCGCAATCCATCACTGATTCCCAAAATGCATCCCATTCCTCCCTCACTCCCCTTACCTCCGTTGTTCTCACCTTTTTCCATTCTGTACTCAGTCTCTCCTGGTACTTCCTCACACAAGTCTCTTTTCCAAGCTCACTTACTCTCACCACTCTCTTCACCACAACATTCACTCTTCTTTTCTGAAAACCCATACAAATCTTCACCTTCGCCTCCACAAGATAATGATCAGACATCCCTCCAGTTGCACCTCTCAGCCCATTAACATCCAAAAGTCTCTCTTTTGCGCGCCTATCAATTAACACGTGATCCAATAACGCTCTCTGTCCATCTCTCCTACTTACATCCGTATACTTATGCATATCTCGCTTTTTAAACCATGATATCCCAATCACCACTCCTTTTTCAGCACATAAATCTACAAGCTCTTCACCATTTCCATTTACAACACTGAACACCCCATTTATACCAATTATCCCCTCAATTGCCACATTACTCACCTTTGCATTCAAATCACCCATCACTATAACCCGGTCTCGTGCGTCAAAGCCACTAACACACTCATTCAGCTGCTCCCAAAGCACTTGTTTCTCATAATCTTTCTTCTCATGCCCAGGTGCAGATATACCAATAATCACGCATCTCTCTCCATCAACTTTCAGTTTTACCCATATCAATCTAGAGTTTACTTTCTTACACTCTATCACATACACCCACCAATTCTGTTTCAGGAGTAGTGCTTCTCGTTCCCTTGCTCTTGTCATCTCACTAACCCCTGACTCTACTCCCAAGACATTCCCAAGCCACTCTTCCCCTTTACCTTTGAGCTTCGTTTCACTCAGAGTCAAAACATCCAGGGTCCTTTCCTCAAACATACTGCCTATCTCTCCTTTTTTTCTTATCTTGGTTACACCCACACACATTTAGACATCCCAATCTGAGTCTTCGAGCAGGATGAGCACTCCCTGCGTGACTCCTTCTTCTCTTTCTCCCTTTAGAAAATTAAAATACAATATATATATCCCCCTGGCGATAGGGGAGAAAGAAAATTTCCACGTATTCCCTGCGTGTCGTAGAAGGCGACTATAGGGGAAGGGAGCGGGTGGCTGAAAATCCTCCCCTCTCTTTTTTTTTCTTTTTTTTTTTCAAAAGCAGGAACAGAGAAGGGGGCCAGATGAGGATATTCCCTCAAAGGCCAAGTCCTCTGTTCTTAACGCGACCTCGCTAACATGGAAAATGGCGAATAGTATGAAAGAAAGATATATATATGTATATATATATATATATATATATATATATATATATATATATATATATATATATATATATATATATTAATATATATATATATATATATATATATATATATATATTAATATATATATATATATATATATATATATATATATATATATATATATATATATATATATATATATATATATGTATATATATATATATATATATATATATATATATATATATATATATATATATATATATATATATATATATATATATACATAATATATATATATATATATATATTATATGTATATATATATATATATATATATATATATATATATATATATATATATATATATATATATATATATATATATATATATATATATATATATATATATATATATATATATATAAATATATATATATATATGTATATATATATATATATATATATATATATATATATATATATATATATATATATATATATATATATATATATATATATATATATATATATATGTATATATGTATACATACATTTTTGCCCGTGATTAAGATATTCCTATGGGGAAAATGAAACCCGAAAAGATCACAAGTGCACTTTCGTGTAATAATCACATCATCAGGACGCCATTTGTTTACCAAATGGCGTCCTAGCTTCGTCTCTTTGATGTATATCAACTGACTGTTATATTACTCTCTTGTGTCTCCCCTGATGATGTGATTATTACACGAAAGTGCACTTGGGAACTTTTCGTGCTACATTTTCTCCGTGGACTCATAGGAGGTGGGAAGTGGGTTGATTAGAAAGGGTAGTGAGTGGTGGGATGAAGAAGTAAGATTATTAGTGAAAGAGAAGAGAGAGGCATTTGGACGATTTTTGCAGGGAAAAAATGCAATTGAGTGGGAGATGTATAAAAGAAAGAGACAGGAAGTCAAGAGAAAGGTGCAAGAGGTGAAAAAGAGGGCAAATGAGAGTTGGGGTGAGCGAGTATCATTAAATTTTAGGGAGAATAAAAAGATGTTCTGGAAGGAGGTAAATAAAGTGCGTAAGACAAGGGAGCAAATGGGAACTGCAGTGAAGGGCGCAAATGGGGAGGTGATAACAAGTAGTGGTGATGTGAGAAGGGGATGAAGTGAGTATTTTGAAGGTTTCTTGAATGTTTTTGATGATAGAGTGGCAGATATAGGGTGTTTTGGTCGAGGTGGTGTGCAAAGTGAATGGGTTAGGGAAAATGATTTGGTAAACAGAGAAGAGGTAGTAAAAGCTTTGCGGAAGATGAAAGCCGCCAAGGCAGCAGGTTTGGATGGTATTGCAGTGGAATTTATTAAAAATAGGGGTGACTGTATATCTGACTGGTTGGTAAGGTTATTTAATGTATGTATGACTCATGGTGAGGTGCCTGAGGATTGGCGGAATGCGTGCATAGTGCCATTGTACAAAGGCAAAGGGGATAAGAGTGAGTGCTCAAATTACAGAGGTATAAGTTTGTTGAGTATTCCTGGTAAATTATATGGGAGGGTATTGATTGAGAGGGTGAAGGAATGTACAGAGCATCAGATTGGGGAAGAGCAGTGTGGTTTCAGAAGTGGCAGAGGATGTGTATCAGGTGTTTGCTTTGAAGAATGTATGTGAGAAATACTAAAAGAGCAAATGGATTTGTATGTAGCATTTATGGATCTGGAGAAGGCATATGATAGAGTTGATAGAGATGCTCTGTGGTAGCTATTAAGAATATATGGTGTGGGGGGCAAGTTGTTAGAAGCAGTGAAAAGTTTTTATCGAGGATATAAGGCATGTGTACATGTAGGAAGAGAGGAAACTGATTGGTTCTCAGTGAATGTAGGTTTGCGGCAGGGGTGCGTGATGTCTCCATGGTTGTTTAATTTGTTTATGGATGGGTTGTTAGGGAGGTGAATGCAAGAGTTTTGGAAAGAGGGGCAAGTATGAAGTCTGTTTTGGATGAGAGAGCTTGAGAAGTGAGTCAGTTGTTTTTCTCTGATGATACAGCGCTGGTTGCTGATTCATGTGAGAAACTGCAGAAGCTGGTGACTGAGTTTGGTAAAGTGTGTGAAAGAAGAAAGTTAAGAGTAAATGTGAATAAGAGCAAGGTTATTAGGTACAGTAGGGTTGAGGGTCAAGTCAATTGGGAGGTAAGTTTGAATGGAGAAAACTGGAGGAAGTAAAGTGTTTTAGATATCTGGGAGTGGATCTGGCAGCGGATGGAACCATGGAAGCGGAAGTGAATCATAGGGTGGGGAGGGGGCGAAAATTCTGGGAGCCTTGAAGAATGTGTGGAAGTCGAGAACATTATCTCTGAAAGCAAAAATGGGTATGTTTCAAGGAATAGTGGTTCCAACGATGTTGTATGGTTGCGAGGCGTGGGCTATGAATAGAGTTGTGCGCAGGAGGGTGGATGTGCTGAAAATGAGATGTTTGAGGACAATGTGTGGAGTGAATTGGTTTGACCGAGTAAGTAATGT
>NC_092243.1:24213548-24219911 GCF_036320965.1 Panulirus ornatus | reverse complement strand
TCGCCACCCCGCCATACATGGGATAACAACAACCTCCCCCATCATGTGTGCGGGGTAGCGCTAGGCAAAGAAAATAAAGGCCCCATTCGTCCACGCTCAGTCTCTTGCTGTCATGTACTAATGCACTGAAACCACAGCTCCCTTTCCACATCCAGGCCCCACAGAACTTTTCAGGGTTTACCCCAGACGCTTCACATGCCCTGGTTCAATCCATTGACAGCACTTCGACCCCGGTATACCACATCGTTCCAATTCGCTCTATTCCGTGCACGCCTTTCACCCTCCTGCATGTTCAGGCCCCGATCGCTGAAAATCTTTTTCACTCCATCTTTCCACCTCCAATTTGGTCTCCCACTTCTCGTTCGCTCCACCTCTGACACATAAACCCTCTTGGTTAATCTTTCCTCACTCATTCTCTCCATGTGACCAACCCATTTCAAAACATCCTCTTCTGTTCTCTGAACCACACTCTTTTTATTACCACACATCTCTCTTACCCTTACATTACTTACTCGATCAAACCACCTCACACCATATATTGTCCTCAAACATCTCATTTTCAGCACATCCACCCTCCTGCGCACAACTCTATCCAAAGCCCACGCCTCGCAACCATACAACATTGTTATAACCCCTATTCCTTCAAACATACCCATTTTTGCTTTCCGATGTAATGTTTTCGAATTCCACACATTCTTCAAGACTCCCAGAACTTTCGCCCCCTCCCCCACCCTATTGATTCACTTCCGCTTCCATGGTTCCATCCGCTGCCAAATCCACTCTCAGATATCTAAAACACTTTACTTCCTCCAGTTTTTCTCCACTCAAACTTACCTCCCAATTGACTTGGCCCTAAACCCTACTGTACCTAATAACCTTGCTGTTATTCACTTTTACTCTCAACTGTCTTCTTTCACACAGTTACCAGACTCAGTCACCATCTTCTGCAGTTTCTCCCCCGAATCAGCCACCAGCGCTGTATCATCAGCGAATAACAACTGATTCACTTCCTAAGCTCTCTCATCCACAACAGACTGCATACTTGCCCCTCTTTCCAAAACTCTTGCATTCACCTTCCTAACAACCTCATCCATAAACAAATTAAACAACCATGGAGACATCAAACATCCCTGCCACAAACCTACATTCACTGAGAACCAATCGCTTTCCTCTCTCTCTACACGTAAACATGCCTTAGATCCTCGATAAAAACTTTTCACTGCTTCTAACAACTTGCCTCCCACTCCATATATCCTTAATACCTTTCACAGAGCATCTCTATCAACTCTATCATAAGCCTTCTCCAGATCCATAAATACTACTTACATATCCATTTTCTTTTCTAAGTATTTCTCACATACATTCTTCAAAGCAAACACTTGATCCACACATCCTCTACCACTTCTGAAACCACACTGCTCTTCCCCAATCTGATGCTCTGTACATGCCTTCACCCTCTCAATCAATACCCTCCCATATAATTTACCAGGAATACTCAGCAAGGTTATACCTCTGTAATTTGAGCACTCGCTCTTATCCCCTTTGCCTTTGTACAATGGCACTATGCAAGCATTCCGCCAATCCTCAGGCACCTCACCATGAATCATACATACATTAAATAACCTTACCAACCAGTCAACAATACAGTCAGCCCCTTTTTTAATACATTCCACTGCAATACCATCCAAACCCGCTTTCTTGCCGGCTTCCATCCTCCGCAAAGCTTTTACTACCTCTTCCCTGTTTACCAAATCATTCTCCCTAACCCTCTTACTTTGCACACCACCTCGACCAAAACACCCTACATCTGCCACTCTATCATCAAACACATTCAACAAACCTTCAAAGAACTCACTCCATCTCCTTCTCACATCACCACTACTTGTTATCACTTCCCCATTATCCCCCTTCACTGAAGTTCCCATTTGTTCTCTTATCTTACGCACTTTGTTTACCTCCTTCCAAAACGTCTTTTTTTCTCTCTAGAATTTAATGATACTCTCTCACCCCAACTCTCATTTGCCCTCTTTTCGCCTCGTGCACCTCTCTCTTGACTTCCTGCCTCTTTCCTTTATATATCTCCCAGTCATTTGCACTATTTCCCTGTAAAAATCGTCCAAATGCCTCTCTCTTCTCTTTAACTAATAATCTTACTTCTTCATCGCACCACTCAGTACCCTTTCTAATCTGTCCACCTCCAACGCTTCTCATGACACAATCATCTTTTGCACAAGTTATCACTCCTTCCCTAAATACATTCCATTCCTCCTCCACTACCCTTACGTAATTTGTTCTCACCTTTTTCTGTTCTGTACTCAGTCTCTCCTAGTACTTCCTCACAGAAGTCTCTTTTCCAAGCTCACTAACTCTCACCACTCTCTTCACCCCAACCTTTTTTCTTCTTTTCTGAAAACCTCTACAAATTTTCACCTTCGCCTCCATAAGATGACGATGAGACATCCCTACAGTTGCATTTCTCAGCAAATTACCATTTTAAAGTCTTTCTTTCGCGTGCCTATCAATTAACACGTAATGCAATAACGCTCTCTGGCCATCTCTCCTACTTTCATACGTATACTTATGTATATATATCTTTTTACTCCAGGTATTGCCAATCACCAGTCCTTTTCAGCACATAAATCTACAAGCTCTTCACCATTTCCTTATATATATATATATATATATATATATATATATATATATATATATATATATATATATATATATATATATATATATATATATATATATATATATATTGTACATTTCCCGCATTAGCGAGGTAGCGTTAAGAACAGAGGACTGGGCCTTTTTCGGAATATCCTCACCTGGCCCCCTCTGTTCCTTCTTTTGGAAAAAAAAAAAAAAAACGAGAGGGGAGGATTTCCAGCCCCCCGCTCCCTCCCCTTTTAGTCGCCTTCTACGACACGCAGGGAATACGTGGGAGGTATTCTTAATCCCCTATCCCCAGGGATATATATATATATATATATATATATATATATATATGTATATATATATATATATATATATATATATATATATATGAAAATGGTGAAGAGCTTGTAGATTTTTGTGCTGAAAAAGGACTGGTGATTGGGAATACCTGGTTTAAAAAGCGAGATATACATAAGTATACATATGTAAGTAGGAGAGATGGCCAGAGAGCGTTATTGGATTGCGTGTTAATTGACAGGCGCGCGAAAGAGAGACTTTTGGATGTTAATGTGCTGAGAGGTGCAACTGGAGGGATGTCTGATCATTATCTTGTGGAGGCTAAGGTGAAGATTTATATGGGTTTTCAGAAAAGAAGAGTGAATGTTGGGGTGAAGAGGGTGGTGAGAGTAAGTGAGCTTGGGAAGGAGACTTGTGTGAGGAAGTACCAGGAGAGACTGAGTACAGAATGGAAAAAGGTGAGAACAATGGATGTAAGAGGAGTGGGGGAGGAATGGGATGTATTTAGTGAATCAGTGATGGATTGCGCAAAAGATGCTTGTGGCATGAGAAGAGTGGGATGTAGGTTGATTAGAAAGGGTAGTGAGTGGTGGGATGAAGAAGTAAGATTATTAGTGAAAGAGAAGAGAGAGGCATTTGCACGATTTTTGCAGGGAAAAAATGCAATTGAGTGGGTAATGTATAAAAGAAAGAGACAGGAGGTCAAGAGAAAGGTGCAAGAGGTGAAAAAGAGGGCAAATGAGAGTTGGGGTGAGAGAGTATCATAAAATTTTAGGGAGAATAAAAAGATGTTCTGGAAGGACGTAAATAAAGTGCGTAAGACAAGGGAGCAAATGGGAATTTCAGTGAAGGGCGCAAATGGGGAGGTGATAACAAGTAGTGGTGATGTGAGAAGGAGATGGAGTGAGTATTTTGAAGGTTTGTTGATTGTGTTTGATGATAGAGTGGCAGATATAGGGTGTTTTGGTCGAGGTGGTGTGAAAAGTGAGAGGGTTAGGGAAAATGATTTGAACAGAGAAGAGGTAGTAAAAGCTTTGCGGAAGATGAAAGCCGGCAAGGCAGCAGGTTTGGATGGTATTGCGGTGGAATTCATTAAAAAAGGGGGTGACTGTATTGTTGACTGGTTGGTAAGGTTATCTAATGTATGTATGACTCATGGTGAGGTGCCTGAGGATTGGCGGAATGCGTGCATAGTGCCATTGTACAAAGGCAAAGGGGATAAGAGTGATTGCTCAAATTACAGAGGTATAAGTTGGTTGAGTGTTCGTGGTAAATTATATGGGAGGGTATTGATTGAGAGGGTGAAGGTATGTATAGAGCATCAGATTGGGGAAGAGCAGTGTGGTTTCATAAGTGGTAGAGGATGTGTGGATCAGGTGTTTGCTTTGAAGAATGTATGTGATAAATACTTAGAAAAGCAAATGGATTTGTATGTAGCATTTATGGATCTGGAGAAGGCATATGATAGAGTTGATAGAGATGCTCTGTGGAAGGTATTAAGAATATATGGTGTGGGAGGCAAGTTGTCAGAAGCAGTGAAAAGTTTTTATCGAGGATGTAAGGCATGTGTACGTGTAGGAAGAGAGGAAAGTGATTGGTTCTCAGTGAATGTAGGTTTGCGGCAGGGATGTGTGATGTCTCCATGGTTGTTTAATTTGTTTATGGATGTGGTTGTTAGGGAGGTGAATGCAAGAGTTTTGGAAAGAGGGGCAAGTATGAAGTCTGTTGTGGATGAGAGAGCTTGGGAAGTGAGTCAGTTGTTGTTCGCTGATGATACAGCGCTGGTGGCTGACTCATGTGAGAAACTGCAGAAGCTGGTGACTGAGTTTGGTAAAGTGTGTGAAAGAAGAAAGTTAAGAGTAAATGTGAACAAGAGTAAGGTTATTAGGTACAGTAGGGTTGAGGGTCAAGTCAATTGGGAGGTAAGTTTGAATGGAAAAAAACTGGAGGAAGTAAAGTGTTTTAGATATATGGGAGTGGAGCTGGCAGCGGATGGAACCATGGAAGCGGAAGTGGATCATAGGGTGGGGGAGGGGGCGAAAATCCTGGGAGCCTTGAAGAATGTGTGGAAGTCGAGAACATTATGTCCGAAAGCAAAAATGGGTATGTTTGAAGGAATAGTGGTTCCAACAATGTTATATGGTTGCGAGGCGTGGGCTATGGATAGAGTTGTGCGCAGGAGAATGGATGTGCTGAAAATGAGATGTTTGAGGACAATGTGTGGTGTGAGGTGGTTTGATCGAGTAAGTAACGTAAGGGTAAGAGAGATGTGTGGAAATAAAAAGAATGTGGTTGAGAGAGCAGAAGAGTGTGATTTGAAATGGTTTGGGCACATGGAGAGAATGAGTGAGGAAAGATTGACCAAGAGGATATATGTGTCGGAGGTGGAGGGAACGAGGAGAAGTGGGAGACCAAATTGGAGGTGGAAAGATGGAGTGAAAAAGATTTTGTGTGAAAGGTGAAAGATGAAAGGAGGGCAAGGAATAGAGTGAACTGGATCGATGTGGTATACCGGGGTTGACGTGCTGTCAGTGGATTGAATCAGGGCATGTTAAGCGTCTGGGGTAAACCATGGAATGCTGTGTAGGTATGTATATTTGCGTGTGTGGACGTGTATGTATATACATGTGTATGGGGGTGGGTTGGGCCATTTCTTTCGTCTGTTTCCTTGGGCTACCTCGCAAACGCTGGAGACAGCGACAAAGCAAAAAAAAAAAAAAAAAAAAGAATATATATATATATATATATATATATATATATATATATATATATATATATATATATATATATATATATATATATATATAAAGGAACAGGTTTACCATTATCATGAGATGAGATGTGATTAAATAATGATAGGATTAATTCTATAACGTGAAAAGTTTTGTCCAGTTTTATCGTGTGACTTTGTTAAGTTGTCTTTGCACTCTTTGCACTAACGTACTGTAAATCATTTTTCGTTTCACAATAGTCAAGAGTCGTTGCTGACTACCCACAGATATTGAGGATAAATGCAGATAATGTTTGTGGTCTGTGTGTGTTTTTGTGTGTGTGTGTGTGTGTGTGTGTGTGTGTGTGTGTGTGTGTGTGTGTGTGTGTGTGTGTGTTTGTGTATGTGTGTGTTTGTGTGTGTGTGTGTGTGTGTGTGTGTGTGTGTGTGTGTGTGTGTCTGTGTGTGTGTGAATGTGTGTGTGTCTGAAATTTGTAATTCATAGCCTACGAGGATGATCTTTTACTCTTGCAGGATTTGAACACTCACGAACATAACTCTGCTTATGTACAATCTTTTAAAGTTCTGCATTCTTTTCTCATTCACCACATTCTCATTCAGTTAATCCATCCATTATCAGTCTTATAATATTAGTCTACTTCTCAACGATTTTTTGAACATGCTTCGTTCTTATTTTC
>NC_092243.1:24033548-24208548 GCF_036320965.1 Panulirus ornatus | reverse complement strand
TTATATTTCTCTCTTGTGTTTCCCCTGATGATGTGATTATTACACGAAAGTGCACTTGGGAACTTATCGTGTTTTATTTTCCCCGTGGACTCATAGGAATATCTTGGTCACGCGTAAAATTGTGATCCTTTCCAATTTTGATATTTGATACTTGGAATACGTTCACTGTTCCTTTTACAGACTCCGTTTCATTCATATTCTTCAAATCTATGATGCCATGTGCCTTAGCATAGCAATTCTTGAACATTTCAATTTCCTGTTATCTAAAGTGACGTTAGATTTTCACAGAGAACAGTCCAGCTCTTTGTTTATCAGTTGACACCTCTACAGACACATGAACTTATCTGGTCGTGTCTCACACCAGGTACGGAGAATGATTGCACACGTTTCACATTTGATTGTTTGATAACGTCATCATCCACCGCCACATACCTGCTAATCTTGACATTAAACGTCTCTCATATCTTAGCCAAGTAAAGGTTGAAGTCATGACGTCTTAAATCTATGCCAAAGAACCTTCGACGTACTGACACTTCACATGTGTTCACCGAAGCAATTTATGTTTCGTGATATCTCACACTTGTTCACCAGGTTGTTCTTGATGACTTGTACCAGTACGGATAAGTCTCCAGCCGTCATCTATATTGTGGTAACAGATAAGATGCCGTTCCATCCCCGGCTTTGTTAGTTCTTCCTCGACAACAGAAAACGTAAGAATCTCCCTTGTCTCGTCTCGCCCGGCAGTCCACTTTATCCTCCCGTTGGGCAGGTTTCCGACCTCATCCTGTTATCCTTGATTAGGTGCCGCAATCTCCCCTCCTCCATGGAAATAATGTTTATTCCACAAATCTAATGTACTCTGCTGGGAGGAACAATACTTCCCACGCCTTGATTAAAGTTCAGACTTTTATTACCTTAACCTGGAAGCAAATGTTCCTTGAACCATCAGTATTGTAAATGGTTTTCTTTCATTATAGACATCGTTTGAACTTTGCTTTGAAATCATTCTTTAACGATTTCAAATATAATCTAGGAATTGCATGTTTTTTAGAGATAGATATACATTCCCTTCATTAAGACTTCATTTTTTTCACTATAAACATTGTAGCTTCTTTCCAAGGTGTATACTAAAACGCCTTGTTTATTTGTTAACCTTGAAGGAATTATAGATCTCTTTATTCCTTTCACCTTTCCCCTTTCCAGAACGCTATATTTTCAGGCTTTCCGAGTTAAATTAGTCACACTCTTCAGAGGATCCTTCTCATGTAGGTGGCTGGGCGGACAAAACTATTTAACTCGCTGCTCTATGAAAATTGCTCCGACTTAAACACATACACCATGAAAAGTCCTTCCCACATAGGAGAGATATTCGCTAGACATTCACTCCCTTGTAAACATATTCACCCAAACCCTTCCTATCGATGATGTAAATGAATGGAACTATGTTGGCAACCACTACCACAACCCTCAGTTGCTGTTGGCAATCACTACCACAAGCCTCAGTTGTTAATGGTAACGACTACCACAAGCCTCAGTTGCTGGTGGCAACCACTACCACAAGCCTCAGTTGCTGGTGGCAACCACTACCACAAGCCTCAGTTGCTTGTGGTAACCACTACCACCAGCATGAGTTTCTGGTGGTAAGTACTACCACAAGCCTCAATTGCTGGTGGTAACGACTACCACAACCTTAAGTTGCTGGTGGTAACCACTACCACAAGCCTCAGTTGCAGGTGGTAACCACTACCACAAGCCTCAGTTGCTGGTGGTAACCAATACAACAACACTCATTTGCTGGTGGCGATCACTGCCACTAGCCTCAGTTACTGATGGTAGCCAAAAGCCTCAGTTGCTAGTGGTAACCACTATCACAAACCTCGCTGGTGGTAGCCATTATTACAAGCCTAAGTTTCTGGTGGTAACCACTACCACAACTCTCAGTTGTTTGTGGCAGCCACTCCCACAAGCCTCAGTTGCTGGTGGTAACCACTACCAAAAACCTCGGTTGCTGATGGTAACCACTACCACAACCCTCAGTTGCTGGTGGCAATCACTACCACAAGACTCACTTGCTGATGGTAACCACTATCTCAGGCCTCAGTTTCTGGAGGTAACCACTATCACAAGTCTCAGTTGCTGGTGGTAACCATTATCACAAGCTTCGCTTGCTGGTGGCAACCACTACCACAAGCCTCAGTTGCTGGTGGCAACCACTACCACAAGCCTCAGTTGCTGGTGGCAACCACTACCACAACCGTCAGTAACCATTACCACAACACTCAGTTTCTGGTGATAACCACTACCACAACCCTCAGTTGCTGGTGGCGATCACTACCACAAGCCTCACTTGCTGATGGTAACCACTGCCACAAGCTTCACTTGCTGGTCGCAACCACTAGCACAAGCCTCATTTGCTGGTGGCGATCACTACCTCAAGACTCTGTTGCTGGTGGTAACCACTACCACAACACTCAGTTTGTAGTGATAACCACTACCACAAGTCTAAATTGTTGGTGGTAATCAGTACCACAAGCTTCACTTGCTGGTCGCAACCACTAGCACAAGCCTCATTTGCTGGTGGCGATCACTACCTCAAGACTCTGTTGCTGGTGGTAACCACTACCACAACACTCAGTTTGTAGTGATAACCACTACCACAAGTCTAAATTGTTGGTGGTAATCAGTACCACAAGCTTCACTTGCTTGTGGTACCCACTACCACAAGCCTCAGTTTCTGGTGGTAGCCACTTCCACAAGCCTCAGTTGCTGGAGGCAACAACTACCACAACCCTCAATTGCTGGTGGTGACCACTACCACAAGCTTCAGTTGTTGGTTGTAACCACTACCACAAGCCTCAGTTGCTGGTGGCCATCACTACCACAAGCCTCAGTTTCTTGTGGTAACCACTATCACAACAATCAATTACTTGTGGCAACCACTACCACAAGCCTCAGTTGCTGGTGGTAACCACTACCACCAGCCATAGTTTTTGGTGGTAACCACTTTGTCAAGCCTCAGTTGCTGGTGCTACCCACTACCACAAGCTTTAATTGCTGGTCACATCCATTACCACAAGCCTCAGTTGCTAGTGGCAACTACTAACACAAGCTTCACTTGCTGGCGGCAACCACTACCACAAGCCTCAGTTTCTGGTGGCAACCACTACCACAACTCTCAGTTGCTACTGGTGACCACTACCACAAGCCTCAGTTGTTGGAGGCAACCACTACCACAAGCCTCAGTTGCTGGTGGCAACCACTACCACAAGCCTCAGTTGCTGGTGGCAACCACTACCACAAGCCTCAGTTGCTGGTGGCAACCACTACCACAAGCTTCACTTGCTGATGGTAACCCTTACCACAAGCCTCAGTTGCTGGTGGTAACCAATACCACAAGCCTCAGTTGCTGGTGGTAGCCACTACCACAAGCTTCACTTGCTGGTAGCAACCACTACCACAAGCCTCAGTTGCTGGTGGCAACCACTACCACAAGCCTCAGTTGCTAGTGGTAACCACTACCACAAGCTTCACTTGCTGGTGGCAACCATTACCACAAGCTTCAGTTGCTGGTGGTAACCACTACCACAACCCTCAGTTGCTGGTGGTAACCATTACCACAACCCTCAGTTGCTGGTGGTAACCACTACCACCATCCTCAGTTTCTGGTGGTAACCCCTACCACAATCCTCAGTTGCTGGTGGTAACCATTACCACAACCCTCAGTTGCTGGTGGTAACCATTACCACAACCCTCAGTTGCTGGTGGTAACCATTACCACAACCCTCAGTTGCTGGTGGTAACCACTACCACAACCCTCAGTTTCTGGTGGTAACCCCTACCACAATCCTCAGTTTCTGGTGGTAACCATTACCACAACCCTCAGTTGCTGGTGGTAACCATTACCACAACCCTCAGTTGCTGGTGGTAACCACTACCACCATCCTCAGTTTCTGGTGGTAACCCCTACCACAATCCTCAGTTGCTGGTGGTAACCATTACCACAACCCTCAGTTGCTGGTGGTAACCATTACCACAACCCTCAGTTTCTGGTGGTAACCATTACCACAACCCTCAGTTGCTGGTGGTAACCATTACCACAACCCTCAGTTGCTGGTGGTAACCATTACCACAACCCTCAGTTGCTGGTGGTAACCACTACCACAAGCTTCACTTGCTGGTGGCAACCATTACCAGAAGCTTCAGTTGCTGGCAACCACAACCACAAGCTTCACTTGCTGGTGGTAACCACTACCACAAGCTTCAGTTGCAGGTGGTAATCACTACCACAAGCTTCATTTGCTGGTGGTAACCACTACCACAATCCTCAGTTGCTGGTGATAACCACTACCACAAGCTTCATTTGCTGGTGGTAACCACTACCACAATCCTCAGTTGCTGGTGGTAACCACTACCACAAGCCTCAGTTGCTGGTGGTAACCACTACCACAAGCTTCACTTGCTGATGGTAACCCTTACCACAAGCCTCAGTTGCTGGTGGTAACCAATACCACAAGCCTCAGTTGCTGGTGGTAGCCACTACCACAACCCTCAGTTGCTGGTAGCAACCACTACCACAAGCCACAGTTTCTGGTGGCAACCACTACCACAAGCTTCAGTTGCTGGTGGTAACCACTACCACAAGCTTCACTTGCTGGTGGCAACCATTACCACAAGCTTCAGTTGCTGGTGGTAACCACTACCACAACCCTCAGTTGCTGGTGGTAACCATTACCACAACCCTCAGTTGCTGGTGGTAACCACTACCACCATCCTCAGTTTCTGGTGGTAACCCCTACCACAATCCTCAGTTGCTGGTGGTAACCATTACCACAACCCTCAGTTGCTGGTGGTAACCATTACCACAACCCTCAGTTGCTGGTGGTAACCATTACCACAACCCTCAGTTGCTGGTGGTAACCACTACCACAACCCTCAGTTTCTGGTGGTAACCCCTACCACAATCCTCAGTTTCTGGTGGTAACCATTACCACAACCCTCAGTTGCTGGTGGTAACCATTACCACAACCCTCAGTTGCTGGTGGTAACCACTACCACCATCCTCAGTTTCTGGTGGTAACCCCTACCACAATCCTCAGTTGCTGGTGGTAACCATTACCACAACCCTCAGTTGCTGGTGGTAACCATTACCACAACCCTCAGTTGCTGGTGGTAACCACTACCACAACCCTCAGTTTCTGGTGGTAACCCCTACCACAATCCTCAGTTGCTGGTGGTAACCATTACCACAACCCTCAGTTGCTGGTGGTAACCATTACCACAACCCTCAGTTGCTGGTGGTAACCACTACCACAAGCTTCACTTGCTGGTGGCAACCATTACCAGAAGCTTCAGTTGCTGGCAACCACAACCACAAGCTTCACTTGCTGGTGGTAACCACTACCACAAGCTTCAGTTGCAGGTGGTAATCACTACCACAAGCTTCATTTGCTGGTGGTAACCACTACCACAATCCTCAGTTGCTGGTGATAACCACTACCACAAGCTTCATTTGCTGGTGGTAACCACTACCACAATCCTCAGTTGCTGGTGGTAACCACTACCACAACCCTCAGTTGCTGGTGGTAACCACTACCACAACCCTCAGTTGCAGGTGGCAACGACTACCACAACCCTTAGACGACCGTTTGAATTGATAGAGTCACGTCAACAATACTGACAAACCTTCCTCATACTGTCTGTACCTTCTCCGCCCACTAAGTTTACTAGGCAACCTTCCATTTGAGCTCAGGAATGTCTACACCATCTTCAGCTTACCTATGCTCACTTACGCTTCCCAAACCTAGTTCTTCATAATCATACCTACACAGGTGGAGAGAGTGCAGAGGAGAACATGCAGAATCATCCTGGGCACATCTTACACCACATACCAAGAGGCCCTCATCCTGCTGAACCTGCCAATCTCTTCGACCAACACCATCAGCTCACACGGCAGTATGGCAATATACTGCTGACACATCCGCGTCACAGATACCTCCCCTTCTCTCTCTCTCTCTCTCTCTCTCTCTCTCTCTCTCTCTCTCTCTCTCTCTCTCTCTCTCTCTCTCTCTCTCTCTCTCTCTCTCTCTCTCTCTCTCTCTCTCTCTCTCTCTCTCTCTCTCTCTTTCCCCCCACCCTCATGGATCACCGTTCCTCACCACAAAACGACTAGTATCAATCAGCGCTCGTACAGGCAGATATAACAATCCTGTACCTACCATACCCACAAATATGAAAATCATGAACACTCCATGAACAAGCGCATGGGTAAGTAAGTAAACAATCCTGTTTTATCTTATCTAGGCTATGTGTTAATTATTGTATTATTGCAACTATTTATCACTGAATGTTCAGCTACGTGCATAATGGGCAAACGATATCATTTGCTCTGTAAACATTCCATTACATCTGCCATATTGAGTATGTAGATGTTCCTTACTCCTGTGCTTATCAAATGTGCGGTATTATCCAACAGGTTATTTTGACTTATGCTTTTTTGATTATTCAACTAGTTATTATCATGCCCTAGTTTTGTAATACCTGTCATACCTTAACTGTGTATTTTAAGTCGAATGACTACCTAAGTTCAATAAACCATTATCTATTCCTTTTTTCATTTACGCATACCTCCCCCCCCCCCCCACACACACACACAAACACACGGACCACCGTGCTGTAGCAGTTAGCGTCACTGAACACTTTGGATGTAAGAGCCGCACAGGATTATGCTTGCATAGGTTCGAATGCTGGTTTCGGCTGCCGGTCCACAGTCCACCCCTTTCTTTGGGGCTGGTCGATAAAATGGATGTATGGTATAGGCTTGTGTGTGTGTGTGTGTGTGTGTGTGTGTGTGTGTGTAGATATATAGGAATAGGAAAATGGTACTTGTATTCAAGGTTGAGACATCGGGCAACAGGAGTGTAGAACTCTCTGTCCGTAACAACAGACAGTAAATAGTAATCACACGTCGCTAGCCTGTCGTCAGAGTTCCATGTGAGGAAGACGGTTAAGGAAACAAACTGTCTGTTGGCAAATATCAGAATAGCTTTGAAAGGTATGGCTAAGTAACCATTTAGAATGCTGTTAATATCCTACATAAGCCCATAACTAGAATATGCTTCTCAAGTGAGGGGTGACCTGATAACCTTTATGTTTTTCAAAGGGTCGACGAAGTGGATACTTGACAGTATTTTGAGAGGTGTGAGGATAGAAGAACTAGAGGGCACACTTGTAAATCGGGATGTAAAGGAATCTTTTTATAGTATAAGAGTGATGGATGATTGGAACAGATCATGGTTAATGCAGACATCATACATAAATTCAAGAGGCAGCATGACAGTAGAGAATGTGCAAGAGGAGGTTCCACGAGTGTAAAACTCTCTCCCCGTACAACACAAATATTTGAATACAAATGGTTAAACACACACACACACACACACACACACACACACACACACACACACACACACACACACAGAAGAGGGTAGTAAAGATGTTAACAGAATTAAGGGAGCGAAGTTACAGGGACAGACTAAAGGCTTTGAATTTGCCCACCTTGGAAGAGAGAAGAGAGTGGGGAGACCTGATTGAAACATTAAAACTTAGAATACACAGATGTCGTGGACACTAAGCAGTTCTTTGAGCGTACACGTATAGGGAGAGATCAACCTGAGGACAACATAAAATTAAGCAAGAAATATATTTAAAAATATCTAAAGAAATACTTTTACAGTATAAGTTGAATGGGATTAGCTGACTGAGGACATGGCCACAGCAGACACCCATGAATATAAGAAGTCGTATGACATTGGAGAATGCTCAAGAGATAGGACCCCATGAGTGTAAAGCTCCGTTCTAGTACAAGTGGGTAGCTAGAAACACACACACACACACACACACACCTTAAAGATTGTTGACCTTTACCCTTCATTACATACACATTTAGATCACTTCCTAGATAAACACAAATCCGCCCACAACGGGAATCATTCCTGTAATCAGTTGGCTAACAAATATTTACTTTTAATTCGAAACCTGATTTCCGTCACTTGGGTCATACCAGATGGTAGGGCGGCTCTGCCCCAGGATAGTGCGTAGAGTTACTGGTGGGTGGTAGAGCAAAACAAGTCCCCAGGATGGTGTGTGGAGTTACTGGTGGGTGATAAAACAGCACCAGTCCCCAGAATGGTGTGTGGAGTTGCTGGTGGGTGATAGAGCAGCACCTGTCCCCAGGATGGTGTGTGGAGTTACTGGTGGGTGATAGAGCAACACAAGTCCCCAGGATGGTGTGTGGAGTTACTGGTGGGTGATAGAGCAACACAAGTCCCCAGGATGGTGTGTGGAGTTACTAGTGGGTGATAGAGCAACACAAGTCCCCAGGATGGTGTGTGGAGTTACTAGTGGGTGATAGAGCAACACAAGTCCCCAGGATGGTGTGTGGAGTTACTGGTGGGTGGTAGAGCAACACAAGTCCCCAGGATGGTGTGTGGAGTTACTAGTGGGTGATAGAGCAACACAAGTCCCCAGGATGGTGTGTGGAGTTACTAGTGGGTGATAGAGCAACACAAGTCCCCAGGATGGTGTGTGGAGTTACTAGTGGGTGGTAGAGCAACACAAGTCCCCAGGATGGTGTGTGGAGTTACTGGTGGGTGGTAGGGCAAAACAAGTCCCTAGGATGGTGTATGAAGGTACTGATAAGTGGTAGAGCACCAACAGTTCCCAGGATGGTGTACAGAGGTACTGATGGGTGGTGGAATATCACCCCCCCCCCCCCCAATGATGGTGTTTGGATATACTGGCAGGTGGAAGAGCAGTAACAGTCCCTAGGAGGATGTGTGAAAGACTTCGCGGGTGGTAGAGAATCGCTTGACATAAGGATTGTGTGTAGAGATACTGGTGGATGGTACAGCAGCCTTAGTCCCTGTGATGGTGTGTGAAGTTGCTGGCGAGTGACAGAGTTGCAACAGTCCCCAGGAAGGTGCATGGAGATAGTAGCGGGTAGTAGAGTAGCACTAGTCTCCAGTACGTTCTGAGATACTGGTGTGAGATTGATCAAAATTAATCCCCAAGGATGGTGTTTCGAGGTCGTGGTGGGTGGTAGAGCATCGCCAGTCCCATTATGGTATTGGTGGTACAGTAACGTCATTCCCCTAGACGGTGTGTGAAAATACTCTTGGTTGGTGGAGTAGCGTTGGTCCCCATGATAGCATGTGAAAGCATTGGTGGATGGCAGAACATCTCCAATCCCCAAGATGACGTTTGGAAGTATTTGTTGGTGGTAGAGCTGGGCCCGTTCCCAGAATAGTTTATGAAGGCAGTGGTGTGTGGTTGAATAGCGCCAGTCTCCAGGATCGTGTGTGGAGGTACTGGTGAGTGGTAGAAAGAAACTGCTACAATATTGTCTGGAGTTACTAGTGAGTGGTGTAACATCACCAGTCCTCATCATGGTGTGTGAGGTTACTGATGAGTGGTAGAGCAACTTGCGTTCCCAGGATGGTGCACGGAATTACTGATGAGTGGTAGAATGTTGTCAGTCACCAGTTCCCATTATGGTGCATGAAGTTACTAGTGAATGGTTACGCAGCACCAGTCCCCAGGACTCCCAGGAAGGTATCTAGAAATCCTGGTGGGTGATATAGCATCGGCAGTCCTATGGATGGTGTGTGGAGATACGGGCGGGTGGTAGAGCAGCACCGTCCCCCAAGATGGTGTGAGGCATTGCTAATGGATTGTTGAGTTCTGCCAGTCACCAGGTTGATGTGTGGAGTTACTGGTGGGTGGTACAAAAGCTCCAACCTCAGGATGATTTGTGGAGTTGATAGTGGGTTGTAGAGCAATGCCAGTTCCCAGGATGGTGTTTGGAATAATTGATGGGTGGTAAAGCATACCCAGTCCTCAGGATTGTGTGAGGAGATACTTGTGGGTGGTAAAGTATCATCATTCCCTCGGGTAGTGTGTGGAGTTACTGATAGGTGGTAGAGCATCGCCAGTGTGCAAGAGGGCGTGTGGACTTACTGGTGGCTGGTAGAGTAATGCCAGCTCCTAGCACGGTGTTCGGAGTTTTTGGTGGTTGGTAGAGTAATGGAAGTCCCCGGAATGGCTTTTGGGAGTTCACGTGGGTGGTTGAGCATCACTTGTCCTAAGGAAAGTTTGTGGAGATACTGGTGAGAGATACAACATCGCCAGCCTCCAGAATGGTGTGGGAAGTTACTGGTAGGTGGTAGAGCAGCGCAAATCCCCAGGATGGTGTGTGGAATTACTGATAGATACTATAGCAGCGCATGTCCCCAAGAGGGTGTGTGAATTTACGAACGGGTTATGGAAGAATGTCAGTCCCCAGCATAGTATTTCAGAGTTCTAGTGGGTGGTAGTGCACTGCCAGTGTAGTATATGCAGATACTGGTTGGTGGCAGACGATGTGTGGAAGCATTGGTGAGTTGCAGATCAACGCCAGTCTCCAGGATTGCGGCTAGAGCTACGTGTGGGTGGTAGAGTAGTGCCTATCAGCAGAATGGTGTGTGGTGTTTCTTCTGGGTGGTAGAGTATAGCCAATTTCCAGGATGGTGTGTGGAATTACATTTGGGTGGGAAATTACTGCCAGTCTACAAAATGGTGTGTGGAGATACTAGTAGGTGGTAGAGCACCACCAGTCTCCAGGATGAAGTGTAGAGGTACTGGTAGGTGGTAGAGTAGCACTAGTCCACAAGAAGCTGTGTGGAGCTATTGGTGGGTAGTAGAGTAGTTCCTGGTCCCAGGAAGGTATGTTGAAGAACTGGTTAGTGGAAGAGCTGTCCTCGTCCCCAGGACTGCGTGTGAAGGTGATGTGTGTCATAGAAAAACGCCAGTCTACAGGATTGTTGGAAATACTCGTAGGTGGTATAGTAGCGCCAGTCATCAAGGTGATGTGTGAAGATAAGTTGATAGTTGAGTTCCGGCAGTCCTCAGGATAGTGTGTAGAGGTAGGTACTGGTGTGTGGTTGAGCATCGTCAGTCCCCTGTTGGGTGTTAGAGCACCGTTATTCGCCAGGATTGTTGTGTGGAGATACTGGTGGTGGTAGAACATCGCCAATCCCAGAGTGGTGTGTGGAGCTATTGGTAAGTGGTCGAGCAGCATCAACTCCCAGGATGGTGTAGGAAGTTACTGATGGGTGGTAGAGCAGAACTAGTTTTCAAGATGGTTTTTGGCGTTGCTGTTGAATTATAAAGCATCACCAGTCCCCAGCATGATAGTTGAAAGTCCTGGTAGGTGATGGAGCGTTGCAAGGCACCAGAATGGTGTAAGGAGATACTGGTGGGTGGTAGAACATTGCTATTCCCCAGGATGGTGTGTGGAGATCGCATTTATGGGTGGTAGAGCAGCACCAGTCCCCAGGATGGTAAATGAAAAAAACTGATAAGTGGTAGAGCAATGCCAGTCCTCAGGATGGTATGTGGTAGAATTGGTTGGTGGTAGAGCTTACCATGTCCCCAGGATGGCGTGTGAAGGTTTCGTGTGTGGTAGAGCACTGTCAGTTCCCAGATTTGTGGGTGGAGGTGCTCGTAGGTGGTAGAGTAGCGCCAGTCATCAGGATGATGTGTGGAGATACATAAAGATGATAGACTAACGTTAGTCTCCAGAAAGTTGTGTAGAGTTGCCTGTGGTTGGCAGAGAATTGTCAGTCTCCAGGATGGTGTTTGGATTTACTGGTGGATGGTACAGCAACGCTAGCCCACTGGATAGTGTTTAGAGTAACACATGGGTGGTAGATTAGCAACAGCCCCCAGGATGGTGACTGGAGGTGCTGCTTGTTGGTAGAGCAGCACCAAATCTCATGATGGGCTGTGAAGGTATTGATGGGTGGTAGAGCTGTTCCTGTCCCAAGTATGGTGTGTTGAGTTACTCTTGGGTTGGTTAAGCAGCACAAGTCCTCAGGATGACGTGTAAAACATTTCAATCTTTTGCCAAAAATGGTGTGTGGAGTAACTGATGGGTAGTAAAACATCTCTTTATCTTTAGGATGGTGAGTGGACTTACTGGTAAAGCAACGCCAGTCCACACAATGGTGCTTGGACGTCTTGGTGTGTGGTAGAGCATCATCAGCCCTGAAGATGATGTGTAGAGATAGTGGTGGATGTTAGAGTAACGCCAGTCCGCAAAATGGTTTTTGGAGTTAGTGGTGCTTTCTAGAGTATCGCCTGTTCCTAGAATGGTGTGTCGAGCTACTGGCGGGTGGTGTAGCAGCATCAGTCCCCAGAACAGTGTTGAAGTTACTGGTGGGTGATGAAATATCGCCAGTCCCCATGATGATGTGTAGAGTAACTAGTTTGTGGTAGAGTAGTGCTAGTCCCCGTGATTCAGCACGGAGTTACTGGAGGATGGTGGAATATCGCCAGTCCCCATGAAGTTGCATGGAGTTACTAATGAATGAGAGAAGGACGCCAGTCCTCAGGATGGTGTTTGGAAGTCATGTTGGGTAGTGAAGTACTGTCAATCCTGAAGGTGATTTGTAGCGATACTGTTTCGTGGTCCAACATAGCCAGTCCCCAGGAAGGTGTGTGGAGTTACTGTTGGCGGTAGAAGAGCACCAGTCACCAGGATGTGTATGAAATTATTGATCGGTAGTAGTGCAACGCCCGCTCCCAGGATGATGTACGGAGATACTGATTGGTAGAAGAGCAATGCCACTCCCCAGGATTGTGTTTAGAAGTCCCGGTGGATGGTAAAAAATCGCCAGTTCCCAGCATAATTAGTGGAGATCCTGGTGGGTGGTAGAGCAAGGCCAGTCCATAGGCTAGTATGTGGAAGCATTGGTGCCCTGCTTCAGTCCCCAGGAAGGTGAGTGGAAGAATTAGTTGGTGGTAGAGCTGCGCTCGTCTCCAGGATGGTATGTGAAGGTATTAACTTTTGGTAGAGCAGCTGCAGTCCCCAGGATTATGGGTTAAGGTAGTTGTAGGTGACATGGAAGTGCCAGTCATCAGGATGGTGTGTGGAGATACATATAGATGGTAGAGCAACGCTAGTCCTAATGATGATGTGTGGAGTTCCTTGTGGGTGGTAGAGCACCATCATCCCCAAGATGGTGTATAGAAGTACTAGTGGGAAGCAGAGCTCTGCCAGTCCCCATGATAGCGTATGAAGTTGTTGGTGGGTGGTAAAACAGCGCCAGTCCTACAGATGTTGTGTCGAGACACTGGTGGGTGGAAATGCAGCACCAGTCACCAGGACGATGTGTGGAGCTCCTAACGAGCGGTAGAGGAGCGCTAGTCCTACATATGATGTGTGGAGTTACTGGTGAGTTCCCAGGATGTGTGGAGTTACTGCTGGATGGTAGAGCAGCGCCAGTCTTCAGGATAGTGTGAGGAGATACTGGTAGGTAGTAGAAATGAGCCAGGCCTCAGAATGGTGTGCGAAGATATTACTGGTTGGTAGAGCAGCGCCAGTCCCCAAGAATGAGGAGGTACTGGTAGGTGGTAGAGTAGAGCCAGTCATCATGATGGAGTGTGGAGGTACAAGTGGTAGAGTAGCGCTATCCCCTAAGGATGTTGTTTGGAGTTAATTGTGGGTGTTAGAGGATCCCCAGGATAGTGTGCACAATTACTGGTGAGTCGTAGAACATCGCGTCTTCAGGATAGTGTGTTTAGTTTCTGGTTAGTAATAGAACAGCACCAGTCTTACGGATGGTTTGCGGAAATACTAGCGGGTGGTAGAGCAGCACCAGTCCCCGGGATGATGTACAGAAGTGTTTTTGGATGGTAGAACATCATTAGTAGGAAACATGGTGGGTGGTAGGACATCTCCAGTCCTCAAGATGGTATAAGAAGCCACTGGTGGGTGGTAGGACATCTCCAGTCCTCAAGATGGTATAAGAAGCTACTGATGGGTGGTAGGGCAGCGCCAGTACCAAGAATGATGTAAAAACATAGGTTGACGGTTTGACAATTTCATGTTTGATGTTCATATTACTCGCCGACTAAAACGATCAAGACCTAGACTTTTATTAGCCTTCAACTTCTCTATATGTGTTAGTACTTCTCTAAGCGTAACGGTAAATTCTGGAATCGTGTGAGTGATTCTTGTCACTGTCTCAACATTCGTGTCATTGCTTTCTATCAAACTTGTTTAGGGTTGTTGCTATATTTTTATCATCCATTACTGGTTCCTAATCCTCTTTTACTCAGGGTCCTATCCCTCTCATTATGCGCTTCTTATCACTGATTCATCTATAAAATCTTTTGGGGTCACTATCAATATCTCTCAGAATACACACTCCGTATTTTCCCTTGGCATACTTTTTAATAAGACCTTTCACGTGCATCTTATCATGTTACACTGCTGTAATGTTTTGGATCAATGTCTGATTTCTTAAGCTTGTAAAGTTTATTTCTGCGCTGGATAGCTCTTGCAATACCTTGGGAGTACCATTCAGGTTTGTTTTTGGTTTTATTGCTTCCATCGTGGATGGAAATAAGTGTGACTTGATGGAGCATAAACTGACGCTTAGAACTGGCCCATAATTCCTTTAGGTATAAACTAACAAGGGTGAGAGACTCTTTAATGCGTCACGCAAGCCATTAAAATCCGCCCTTTTAGAGTTAGGATTGATAGACATGATTTTAGGGGAATCGGTTTTGATTTTTACGTCGAACCAAACCATGTTATGATCACAAGTGTCTAGGTGTTCTCCAACACGGGTATTGCTTTCTAAAAACTCCTGGGACGCAAGTAATGAATCAAGTATATTAGATCCCCTTGTCGGCTTGGTGACAATTTGGTAGGGAAAACTGTTTTCGAAAAAGTTGATAAGTCTAACAGACTCACTTTCTACACCCGAGATAGTTTGCCAACTGATTTCTGGGTTCTCATTCTCAAATATACCACCTATCTCTCCTTTCTTCATATCTTGTTTACATCCAAACACATTCAGACACCCAAGCCTGAAAACCTTGGAGGAGGATAAGAGCTCTTCGTTTGGCTTCATTTTTTGTTCCATCTTTTAGAAATTGAGATACAAGAAGGGGAGCGTTTCTCGCCCCCCCCTCCCCCTTTTCTTTGACGCCTCCTACGAAACGCAGGGAATATACGTGAGTAGATTCTTTCTCTCATATTCCCAGGGATATGTATCAATATGTTAAATTTAGAATTTCTGGCAAATTGGAGTTCAACATGAAAATCCTGTTTCTTTCTTGCCTTCATGTACTTTGAAATGAGACAACTCGTCATATCGGTGGTCACCAAATTTCTCCAAAATCAAGTCAGAGGAAGCAGCAAACAAGTCCGAAAGCCGAGTGATAAATGGTGGACTCCCGGCCAGCAGGGTGTGGAGGAGTGTTTTGGCCATCCCACCCGGCCAGATCATTGTGAAGAAGGCCACATCAGTCTTCCTGTAATGGCTACAATTGGGGTACGCCATTATTTTTCATCTGTGGGAAGAAATCCAATCTTAGACCCGCCCATTTATTCCACCTGACACAAACAATCAAACGCTCTGGAGAAATGGGGAACAGGATGGGGATGTGGAAAATGGAGGGGGATGGGAAGAAGAGGTAGGCTCTAGCAGAAGGGATGAGCAGGGTGTGGGATGGAGACTGGAGGAAATGGGATGAGAGGCAAAGACAGAGCAGATAGGAAGGATAGGAGAGGTGGCACTGGGGCGGACAGAGCAGGCCAGGGATGAGTGAATGTGAGAGGGAAGATACTGAGCAGGTCAGGTGAGGACGGCCTCAGGCAAGATGGGACGGGTGAAGACGCCGAAGGAGAGGATTATGGCGGATCAGTGGGGAGGTATGTAGCCAGCCAGTGGGGACAGGCACAACCGTAGGCTAGGATGGTGAGGACCAATAAAGGTCCGGAGGGAAAGCAGGTGTTCAGAGTGTCAGGAGGGAGATGCAAAACTGTCCAGTGGGAGGGAAGAGGGTCACACAGCACCAGAGTGGAGGGGTAGAGAAGGAGAAAGGGCAGAACAGAGAAAGAAATGATGAACAGATTTGCTGGCGACAGAAGCTTGGAGAGGAATAACTCAGCAGGTTGTATGATGACCTGTGACCGACTAAGGACAACAGCGTAGGATAAACTGGTGTTACAGATCATCGTACGGTGGCTGGAGAAGATCAAGGAAGAGGCCATATGACCTGGAGTGGAAGCAACATGAGGGCAAGATGAACACACGTCGGAAGGTGGAGAAATGAATAATTAAGAATGGATGGAAAGTTATGAATAAGAAGGTACTGAAGGACATGAGTGCATCTGAGGATTGTGACAGACAAGAAGAATCATATTAGTTTTCAGTGAAATAATGAGAATACTTGACTTAGTAAGAAAAGAGGAAATCCAGTTGACTAATGGAGGCATACGTGTGTGTGTGTGTGTGTGTGTGTGTGTGTGTGTGCGCGCGTAAAAGTGTGATTACTTATTTGTACCACACTGGGATTGAGTTTTACATTCTTAGGCCCTACCTTTTGAACATTCTCTTCTATCTACTTCTTAAATTTACGTCTGGTATCTGCATTGACCATGTCCTCATTCATTCTCCTTCTATCATTCGCCATTCATATGCTATAAAAGCACTTCTTTTCATAGCAAATTTCTTGTTAAATTTCACGTTATATTCTCTGTCTCTGTCTACGTCATCGATACGCTTTAAAAACCTTAAGGTTGGAATCAGGATATTCCTCATCCTCTCTCTTCCAAGGTGGGCATATTCAAAGCTGTTAACCTTTCTCTGTTACTCATTCAGGGAACATCTTTACTACCCCTCTCTGGATCTTCTCTATAAGTTCTTTGTGCTTCTTTGGTTGCGGTAGCCAAACATGGATACATTTTCTAGTTTTGTTCTTACGCAGGATGTGAACAGCTTCCTAAATTAATTTTTATCCATGGATTTGAAAGCCGATCTGATATTTGCTATAAAACAGTTTGTCTACTATACTATCTTCCTAATATGGGACTCTAGTGATACGTTAGGGATGATGTCAACTCCCAAATCCTTGTCACAGAGGATCCTGAAACTTATCTCCAGCTATATGATAACTATATCAAGGTCCTTTTCACCCTGTCCTACTCCTGTTACTTTACATTTGCTAGGGCTTTATTTCATCAATCGTGTATTAGACCAACTCGTAAGTCTATGCAATGTTGTTCGCTTTTCAAGTATATGCAATATTGTTCGCTTTTCAAGTATATGCAATATTGTTCGTTTTCCACCTAGTCTTCATGATCTTTGCATCATCAGCAAACACATTCAGTATGGAGTCCAAGCCTTCAGAAAAATCATTCACTTATATTAAAAAGAGTAACAATCCAAAAGCAATATCCCGAAGCACTTCACTGGTGACCTCTACCCAACTGAGGAAGGCTCCTCTGACATGTGTCTTTTCTTCCCTCTTATTCTTCCCTGGTGTCCCTACTACTTATTCATCCTTCCATGTGCTATAATGTCAAATGCTATCTGGTAGTCAAGATACCAAGAGTCTACCCAGCCTTCCCTTTTGTTTAGGAAAGAACTCGCGTTCTCATAGATGTCTAAGTCTCCTTTCCCTAAAACCATGTTTCCTCTCACTTTGGTAATTTTTCCTCAACGAAAAATCATCATCCTGTTTTCAGATTAACTTTTCCTGTACTTTACAGACCACAAACGCCAAAGAGATTATCATGCAGTTCAGCGTCTCTTCCCGATTTCCTTTCTTACAGATGGGTATAGAATTTGCCTTTCTCCACTTCCTTGGCACTTTTACCACTCCAAAGTCTTCTTAGCCTTGCAATCGAAGCCTATGTTAAAAATGATATATATATATATATATATATCAGCGGGTTTGGATGGTATTGCAGTGGAATTTATTAAAAAGGGGGTGATTGTATTGTTGACTGGTTGGTAAGGTTATTTAATGTATGTATGATTCATGGTAAGGTGCCTCAGGATTGGCGGAATGCTTGCATAGTGCCATTGTACAAAGGCAAAGGAGATAAGAGTGAGTGCCCAAATTACAGAGGTATAGGATTGTTGAGTATTCCTGGGAAATTAAACGGGAGGGTATTGACTGAGAGGGTGAAGGAATGTACAGAGCATCAGATTGGGGAAGAGCAGTGTGGTTTCAGAAGTGGTAGATGAATTGTAGATCAGGTGTTTGCTTTGAAATCGTATGTCAGAAATACTTAGAAAAGCAAATGGATTTGTATGTAGCATTTATGGATCTGGAGAAGCTATATGATAGAGTTGATAGAGATGCTCCGTGGAAGGTATTAAGAATATATGGTTTGGGAGGCAAGTTGTTAGAAGCCGTGAAAAGTTTCTATCAAGGATGTAAGGCATGTGTACGTGTAGGAAGAGAAGAAAGTGATTGGTTCTCAGTGAATGTTAGTTTGCGGCAGGGGTGCGTAATGTCTCCATGGTTGTTTAATTTGCTCAAGGATGGGGTTGTTAAGGAAGTGAATGCAAGAGTCTTGGAAAGAGGGGCAAGTATACATTCTGTTGTGGATGAGAGAGCTTGGGAAGTGAGTCAGCTTTTGTTTGCTGATGATAGAGCGCGTGTCTCTGATTCGGGTGAGAAACTGCAGAAGCTGGTGACTGAGTTTGGTAAATTGTGTGAAAGAAGAAAGCTGAGAGTAAATGTGAATAAGAGCAAGGTGTACAGTAGGGTTGAGGGACAAGTCAACTGGGAGGTAAGTTTGAATGGAGAATAACAGGAGGAAGTGAAGTGTTTTAGATATCTGGGAGTGGATTTGGCAGCGGATGGAACCATGGAAGCAGAGGTGAATCATAGGGGGGGGGGGGGGCGAAAGTTCTGGGAGCGTTGAAAAATGTGTGGAAGTCGAAAACGTTATCTTGGAAAGCAAACGTGGGTATATTTGAAGGAATAGTGATTCTAACAAGGTTGCAAGGCGTGGGCTATAGATAGAGTTGTGCGCAGGAGGGTGGATGTGCTGGAAATGAATTGTTTGAGGACAATATATGGTGTGAGGTGGTTTGATCGAGTAAGTAATGAAAGGGTAAGAGAGATGTGTGGTAATAAAAAGAGTGCGGTTGAGAGAGCAGAAGAGGGTGTTTTGAAATGGTTTGGTCACATGGAGAGAATGAGCGAGAAAAGATTGACCAAGAGAATATATGTGTCAGAGGTGGAGGGAACGAGAAGTGGGAGACTAAATTGGAGGTGGAAGATGGAGTGAAAAAGATTTTATTGAACGGGGCCTGAACATGCAGGAGGGTGAAAGGCGTGCAAGGAATAGAGTGAATTAGAACGATGTGGTATGCCGGGGTCGACGTGCTGTCAATGGATTGAACTAGGGCATGTGAAGCGTCAACGGTAAGCCATGGAAAGTTTTGTGGGGCCTGGATGTGGAAAGGGAGCTGTGGTTTCGGTGCATTATACATGACAGCTAAAGACTGAGTGTGAACGAATGTGGCATTTGTTGTCTTTTCCTAGCACTACCTGGCGCACATGCGGGGGGAGGGTGTTTTCATTTCATGTGCGGCGGGGTGGCGACGGGAATGAATAGGGGCAGACAGTATGAATTTTGTACATGTGTATATATGAATTTGTCTGTGTGTGTATATATATATGTATACGCTGAGATGTATAGACATGTATGTGTGCTGTGTGTGGACGTGTATGTATATACATGTGCATGTGGGTGGGTTGGGCCATTCTTTCGTCTGTTTCCTTGCGCTACCTCGCTAACGCGGGAGACAGCGACATAGTATAGTAAACAAATAATAGATAATACATAAAGTTCCAGTTGATGACCTTTTAGAATATCTATTTGATGTCTTGGATGATATTCATTTACCTGTTTCAATGTCTAATTTCATTGAACTGATAAAGTTGTGTATAAAAAGACTGTGTATTTCAATTTAATGGAGATTATTATGATCAAAAATTTGATATGGCAATGGGTAAACCTCTTTCACCTGCACTAAGTAAGCTTTATATGGAATTTTTTGAAACAAAATTACTAAAAGATATCTTACCTTCTAATGCAATTTGGTTTAGTTATGTAGATGATGTTCCTTGTGTTTGGCCAACAAATGAAAATTTACAAATATTTCTCCCTTTACTTAACAATTTAGTACCTTCCATCAAATTTACTGTAGAAAATGAAAATAATGGTATGTTACCATTATTACATTACATGATCCATAGACAAGGAAACAAATTTAAGTTTAGCATATACAGAAAACCCACCAATGTATGCTCATATATCCATTATTACTCATCTCAACATAACAGAGTTACATTATCATTTCAATCTATGTTCCTTAGGGCATTACGTATTTGCAGTACAGAGTTTATTGATGATGGGTTTGAGAAGATATATTCTATTGGATCTAAGTTAATGTACCCTAGATCTCTCATTGATAAATCCCTTAAGTTAGCAAAGAAATCATTTTATAGAGTTGAGCCCAAACCTCCCATTGACACCAAGAATCTTTTAGTTCTCCCATTTGATGATAATTTCACTTTGCTTCCCATATTACTTAAATCCTTTAATGTAAATGTTGTCTTTAGCAACAATAATAAAATAAAGAATATCAATCAGGAAATCACCAGAAAATTCTCTTGGATGCATCTATAAACGCCTTGTGGAAACTGTGATAAATTTTATGTTGGTCGGACTGGTAAGGATCTTTCTGTTAGACTTAAGCAATATATAGTATAAGAACGGAACAAGAATCAAATGCCTTGTTTAACCACGTTAAAAACTATGGAGTAACGCCATCTCAGTTATTAACTCTAACTCGATTACCAAGAGAAATATCATTGAATCTTCTATTGTTAAATGCACAAAGAATTGTAATCTTAATATTAGTGATGGTCTATACAAATTCGATAACTTTGTTGTTGATAAAATTTGTAAAATGATAAGTTTATGAACGCTCGTTGTATGTTGTGGACAATCACATGTTTACCGAATGGCGTCCTAGCTTCGTCTCTTCGATGTATATCAACTAACTGTTATATTTCTCTCTTGTGTCTTCTCCCTTGATGATGTGATTATTACACGAAAGTGCACTTGGGAACTTTTCGTGTTTCATTTTCCCCGTGGACTCATAGGAATATCTTGATCACGCGCAAAATTGTGATCCTTTCCAATATATACTATATATATATATATATATATATATATATATATATATATATATATATATATATATATATATATATATATTATATATTTTCTTTTTTTTTTTCATACTATTCGCCATTTCCCGCGATAGCGAGGTAGCGTTAAGAACAGAGGATTGGGCCTTTGAGGGAATATCCTCACCTGGCCCCCTTCTCTGTTCCTTCTTTTGGAAAGAAAAAAGAAAAAAAAAGAGAGAGGGGAGGATTTCCAGCCCCCCGCTCCCTTCCCTTTTAGTCGCCTTCTACGACACGCAGGGAATACGTGGGAAGTATTCTTTCTCCCCTATCCCCAGGGAATATATATATATATATATATATATATATATATATATATATATATATATATATATATATATATATATATATATATATATATATATATATATATATATATATATATATATATTCCTATGAGTCCACGGGGAAAATGAAACACAAAAAGTTCCCAAGTGCACTTTCGTGTAATAATCACATCATCAGGGGAGACACAAAAGAGGAATATAATAGTCAGTTTATATACATCGAAGAGACGAAGCTAGGACGCCATTTGGTAAACATGTGATTGTCCAAAACATACAACGAGCGTTCATAAACTTATCATTTTACAAATCTTATCAACAATAAAGTTATCTAATTTGTACACACCATCACTAATATTAAGATTATAATTCTTTGTGTATTTAATAATAGAAGATTCAATGATATTTCTCTTGGTAATAGAGTTAGAGTTAACAACTGAGATGGCGTTACTCCAGTCAATACAATGATCATAGTTTTTAACATGATTAAAAAAGGCATTTGATTCCTGTCCCGTTCTTATACTATATTTATGTTGCTTAAGTCTAACAGAAAGATCCTTACCAGTCTGACCAACATAAAATTTATCGCAGTTTCCACAAGTAACTTTATAGATGCAACCAAGAGAATTTTCTGGTGAATTCCTTATTAAGGTTTTCTTTATAGTATTATTGTTGCTAAAGGCAACATTTACATTAAAGGATTTAAGCAACATGGGAAGCAAAGTGAAATTATTATTAAAAGGGAGAACTAAAAGATTCTTGGTGTTAATGGGAGGTTTGGGCTCAAATCTATAAAATGATTTCTTTGCTAACTTAAGGGATTTATCAATGAAAGATCTAGGGTACTTTCACTCAGATCCAATAGAATATATCTTCTCAAACTCATCATCAATAAACTCTGGACTGCAAATACGTAATGCCCTTAGGAACATAGATTGAAATGATGATAATTTAACTCTGTCATGTTGAGATGAGTAATAATGGATATATGAGCATACATTGGTGGGTTTTCTGTATATGCTAAACTTCAACTTGTTTCCTTGTCTATGGATCATGCAATCGAAAAATGGTAACATACCATTATTTTCATTTTCTACAGTAAATTTGATGGAAGGTACTAAATTGTTAAGTAAGGGGAGAAATATTTGTAAATTTTCATCTGTTGGCCAAACACAAAGAACATCATCTACATACCTAAACCAAATTGCATTAGAAGGTAAGATATCCTTTCGTAATTTTGTTTAAAAAAATTCCATATAAAGATTACTAAGTACAGGTGAAAGAGGGTTACCCATTGCCATACCAAATTTTTGAGCATAATAATCTCCATTAAATTGAAATACACAGTCTTTTATACACAATTTTATCAGTTCAATAAAATTAGACTTTGAAACAGGTAATTGAATATCATCCAAGACATCAAATAAATATTCTAAAAGGTCATCAACTGGAACTTTAGTGAAAAGTCAGGAAACATCAAAGCTAACTAGTTTGAAATCAAAATTAATGTTGATATTGTTTAGCTTGTTGACTAAATCTACATTGTTCATGATATTAGAATTTGATACCTTACCTACTAAAGGGCTTAATAAGGAAACTAACCATTTTGATAATTTATATGTGATGGAGCCTACTGAACACACTATAGGTCTTGCTGGAAAATTTTGTTTATGTGTTTTGATAAGTCCATACATATATGGCAATGAAGGGGACAAAGATGACAAATCTTTGATAAGAGAAATGTTACCTTTCAACAACAACTTCATTTCTTTAATGAAGTGAGAATTAACTGCTTCTAATGGATTTTTACTAAGTTTAGAATATGTTGTGTTATCATTTAGATTATTCATTTTAGATAAATAGTTACTTTTGTCTAAAATCACAACAGTGTTAGCCTTATCTGCTTTAGTAATATGTATATCCTTGTCTTTTTTAAGGTGTTAATAGCTCTTATGAATCTTTTAGGGCAATCAGCTTCCACTGGTTTTGACAAAATGGCATACACTAAACCCTTGGAAATATTAGTATCATCATTACTTAAATTACTGTAGTTTTCTAAATTACAAAAAGTCTTTGTGACATTAACACCAAGAATCTTTTAGTTCTCCCTTTAAATAATTGCACTTTGCTTCCCATGTTGCTTAAATCCTTTAATGTAAATGTTGCCTTTAGCAACAATATACTATAAACAATATCTTCATCAGGAATTCACCAGAAAATTCTCTTGGTTGCATCTATAAAGTTACTTGTGGAAACTGTGATAAATTTTATGTTGGTCAGACTGGTAAGGATCTTTCTGTTAGACTTAAGCAACATAAATATAGTATAAGAACGGGACAGGAATCAAATGCCTTCTTTAATCATGTTAAAAACTATGATCATTGTATTGACTGGAGTAACGCCATCTCAGTTGTTAACTCTAACTCTATTACCAAGAGAAATATCATTGAATCTTCTATCATTAAATACACAAAGAATTATAATCTTAATTTTAGTGATGGTCTGTACAAATTAGAAAACTTTATTGTTGATAAGATTTGTAAAATGATAAGTTTATGAACGCTCGTTGTATGTTTTGGACAATCACATGTTTACCAAATGGCGTCCTAGCTTCGTCTCTTCGATGTATATCAACTGACTATTATATTCCTCTCTTGTGTCTCCCTTGATGATGTGATTATTACACGAAAGTGCACTTGGGAACTTTTCGTGTTTCATTTTCCCCGTGGACTCAGGAATATCTTGATCACGCGCAAAATTGTGATCCTTTCCAACATATATATATATATATATATATATATATATATATATATATATATATATATATATATATATATATATATATATATATATATATTCACAAACACACAGCAACATTTGTTAGATATCTCGTAATTCAGGAGGGTCATCTTGGCGGTAAGCATTATCCACGCCCAATCAATAAACATTGTGGATCAAAGTTTACGGATATGATCCAGTTTTTGCTTTAGAGATGTGAGAATGATTTGAAAATGCAAAGATTTGTCAAGGTCCAGATTTTCGCCTCCGGAGCACTATGATCACGTTCGATAGCATGCTCTCGTGCCAGTATCAAATCTCCAGATATGCTGAAAATTACAGTCAAAGTTTTTATTTGAAGACTTCAAGGATTGACCTATAGAGAATGAACTAGTACCATGTCTTAATTCAATTTCGCAAGGGTTGTGATGTCATCACTGTTGTTTACAAATCGTCACGAGGTTTGGAGTTCTACAATGAACAGCCAAAGCGGATATATGCATAGGTACGAAAAGAGTCATTGGCAGTGAGTCCATTTCCTTCGCTTGATACTTACCCCGCTGTCAAAACTCTTGCATTGAGCTAACAACCTCAGAAGACTAATTAAAAACATGGAGACATCAAAAGACTTGCGCAAGCTAATAATGAGAACATATTGCTCAGTGCGTACAGGTCAGACGTAACTTCGGATGAGTTTTAGATAAAAACTTGCGAGCGACAAGTTTTATAATCTGGGATGACTGTCACGATTGCCACAGCGGCAATCTATCAACGTGATAATGGCGGGGGCGAAATATTTAATGCCTAAAAATTTGAGTTCTAAGTATCTATCTAATTCTTCAAAGCAAAACTGTCAAATCATACACTTGCAACAACATGCTTTTCCCAGTTGATGCGTTGCAATGACTTCACGTCTGCGCAATACCTCGATGTAAATTACATGTATTCAACAACTTTGGTGTGAGTTTTTTTTGTTATTACTAGTATAGCGCATTTCCGAAACAAAGAGAGCGGTTAAGAACAGAGAGGTGCTTTGAAGGAATTTCCTCACTGGCCATCATTGCTGTCGACTTTGAAAGTATATATATATATGTATATATATATATATATTTTTTTTTTTTTTTTTTTATTTTTTTGCTTTGTCGCTGTCTCCCGCGTTTCCGAGGTAGCGCAAGGAAACAGACGAAAGAAATGGCCCAACCCACCCCCATACACATGTATATACATACGTCCACACACGCAAATATACATACCTACACAGCTTTCCATGGTTTACCCCAGACGCTTCACATGCCCTGATTCAATCCACTGATAGCACGTCAACCCCGGTATACCACATTGCTCCAATTCACTCTATTCCTTGCCCTCCTTTCACCCTCCTGCATGTTCAGGCCCCGATCACACAAAATCTTTTTCACTCCATCTTTCCACCTCCAATTTGGTCTCCCTCCTCTCCTCGTTTCCTCCACCTCCGACACATATATCCTCTTGGTCAATCTTTCCTCACTCATTCTCTCCATGTGCCCAAACCATTTCAAAACACCCTCTTCTGCTCTCTCAACCACGCTCAAAATATTTCCACACATCTCTCTTACCCTTACGTTACTTACTCGATCAAACCACCTCACACCACACATTGTCCTCAAACATCTCATTTCCAGCACATCCATCCTCCTGCGCACAACTCTATCCATAGCCCACGCCTCGCAACCATACAACATTGTTGGAACCACTATTACTTCAAACATACCCATTTTTGCTTTCCGAGATAATGTTCTCGACTTCCACACATTCTTCAAGGCTCCCAGAATTTTCGCCCCCTCCCCCACCCTATGATCCACTTCCGCTTCCATGGTTCCATCCGCTGCCAGATCCACTCCCAGATATCTAAAACACTTCACTTCCTCCAGTTTTTCTCCATTCAAACTCACTTCCCAATTGACTTGACCCTCAACCCTACTGTACCTAATAACCATGTTCTTATTCACATTTACTCTTAACTTTCTTCTTTCACACACTTTACCAAACTCAGTCACCAGATTCTGCAGTTTCTCACATGAATCAGCCACAAGCGATATATCATCAGCGAACAACAACTGACTCACTTCCCAAGCTCTCTCATCCCCAACAGACTTCATACTTGCCCCTCTTTCCAAAACTCTTGCATTCACCTCCCTAACAACCCCATCCATAAACAAATTAAACAACCATGGAGACATCACACACCCCTGCCGCAAGCCTACATTCACTGAGAACCAATCACTTTCCTCTCTTCCTACACGTACACATGCCTTACATCTTCGATAAAAACTTTTCACTGCTTCTAACAACTTGCCTCCCACACCATATATTCTTAATACCTTCCACAGAGCATCTCTATCAACGCTATCATATGCCTTCTCCAGATCCATAAATGCTACATACAAATCCATTTGCTTTTCTAAGTATTTCTCACATACATTCTTCAAAGCAAACACCTGATCCACACATCCTCTACCACTTCTGAAACCACACTGCTCTTCCCCAGTCTGATGCTCTGCACATGCCTTCACCCTCTCAATCAATACCCTCCCATATAATTTACCATGAATACTCAACAAACTTATACCTCTGTGATTTTTTTTTTTTTTTTTTTCATACTATCCGCCATTTCCCGCGACAGCGAGGTAGCGTTAAGAACAGAGGACTGGGCCTTTGAGGAAATATCCTCACCTGGCCCTCTTCTCTGTTCCTTCTTTTGGAAAATATATATATATATATATATATATATATATATATATATATATATATATATATATATATATATATATATATATATATATATATATATATATATATATATATATATATATATATATATATATATATATATATATATATATATATATATATATATATATATATATATATATATATATATATATACATATATATATATATATATATATATATATATATATATATATATATATATATATATATATATATATATATATATATATATATATATGTATATATATATACATACATCCATAAAATATGTGTGTGTGTGTGTGTGTGTGTGTAAGGAGGAAGCAAGAATGTGCTTGAGGAGGTAGAGATGCACATGAAAACATGTGACGTGCGAAGAGTAGGAAGATGAAATAGGTTGGATTTTGTATAATAGAATGAACGAAATAATCGTAACGGACAAAAGAATGGAGGGGCTTGGGAGATCGTCTACAGTCGAGGGGGATTGGTGAAGAGTCTCTAAGTCAGGGAGAGCCTGTTGGATTCGTTTAGATATATTCAAGTATTCTTGAAAGCAAATGAATGACAACAGGGCGTGGGTAAGCGTCAGGGACGAAAAAGCGAACGAAACAACTTGAAAGGTAAGAAGGAGGTGGGGTAGTAAGAGGATTAGAGAAGACATTGAAGGATGGAAGAATCGTTGGGAAGGACATAAAGTGCCGAGGTATGGTGATGAATACAGATCGAAAAAGTGTGTGGAAGGTACGTGATGATACATGTGAAGGGATGCACAGGAGCAGGATGGCGTTCTAATATCATCAATCTTTGCCTAAATCAAATATACCTTTAGTCAAATTTTCTTAATCTTTTGAAAACATATTTCACATTTTACTTATAGTCTCCCTGTCATATTCGTAGATAAGAAAAAACTTACATTATCATCATGAATCCTGTGTCACTTGATATATACCTATCAATTACTCTGTTCATCTTTGTCACACTCTCTCAGGGAGTCTGACTGTTGACATTAATCACTATGTTTTTTTTCTCATAAAAGTTGATGGGCTGCTTACATCACGATATGGCTTAACAATGGTTAAGAAATTTTCCAACTTCACAGAGCAAAAGTTTTACCAAGATTCCATGAGCTAGTTCTTGTTGTCAAGAGTTATGCCACAGCATAAGACTACCGTAAGGAACATCGAGGTATTTTGAAGTGACTTCAGTGGTTTGTCATTCTGATATCAAAGATATCTGATTGAACCTCCTTGCATGGTAGTGTATGTGTGAAGATTTCCTGAGCTAAATAAATTTCTTATTGATTTACACTTACTCTTTTCAGTAATAGTTTACATACCGTAAAACATTTCCCAATCGCCTAAAATGCTCGCAATGGCGACTTGTGCGGTGGCATCCAATCACAATCCAACACACTCTTTGCCTTATACTCACCACTTGACAACACATAACTCACACTCAGACATCTTTATTTCTTTTTCTATTTCCTTCTTACTCTCCAAATTCTAAGTCGTTGCTGATTAGGAACAGTTCGAATCCGGTTCCCTTCTTTCAGATCGCTAGTATGGATTTCCCAGTGCAAGGTCTACAGGTGAACATCTCTCCCACGTGACTCACCTCTCATCCTCGTCTCTGAGGGAACTTGGTGAAACTTTAATCGTAACTTTCGACATCTCCAGAACAATTGACAGTGTGTGGCATAAGTCTTTGCTTTCTAAACTCCATCCTTTGGTGTCACTGCGTCTCTCTGTTCTCTAATGCATGGTTTTCTCTTAGGCCGTTCCATTGCAGTAGTCGTCGATAGAGCGACTTCCCCTTCCTATCCTATCAATAGTAGTGTTCCTCCGGGTTCTGTCCCATAACCTACTCTCTCTTCTCTCAATAAAGGATCTTCTCTTCTACTTATAAATCTATTCACTCTTATGCTGATGACTTCACGCTCCATACTTAAACTCACTTTTCCTCCCCTCCTTCCCTTAATATTCGTTCTCTTTCTCTTATCGATCATATTTCATATCTCAATTCGCAACCTATGCAGCATATTTGGTTGGGGAAGCAGGAATCTTTCAAAATTTGATAGTGCTGGAACGCAATTCCTCCCTATATCTCTTTCTAAGAATCATTCGTTTCCCTCTGTTCAATGTCAATGTACCACGATTCAACCGTTGTAATGTAAACATGCTCAGCATATCCATATTCTCCACTTTGTCATGAAAACCCCATATAATCAAGATCACAAAGGCTGCTTCCTAAGGGCTGGGTGTGTTGTATAGGTAACGTGATCAACTTTTTTGTCAGCAGCTGTTTCATATTCACAAAGGATTTATTCGCCCAGGATAGACTACTGCCTTCATCATAACTGGTTTCTTTCAATGTTCTTGGATAAAACGTACCAGGCTCTGCCTTTTCATTAACGTTCATCTCATTTTTTGCTGCCATGTTGTATAATGTTCTTCTACACCTGACTGGAACTCGATCCAGAACACGAGATGGGCCTCCCGTGTTAGATATACGGGAAATGAAAATAACTTAAGATCTCTTCCATTGCCTCACTGTACTGAATCAAGTCGCCATAAAAAGGGTATTATTGTCAGCCAATACTTTGACCTTGTTGAAACTATTTCTCCGAGCACAACTGCTCACATACAAGTTACGTTTAGACATGACATATTATATACCTTCGTCTCAGTGTGCCAACAGTTCTACAAAGGAATTTAAAGAGCAATAGATTACTAGGTCCCTTCGAGAATGTGTGTGATAGGGGAAGAGATATGACAATCATAGCTCGGTGTGGTAAGAGCAAAAATACGCACATAGAAAAACAGAAAAATATTAAAAACTTTCTTGTAGCTAAGGTGGTGCAAATATTGTCAATCGTAGTTTGGAAGCGAAATATTCATCAAATCTATTCTTAAACAAATCTATGATACTGTTTTCAACCACTCTATCTGATAAATCACTCCGTACGTCAAAGATGCTGTTGAAGAAAAAGTATCTCGCTTTAATAGAGGTAAAACGGTTAGTGATCTTGAATGCCTGTATCAGATCACTCCTCAACTTTCTCTTTTTTATACTAAGTATATTTAAGTCATGTGGCCGGCTCTCATTGGATTTGTTTCTTAGGCGGGGAATTATCTTGGTAGTTCGTCACCGTACTCTCTCTATTCTTTCTGTGTTTTTCCTCAAGGGGGATGACTAATGCTGAACACAATATTTCAGATGGGTACATACGGATGACTTGTAAAGAGTGGGATACTTTCCTGCACTTAAACTCGATAACCTTACCTATAAATCCAAGAACTTCATTTGCTTCCTTAACTCCTTCTCCTCACTGTTTACTTGGCCCTAGATCACCAGAGATTATTTTCCCAGTGTTTTTCTCATGTATCTTTTTCAGTTCAGCTGAAGTCATACTGTAGCCTGCCTTTTCATTTTTAGTACCGACATGTAAAAGTTTGCACTTACCGATAATAGAATCGTTTGTCACTTGAGCCCAATTCCATCCCTATGTTTATATCCTTTTGAAGCTAAAAACGTTCAGTTACAATTGTAGATTCATATCCCAACTTTTTATTGTCTGCAAATTTTAATCTCACAATACAGTCGATCATTAATGTCATTAATATGTCTGAGAAAGAGAACCGGTCCCAGATTGATCCTTGTGGTACACCACTTGTTACGTTTAGCCATTCTGAGGCTTGACTATTAATCACAATTCTTTGTTTACGGCCAGCAAAAAAAATGTTTCCTGATCACCGAAGCACAACTTTATCTCTACCATGTGACTTTACTTAGCAACCTTTATCGAATGCTTTTTGAAACCTAGATAGACGACATCATCTGCTTTACTGTCATCATACATATTGATTATATCGTTAAAGAAATCAAGCAGATTTGCCACACATGAACGATTTCGTCGAAAACCATGTTGAGGGTCATATATTAAGTGGATCCCTAATGTTGGCTCCAATAAGTTTACCGAATACAGACGTTCAGCAGATTGAACGATAATCTCCGGGCAGTAATCTATTACCCATTTTGGAAATGGGTGTTACATTAGCAAAATTCCATTCCTCTGGAACACTCCCCGTAGCAAGCAACTTACTGAAGAGAGTAGTCGAGGGTTTAACTTTTTCAGATTTCGCCTCTTTCATTGACCTAAGATGATACTTGTACGGGCATGTTGCTTTGTCAATATCATATCATTTAGTGCTGATATGATCGTGCGTCACAGAATATTTTGCGCTTTTGCAACGGAACTGGATTTAGGATCTTCTACTGAAAATACAGATGTGAAAATATCATTTGAAATATTTGCCATGTCTTCGTTGCGGGATGTCCAATATCAATAGGTTACCTGTCTTGTTCAATTCGTAATGTTCAATAAGAACTCAAGAAACCTGTTATTAGGACAGAGTCTTTAAAGAAACCGCACTTCCTGAATTTGTGTTACAGCCGTAGTCTGACCTTATTTCGCCTTAATCTAGCAGTAAGCACACCTGCTATCACACTACCCTACACCCTCTAATAAAAGTATGACTACCAATGGTCCATATCTTCGACTCCGATCAACAAAGATTAGTCCGCGGCCAACAGTGTTAGACTGGCTGACAGCCTCCACGGTGGGGCTGACTCATCCATTGAGACATGTCCAGCACTAGAGTCCATGCTTCATCGAATTGTTTTTTCATATCCTAATGCCAGCTCAATTTTCAGTCACATGTTGTTCCTTTACTACATGACGTTCTGTGACTTTCGCTGGGTTATCTGGTTACATCATCAGAGGAGTTTTGTGACCAGATTCCCGTTCTAGTTACGACAACTACCTGCTTATGTTAGTGGTTATAGTTCCTACCAGCAAATCCTTGTTCTCCTATTTAATCTTATCTCTATGTCGTCTTGCCATCTCATGTGTTAAGGTTACACACCCCGTAAACAATACCTCTGACTAGCGTTACTCGTCATAATCCTTCACAATACTCTCCAAGACTCCTGCTCTCCAGTGTTTCCAGTACTCTTAATACATATTCTCTCATCTACTACTGTACGATGAAACTAAGTCGTTTTATTATCATGCTTCCCACCCTGCTCCTAATGTTAGTTTTCAGACTTAAGGTATCTTGTTCTTGCATGAGTCTACCTTCCAAATTGCCTCACCAGTTTCAGCCAAGAACACTAAGTACAGTATCCAGGAACATCATTTATAAGAAGAAAAGAAACATGAATATCCAGTCGACTGGTTATGTCTTGTGTTGCAGGCATGATTACCCACAGAAAGGTGCTGATCGCATATCATCGGTTAATTATGTGCCAGCGTTTATACAATATTGATAATACTGAAGTTCACTCTATGATTTACCCCACTGGCCATTGCATGTTGAAGACTACCTCTGCCGTAGTATACACGTAACTCATTTCCTCACATTTTCCATAAACCCATTACAGAAATAATAATCCTTATATCTGACCTCAAAATCTGTTTTTGCCCAGGATAAGAAATATTCATTTTACCTTCACATTAACAATAGTTTGGACATCACTGAAGGCCAGAATCATTTTACCAAAAAAAAAGCACACACTTCCTGCAATGATACTGTATATATCTTCGTCATATGTTGTTGGCAGAAGACCACTTTAGTCAACCTGGATTCTTTGTAACGATAACTTATTTCATTACTGAAGCTGATAAGTTTGTTCATTCTTTTAATACACACTCTCTGGACTGCTGAGAAAATTTCGTCCAATATTTCACCATCCTCAGCAAAAGGATGAACTGCCTGAACTGGTGCTGAGCACACCAGGAGCTGGCAAGCCCAGTTTGCCATAACATATCATATGGTCCCTGCGCCTAGGTTGGATGGCGGGTGAAAGCATGTCTTCCTCTTTAGTAGCTTCACGTAAGTTCTTATGACTTAAGTGAAGTCAGCAATGTCCCTTCTTCGATCTGGAAGGACTAATGACACGAAAACGTTCATCCAGTCTCACTTCTCACGGTGAGAGATAAGGTACTGACCTCTGTCTGTAACTGCACGAGATCCTGAAAGCTGCTACCATCAGGTGCAATGCTGCAGTTACCATGAAGCTAAGTTCCTGAACTACTGCCGCTAACATCCGAGTTTTTGATCCACGGTAGGTGAAGCTAGCTAGTACCCTACGTGGACACAGCCTTCTGTCAAGCCCCTCCCCCAAAACAACAACAACAACAACAATAGAGTTGTTGTCGATGGAGGAGTGCTGTTATATGAGTACTGTGCTATTCTGTTTCATACAACAAGCCCCGATCACCCCTTGCACTTTTGTAAACTCCAAAATGGGATGCTGACTAATTCTCTAGATTAATTTTTCTGTTAACACTTAATATTGTGTTAAGGGAAGAGTTTCATTATTTCACTCCCGAGGCTTGATGAGTTGCATTAAGTGTCCTCAAGCATTACTTGTCCTGACGTGAGTGACATATAGACTTTCAGTCCTCTTTGTAAACAATAGACAAGTTTATTCTCAGATGTCCTTGAAGTCAGATATTCTAATATTTGTTTTCTCTATGTCAATAGAGCCATCTTACGATGTTGTCTATGGCCGTATGAGAAACAAATTTGATAGAGAAGCATGTGCTGAAGTGTTCATTTTCATAAGGTAAAACTGCAACCTCATCCGATTGTACGTTCTTGCGCTTAATGAAAATCAAACGTTAAGAAAATGTTTAGTAACGTGGAAGCTTTCTGTCTGCATCAGTAAGTTAGATGGAATATATATAAACACACAAAATGAATGAAAAGTACACAGAAATATAAAAGAGTATAGATCTCATCTCTTCTTTACAACAAAGAAAAGACTATCACTGACCTACCAGCTATGATCCACACACAGCTGCAAGGAGAAATGACAAGAGTGAAGCACACTCACAGTGTCTCACTGGCCTTATCTCCAGTAGAAAATAAAAAAAAGAAGTGGAAAAGATAGAAAACATATCGAAATATTTGAAAAGAAATGTAATCACTACATTGAATTATGCACGTGACCATATCTTCCTGAGTGTGGAAAACAACGTTGAAACAAGTGACGACATGGCTGATGGAATATTACCGGGTGGGATAAACAAATGCCATCATTAGTACAGACGAGATATTGATTGTAACAATGATTCAGCAGAGAGAAGAACAAAGAGAAAATTAAAGCGTTCATGTTAAATACATTTATGTAATTGCTAATATCTTTATAAATTCTAAAGACCAGATTGCAGGTGAGGAAAGTAATGTAATCTAGTGGAATTGACTATGTGAAGGTGAAAACAAAAGGACGCTGATGGGAGTCTTCCACGATCTGGCCCCAGTAGTGGGGAAACCATCTCTAAATCCTTCAAAGTCCCTCCGTCGTCGAGTAAGTCTTGTTCTCCGCTTTTACTTGAAGATCTATCAGTAATAGTCACTAGCACAGAGGATTTCCACTTGAAAACAATAGAATGGTTTCTTGTCCATCCTAATCACTCTTTTATAACCAGAGAAACAAGAATTCTTCCTAACATTTCTTCCATTTTCCTTAGTAAAATTTTTCCTTTCTAGTGCAACTGAGAAGGGTATTGTCTCAGGGTTCGCTGTATCATCACGCCGCCAGCCAGGAACAATGGCAGAATGAAATGTTGTGTGCCTTGAGACCACGGCGGTCTGGGCTGGGTACCATACCAGTCTGGAGAGAGGACAATAGACTGGGGGTCGGGGACCACGGTAAGTTTAGCCGTCGACCTCTAAAGGATGGAAAGAGAAGGATGGGCCGGGTGAAGACGAGCCCAAGGCAGGCTAGGATGATCTTTAACGACTAGTACACCACACAACGTACGTATCTAAGACGGGTGCCACACCCTCCTTGACCAGGGAACACGCTGGGCCGGGTGGGGACCACACCAGCCTCTCAGGGAACATTCCAGTCTGAGAGATGGAGAATTGAGCATAGGCTGGGATCGCATCACTCCGGACCTACGGCCTTACTATACTGAATCATGAAAAATGCCTATGGTCAAGTGATCATACAGTTCTATGTAACTGAGTGATGTAAGTGTTATTCATAGGAAATGAAATTAGTAAGAAATTTCAAAACACGGACGTAAACGACTCATGAATTTTCATTTCATTTCGAACAGGTCGCTATAGACGAGACACAATATTGTGAAACAGTAATGACTCGTTCAAATAATGAAGCAAGAGGGATATTGATTATGGGAAAGTGGTCGTGTACACGATATCCAAGTGAGAGTTGGTATAAACAAATCGGGAGGGAAGGTTATAAGTTCTGAAGGTGTATGAAGCGAGGTGGTATGACTGAGGGGATGCTGCAGGAAGATGAGAAAAAACATGTTAGTGTGAATCAAGATATTTTGGACTGAAGTAAGAATTCCCTAGAAGCAGTTAATTCCCATATCAATAAAGAAATGAGGTTGCTGTTGAAAGGCAATGGTTCTCTTATCAAAAGTTTATCATCTGTCTCCTTGATTGTGTAGACTTATCAAAACGCATGAACAGGATTTTCCAGCAAGACCTATAGTGAGTTCAGTGAGGTCCACCACATATAAATTGTCAAAATGGTTAGTTTCTTTATAAAGCCATTTAGTGGGTAAGGTATCAAATTCTAATATCATGAACTATGTAGATTTTGTTAACAAGCTTAACAATATCAATGTTAATTTTGATTTCAAACTTATTAGCTTTGATGTTTCCTCACTTTTCACAAAAATTCCAATTGATGATGTTTCAGAATATTTATTTGATGCTTGGATAATAGCCATTTACCTGTTTCAGAGTCTGTTTTCACTGAACTGACAAAATTGTGTATAAAAGACTGTGTATTTCAATTCAATGGAGAATACTGTGCTCAAGAATTTGATATGGCAATGGGTAACCCTCTTTCACTTGTACTAAGTACTCTTTATATGGAATTCTTTGAAACAAAATTACTAAAGGAAATCTTACCTTCTCATGCAATTTGGTTTAGGTATGTAGATAATGTTCTGTGTGTTAAGCCAACAGATGAAAATTTGAAAACATTCATCCCCTTACTTAACAATTTAGTACCATCAAATTTTCTGTAGAAAATGAAAATAATGGTATGTTACCATTCGTTGATCGCATGATTCATAGGTAAGGAAACAAGTTTAAGTTTAGCATATACAGAAAGCCCACCAATGTATGCTCATATATTCATTATTACTCATCTCAACATGACAAAGATAAATTATCATCATTTTAATCTATGTTCCTTAGGGCATTACGTATAACCATTGCAGAGTTTATTGATGATGAATTTGAGAGGATATATTCTATTGGATCTAAGTTAAAGTACCCTAGATCTTTCATTCATGAATCCCTATGTTAACACAAAATCATTTTATAGAGTTGAACCCAAACCTCCTATTGATACCAAGAATCTTTTTGCTCCCCCTTTTAATGATAATTTTACTTTACTTCCCATTTTGCTTGAATCCTTTAATGTAAATGTTGCCCTCAGCAATGATAATACTATAAGGGATATCTTAATCAGGAACTCACCAGAAAAATCACCTGGGTACATCTATAAAGTGCCATGTAGAAATTGTGATTAGTTTTATGTTGGAAATGCTGGTAAGGATCTTCTGTCAGACTTAAGCAACATAGATATAGCATAAGAACAGGACAAGAATCAAATGCCTTGTTTAATCACGTAAAACTATGATCATTCTATTGACAGGAATACAGCCACCTCAGTCATTAATTCTAACTACAGTACCATGAGACATATCATTGAATCTTCTTTTATCAAATACAAAAGAATTATAACCATAACATTAGTGATGATGATGATGATGTGATGATTACACGAAAGTGTGCTCGGGAACTAATCGTGTCTCATTTTCCCCGTGGACGCATAGGAAGATACTTGATCACGCGCAAAACTATGATCCTTTCCAACATATTATATTATATCATATAATATTATGCTTTGTCGCTGTCTCCCGCGTTAGCGAGGTAGCGCAAGGAAACAGACGAAAGAATGGCCCAATCCACCCACAATCACAGGAATATGCATACACGTCCACACACACAAATATACATACTTATACATCTCAACGTATACATATATATATATATATATATATATATATATATATATATATATATATATATATATATATATATATATATATATATATATATATATATATATATATATATATATGTATATATATATATATATATATATATATATATATATATATATATATATATATATATATATATATATATATATATATATATATATATATATATATATATATATATATATATATATATATATATATATATATATGCATATGTACATAATTCATACTGTCTACCTTTATTCATTACCATCGCCACCCCGCCACACATGAAATAATAACCCCCTCAACCCGCATGCAGGCGAAGTAGCGCTAGGAAAACACAACAAACGCCACATTTGTTCACACTCAGTCTCTAACTGTCATGTATAATTCACCTAAACCACAGCTCCCTTTCCACATCCAGGCCCCACAGAACTTTCTATGGCTTACCGCAGACGCTTCATATGCCCTGGTTCAATCCATTGACAGCACGTCCACCCTGGTATACCACATCATTCCAAATCACTCTATTCCTTGCACGCCTTTCATCCTCCTGCATGTTCAGGCCCCGACCACTCAAAATCTTTTTCACCCGATCTTTCCACCTCCAATTTGGTCTTCCACTTCACGTTCGCTCCACCTCTGACATATATATCCTCTTTGTCAATCGTTCCTCACTCATTCTCTCCATGTGACCAAACCATTTCACGACACCCTCTTCTGCTCTCTCAACCACGCTCTTTTTATTACCACACATCTCTCCTACCCTTTCATTACTTACTCGATCAAACCACCTCACACCACATATTGTCCTCAAACAACTCATATCCATCACATCCACCCCTCTCCGCACAACTCTATCTATAGCCCACGCCTCGCAACCATATATCATTGCTGGAACCACTATTCCTTCAAACATACCCAATTTTGCTGTCCAAAATAACGTTCTCGACTTCCACACACTCTTCAACGCTCCAGAAACTTTCGCCCCCTCCCCCACCCTATGATTCACTTCCGCTTCCATGGTTTCATTCGCTGACAAATCCACTCCCAGATATCTAAAACACTTCACTTCCTAGAGTTTTTCTCCATTCAAAATGACCTCCCAATTGACTTGTCCCTCAACCCTACTGTATCTAATAACCTTGCTCTTATTCACATTTATTCTCAGCTTTCTTCTTTCACACACTTTACCAAACTCAGTCACCAGCGATGTATCATCATTGAAAAACATCTGACTCACTTCCCAAGTTCACTCATCCACAAAAGACTGCATACTTGCCCCTCTATCCAAAACTCTTACATTTACCTCCCTAACAACCCCATCCAAAAACAAATCAAACAACCATTAAGACATAACGCACCACTGCCGCAAACCAACATTCACTAAGAACCAATCAATTTCCTCTCTTCCTATACGTACACATGCCTTACATCCTTGATAAAAAAAACTTTTAACTGCTTCTAACAACCTGCCTCCCACACAATGTATTCTTAATACCTTCCACAAACCATCTCTATCATCTCATCATATGCCGTCTGCAGATCTAAAAATGCTACATACTTTTCTAAGTATCTGTCACATACATTCTTCAAAGAAAACACTTGATCCACACATCCTCTACCACTTCTGAAACCACACTACTCCTCCCCAATCTGATGCTCTCTACATGCCTTCACCCTCTCAGTCAATACTCTCCCATGCAACCTTATACCTCTGTAATTTGAGCACTCACTTTTATCCCCTTTGCCTTTGTGCAATGGTACTATGCAAGCATTCCTCCAATCCTCAGGCACATCACCATAAGTCATACATATAATAGATAGCCTTACCAACCAGTCAACAATACAGTCACCACCTTTTTTAATAAATTTCACTACAATACCATCCAAACCCGCCGCCTTGCCGGCTTTCATACTACCTTTTTACTACCTTCCGCAAAGCGTTTACCACGTTACTCCTCTGTTTACCAAATCATTCTCCCTAACCCTCTCACTTTACACACCACCTCGACCAAAACACCCTATATCTACTACTCTAATATCAAACACATTCAACAAACCTTCCAAATACTCACTCCATTCTCTCACACCACCGCTTCTTGTTATCACCTCTCCATTAGCCCCCTTCAATGATGTTCCCATTTTATCCCTTATTCTACGCACTGTATTTACCTCCTTCCAAAACATCATTTTATTCTCCCTAAAATCTAATGATGCTTTCTCAACACAACTCTCATTTACCCTCTTTTTCACCTCTTGTACCTTTATCTTGACCTCCTCACTCTTTCTTTAATACATCTCCCAGTCATTTGTATTATATCCCTGCAAAAATCGTCTAAATGCCTCTCTCTTCTCTCTCACTAATAATCTTACTTCTTCATCACACCACTCACTACCCTTTCTAATCTGCAGACCTCCTACTCTTCTCATGCCTCAAGCATCTTTTCCGCAAGCCATCACTGCTTCCATGAATACATCCCATTACTCCCCCCACTCCCCTTATGTCCTTTATTCTCACCGTTTTCCATTCTGTACTCAGTCTCTCTTAGTACACAAGTCTCCTTCCTAAGGTCACTTGCTCTTATCACTCTCTTCACCCTAACATTCTCTCTTCTTTTCTGAAAACCTCTACAAATCTTCACCTTCGTCTCCACAAGATAATGATCAGACATCCCTCCAGTTGCACATCTCAGCATATTTACATCCAAAAGTCTCTCTTTCGGGCGCCTATCAATTAACACATATTCCAATGACGCTCTCCGGCCATCTTCCTTACTTACATACGTATACTTATGTACATCTTTCTTTTTAAACCAGGTATTCCCAATCACCAGTCCTTTTTCAGCAAATAAATCTAAAAGATCTTCACCATTTCTATTTACAGCACTGAACACCCCATGTACACGAATTATTCCCTGAACTGCCACATTACTCACCTTTGCATTCAAATTACCCATCACTATAACCCAGTCTCGTGCATCAAAACTAGTAACACTCTCACTCAGCTGCTCCCAAAACGTTTGCCTCTCATGATCTTTCTTCTCTTGCCCAGGTGCATATGCACCAATAATCACCCAACTCTCTTCATCCACTTTCAGTTTTACCCATATCAATCTAAAGTTTACAGTGTTATACTCTATCACATACTCCTACCACTCCTGTTTCAGGAGTAGTACTACTTTTTCCCTTGCTCTCTCCCTCTCATTAACCCATGACTTTACTGCCAAGACATTCCCAAACCACTCTTCCCCTTTACCCTTGAACTTCGTTTCACTCAGTGCCAAAACTTCCAGGTTCGTTTCCTCAAACATACTACCTATCTTTCCTTTCCTCTCATCTTGGTTACATCCACACACATTTAGACACCCCAATCTGAGCCTTACAGGATGATGAGCAATCCACGCGTCATTCCCTCTGTTTCCCCTTTTAGAATAAAACGAGGGGAGGGTTTCTAGCCCCCGCTCCCGTCCCCTTTAGTCGCCTCTTACGACACGTGAGGAATGCGTGGGAAGTATACTTTCTCCCTTATACCCAAATATTTATATATATATATATATATATATATATATATATATATATATATATATATATATATATATATATATATATATATATATATATATATATATATATATATATATATATATATATACATATATATATATATATATATATATATATATATATATATATATACATATATATATATATATATATATATATATATATATATATATATATGCATATATATATATATATATATATATATATATATATATATATATATATATATATATATATATATATATATATATATATATATATATATATATATATATATAGATTTTTTTTTTTTTTTATACTTTGTCGCTGTCTCCCGCGTTTGCGAGGTAGCGCAAGGAAACAGACGAAAGAAATGGCCCAACCCCTCCCCCCCATACACATGTATATACATACGTCCACACACGCAAATATACATACCTACACAGCTTTCCATGGTTTACTCAAGACGCTTCACATGCCTTGATTCAATCCACTGACAGCACGTCAGCCCCGGTATACGACATCGCTCCAATTCACTCTGTTCCTTGCCCTCCTTTCACCCTCCTGCATGTTCAGGCCCCGATCACACAAAATCTTTTTCACTCCATCTTTCCACCTCCAATTTGGTCTCCCTCTTCTCCTTGTTCCCTCCACCTCCGACACATATATCTTCTTGGTCAATCTCTCCTCACTCATCCTCTCCATGTGCCCAAATCACTTCAAAAACACCTTCTTCTGCTCTCTCAACCACGCTCTTTTTATTTCCACACATCTCTCTTACCCTTACGTTACTCACTCGATCAAACCACCTCACACCACACATTGTCCTCAAACATCTCATTTCCAGCACATCCATCCTCCTGCGCACAACTCTATCCATAGCCCACGCCTCGCAACCATACAACATTGTTGGAACCACTATTCCTTCAAACATACCCATTTTTGCTTTCCGAGATAATGTTCTCGACTTCCACAAATTCTTCAAGGCCCCCAGAATTTTCGCCCCCTCCCCCACCCTATGATCCACTTCCGCTTCCATGGTTCCATCCGCTGCCAGATCCACTCCCAGATATCTAAAACACTTCACTTCCTCCAGTTTTTCTCCATTCAAACTCACCTCCCAATTGACTTGACCCTCAACCCTACTGTACCTAATAACCTTGCTCTTATTCACATTTACTCTTAACTTTCTTCTTCCACACACTTTACCAAACTCAGTCACCAGCTTCTGCAGTTTCACACATGAATCAGCCACCAGCGCTGTGTCATCAGCGAACAACAACTGACTCACTTTCCAAGCTCTCTCATCCCCAACAGACTTCATACTTGCCCCTCTTTCCAAAACTCTTGCATTTACCTCCCTAACAACCCCATCCATAAACAAATTAAACAACCATGGAGACATCACACACCCCTGCCGCAAACCTACATTCACTGAGAACCAATCACTTTCCTCTCTTCCTACACGTACACATGCCTTACATCCTCGATAAAAACTTTTCACTGCTTCTAACAACTTTCCTCCCACACCATATATTCTTAATACCTTCCACAGAGCATCTCTATCAACTCTACCATATGCCTTCTCGATATCCATAAATGCTACATACAAATCCATTTGCTTTTCTAAGTATTTCTCACATGTATATATATATATATATGTATATATATATATATATATGTATATATATATATATATATGTATATATATATATATATATATATATATATATATATATATATATATATATATATATATATATATATATATATATATATATATATATATATATATATATATATATATATATATATATATATATATATATATATATATATATATATATATATATATATATATATATATATATATATATATATATATATATATATATATATATATATATATATATATATATATGTACTCATTTCTTTGCTTTGGCGCTGTCTCCTGCTCCTGCGATGTAGCGCAAGGAAACAGACGAAAGAAATGGCCCAACCCACCCCACACACATGCACACACACACAAGTCCTCACAAGCAAACATACACACCCACACATCCCAACGTACACACATATATACACATACAGACACACACATATACACAAATGCACACAATTTACACTGTCTGCCCCTACTCACCCCCATCGCCACCCCACCACACACGGAATAATATACCCCTCCCCCTTCATGTGCGCGAGGCAGCGCCAGGAAAAGGCAACAAAGGCCCCATTCGTTCACACTCAGTCTCCAGCTATCATGTAATAATGCACCGAAATCACAGCTCCCTCTCCACCTCCAGGCCCAACAGAACTTTCAATGGTTAACACCAGACGCTTTACATGCCCTGGTTCAATCCATTGACAGCACGTCGACCCCGGTATACCACATCGTTCCATTTCACTCTATTACTTGCACGCCTTTCACCCTCCTGCATGTTCAGGCTCCGATCACTCAAAATCTTTTTCACTCCATCTTTCTACCTCCAATTCGGTCTCCCACTTCTCCTCGTTCCCTCCACCTCCGACATATATATCCTCTTGGTCAATCTTTCCTCACTCATTCTCTCCGTGTGACCAAACCATTTCAAAACACTATCTTCTGCTTTCTCAACCACGCTCTTTTAATTTCCACACATCTCTCTTACGCTTACATTACTTACTCGATCAAACCACCTCACACCACATATTGTCCTCAACATCTCATTTCCAGCACATCCACCCTCCTGCGCACAACTCTATCCATAGCCCACGACTTGCAACCATACAACATTGTTGGAACCACTATTCCTTCAAACATAGCCATTTTTGCTTTCGGAGATAATGTTCTCGACTTCCACACATTCTTCAAGGCTTCCAGGATTTTCGCCCCCTCCCCCACCCTATTATTTATTTCCGCTTCCATGGTTCCATCCGCTGCCAGATCAACTCTCAGATATCTAAAACACTTTACTTCCTCCAGTTTTATTCTCTCTCTCTCTCTCTCTCTCTCTCTCTCTCTCTCTCTCTCTCTCTCTCTCTCTCTCTCTCTCTCTCTCTCTCTCTCTCTCTCTCTCTCTCTCTCTCTCTCTCTCTCTCTCTCTCTCTCTCTCTCTCTCTCTCTCTCTCTCTCTCTCTCTCTCTCTCTCTCTTTCTCTCTCTCTCTCTCTCTCTCTCTCTCTCTCTCTCTCTCTCTCTCTCTCTCTCTCTCTATATCTATATATATATATATATATATATATATATATATACATAGAGAGAGAGAGAGAGAGAGAGAGAGAGAGAGAGAGAGAGAGAGAGAGAGAGAGAGAGAGAGAGAGAGAGAGAGAGAGAGAGAGAGTGTGGGGAGGAATGGGATGTATTTAGGGAATCAGTGATGGATTGCGCAAAAGATGCTTGTGGAATGAGAAGAGTGGGAGGTGGGTTGATTAGAAAGGGTATTGAGTGGTGGGATGAAGAAGTAAGAGTATTAGTGAAAGAGAAGAGAGAGGCATTTGGACGATTTTTGCAGGGAAAAAGTGCAATTGAGTGAGAGATGTATAAAAGAAAGAGACAGGAGGTCAAGAGAAAGGTGCAAGAGGTGAAAAAAAGGGCAAATGAGAGTTGGGGTGAGAGAGTATCATTAAATTTTAGGGAGAATAAAAAGATGTTCTGGAAGGAGGTAAATAAAGTGCGTAAGACAAGGGAGCAAATGGGAACTTCAGTGAAGGGCGCAAATGGGGAGGTGATAACAAGTAGTGGTGATGTGAGAAGGAGATGGAGTGAGTATTTTGAAGGTTTGTTGAATGTGTTTGATGATAGAGTGGCAGATATAGGGTGTTTTGGTCGAGGTGGTGTGCAAAGTGAGAGGGTTAGGGAAAATGATTTGGTAAACAGAGAAGAGGTAGTAAAAGCTTTGCGGAAGATGAAAGCCGGCAAGGCAGCAGGTTTGGATGGTATTGCAGTGGAATTTATTAAAAAAGGGGGTGACTGTATTGTTGACTGGTTGGTAAGGTTATTTAATGTATGTATGACTCATGGTGAGGTGCCTGAGGATTGGCGGAATGCGTGCATAGTGCCATTGTACAAAGGCAAAGGGGATAAGAGTGAGTGCTCAAATTACAGAGGTATAAGTTTGTTGAGTATTCCTGGTAAATTATATGGGAGGGTATTGATTGAGAGGGTGAAGGCATTTACAGAGCATCAGATTGGGGAAGAGCAGTGTGGTTTCAGAAGTGGTAGAGGATGTGTGGATCAGGTGTTTACTTTGAAGAATGTATGTGAGAAATACTTAGAAAAGCAAATGGATTTGTATGTAGCATTTATGGATCTGGAGAAGGCATATGATAGAGTTGATAGAGATGCTCTGTGGAAGGTATTAAGAATATATGGTATGGGAGGCAAGTTGTTAGAAGCAGTGAAAAGTTTTTATCGAGGATGTAAGGCATGTGTACGTGTAGGAAGAGAGGAAAGTGATTGGTTCTCAGTGAATGTAGGTTTGCGGCAGGGGTGTGTGATGTCTCCATGGTTGTTTAATTTGTTTATGGATGGGGTTGTTAGGGAGGTGAATGCAAGAGTTTTGGAAAGAGGGGCAAGTATGAAGTCTGTTGGGGATGAGAGAGCTTGGGAAGTGAGTCAGTTGTTGTTCGCTGATGATACAGCGCTGGTGGCTGATTCATGTGAGAAACTGCAGAATCTGGTGACTGAGTTTGGTAAAGTGTGTGAAAGAAGAAAGTTAAGAGTAAATGTGAATAAGAGCAAGGTTATTAGGTACAGTAGGGTTCAGGGTCAAGTCAATTGGGAGGTGAGTTTGAATGGAGAAAAACTGGAGGAAGTGAAATGTTTTAGATATCTGGGAGTGGATCTGGCAGCGGATGGAACCATGAAAGCGGAAGTAGATCATAGGGTAAGGGAGGGGGCGAAAATTCTGGGAGCCTTGAAGAATGTGTGGAAGTCGAGAACATTATCTCGGAAAGCAAAAATGGGTATGTTTGAAGGAATAGTGGTTCCAACAATGATGTATGGTTGCGAGGCGTGGGCTATGGATAGAGTTGTTTGCAGGAGGATGGATGTGCTGGAAATGAGATGTTTGAGGACAATGTGTGGTGTGAGGTGGTTTGATGGAGTAAGTAACGTAAGGGTAAGAGAGATGTGTGGAAATAAAAAGAGCGTGGTTGAGAGAGCAGAAGAGGGTGTTTTGAAATGGTTTGGGCACATGGAGAGAATGAGTGAGGAAAGATTGACCACGAGAATATATGTGTCGGAGGTGGAGGGAACGACGAGAAGAGGGAGACCAAATTGGAGGTGGAAAGATGGAGTGAAAAAGATTTTGTGTGATCGGGGCCTGAACATGCAGGAGGGTGAAAGGAGGGCAAGGAATAGAGTGAATTGGAGCGATGTGGTATACCGGGGTTGACGTGCTGTCAGTGGATTGAATCAAGGCATGTGAAGCGTCTGGGGTAAACCATGGAAAGCTGTGTAGGTATGTATATTTGCGTGTGTGGACGTATGTATATACATGTATATGGGGGTGGGTTGGGCCATTTCTTTCGTCTGTTTCCTTGCGCTACCTCGCAAACGCGGGAGACAGCGACAAAGCAAAAAAAAAAAAAAAAAAATATATATATATATATATATATATATTATATATATATATATATATATATATATTTTCTTTTTTTAACTATTCGCCATTTCCCGCATTAGCGAGGTAGCGTTAAGAACAGAGGACTGGGCCTTTTTTGGAATATCCTCATCTGGCCCCCTCTGTTCCTTCTTTTGGAAAATTAAAAAAAAAACGAGAGGGGAGGATTTCCAGCCCCCCGCTCCCTCCCCTTTTAGTCGCCTTCTACGACACGCAGGGAATACGTGGGAAGTATTCTTAATCCCCTATCCCACGGATAATATATATATGTATATATATATATATATATATATATATATATATATATATATATATATATATATATATATATATATACATATATATATATATATATATATATATATATATATATATATATATATATATATATATATATATATATATATATATATATATATATATATATATATATATATATATATATATATATATATATATGTATATATATACTTATTTTCATTTTCATTTCGTTAGCGAGGTAGCGCAAGGAAACACACGAAAGAATGGCCCAATACACATGTATATACATACATGTCTACACAGGCAAATATACATACCTATACATCTCAACGTATACATATATATACCCACACAGATATATACATATATGCACATGTACATAATACATACTGTCTTCCTTTATTCATTCCCATCGGCACCCCGCCACACATGAAATAACAACCCCTTCCCCCCGAATATGCGCGAGGTCGCTAAAGGAAACAACAAAAGCCACATTCGTTCACACTCAGTTTCTAGCTGTCATGTATAATGCACTGAAACCACAGCTCCCTTTCCACATCCAGGCCCCACAAAACTTTCACTGTTTTACCCCAGTTGTTTCACACGCCTTGGTTCCATCCATTGACCGCAAGTCGACCCCGGAAGATCACATCGTCACAATTCACTATATTCCTTGCATGGCTTTCACCCTCCTGCATGTTCAGTCCCCGATAACTGAAAATCTTTTTCACTCCATCTTTCCACCTCCAATTTGGTCTACCAGAAGACTTCTCCTCGTTCCCTCCACATCTGACACATATATCCTCTTGGTCAATCTTTCATCACTCATCTTCTCCATATGACCAAACCATTTCAAAAGACCCTCTTCTGCTCTCTCAACCACACTCTTTTTATTACCACATATCTCTCTTACCCAATGATTATCCACTTGTTCGATTAAACCACCTCACACCACATATTGTCCTCGAACATCTCATTTCCAGCACATCCACCCCTCTCCGCACAACTCTATCTATAGCCCATGCCTCGCAACCATATAACATTGCTGAAACCACTCTTCCTTCAAACATACCCATTTTTGCTTTCCGAGATAATGTTCCCGACGTCCACACATTCTTCATCGCTCCCAGAACTTTTGCCCCCACCCGCCCCCTATGATTCACTTCCGCTTCCATAGTTCCATCCGCTGCCAAATCCACTCCCAAATCCACCCTCCAGTTTTTCTCCATTGAAACTTACCTCTCAGTTGAATTGTCCCTCACCCGTAATGTACTTAATAACCTTGCTCTTATTCACATTTACTCTCAGATTTCTTCTCTCACACACTCTACCAAACTCATTCACCAGCTTCTGCAGTTTTTGACATGAATCAGTCACCAGCTTTTGCAGTTTCTGACACGAATCAGTCACCAGCTTCTGCAGTTTCCGACACGAATCAGCCACCAACGCTGTATCATCAGCGAACAACAACTGACCCACTTACCAAGCTCTCTCATCCACAACAGACTACATACTTACCCCACTTTCCAAAACTCTTGCATTCACATCCCTAACAACCCCATCCATAAACAAATGAGACACCCGTGGAGACACCACACATCCCTACCGCAAACCACTATTCACTGAAAAACTAATCACTTTCCTCTCTCCTACACGTACATATGCCTTATATCCTCGATAAAATCTTTTCACTGCTTCTATCAATTTGCCCCATAAACCATATTTTCTTAATGCCTTCCACAAAGCATATCTATCAACCCCATTATATGCCTTTTCCAGATCCAAAAATGCTACATACAAATCCATTTGCTTTTCCAAGCATTTCTCATAAACATTCTTCAAAGCAAACACCTGATCCACGAATCCTCAACCACTTCTGAAACCACACTGCTCTTACCCAATCTGATGCTTTGTACATGCCTTCACCCTCTCAATCAATATCCTCCGATATAATTTCCCAGGAATAGTCATCAAATTTATACCTCTGTAATTTGAGCACTCACATTTATCCCCTTTACCTTTGTACAATGGCACTATGGAAGCATCACTCCAATCCTCAGGCACCTCACCATGAGTCACACATACATTAAATGACCTTACCAACTAGTCAACAATACCGTAACCCCCTTTTTTAATAAATTCCACTGCAGTACCAACCAAATCCGCTACAGTGCCGGCTTTCGTCTTCCGCAAAGCTTTTACTACCTCTTCTCTGTTCACGACATCATTCTCCCTAACCCTCTCACTTTGCACACCACCTAGATCAAAACACCCTATATCTGCCACTCTATCATCAAACACATTCAACAAACCTTCAAAATACTCACTCCATCTCCTTCTCACATCACCACTACTTGTTATCTCCTCCCCATTAGCCGCCTTCACTGAAGTTCCCATTTGTTCCCTTCTGTTATTCACTTTATTTACCTCCTTCCAAAACATCTTTATATTCTCCCTAAAATTTAATGATACTTTCCACCCCAACTCTCATTTGCCCTCTTTTTCGCCTCTTGTACCTTTCTCTTGATTTCCTGCCTCTTTCTTTTATACATCTCCCACTCATTTGCATTATTTCCCTGAAAAACTGGCCAAATGTCTCTCTCTTCTCTTACACTAATAATCTTACTTCTTCATCCCTCCACTCACTAACCTTTCTTATCTGACCACATCTCACGCTTCTCATGCCACAAGCATCTTTTGCGCAATCCATCACTGCTTCCCTAAATACATCCCATTCCTCCCCCACTCACCTTACGTCCTTTTTTCACCTTTTTCCTTTCTGTCCTCAGTCTCTCCTGGTACTTCCTCACACAAGTCTCCTTCCCAAGCTCACTTACTCTCATCACTCTCTTCACCATAACATTCTCTCCTCATTTCTGAAAATCTATACAAACCTTCACCTTCGCCTCCACAAGATAATGATCAGACATCCCTCCAGTTGCACCTCTCAGCACATCAACATCCAAAAGTCTCTCTTTCGCGCGCCTATCAATTAACACATAATCCAATAACGCTCTCTGGCGTATACCCAACGTATACTTATGTATATCTCTCTTTTGAAAACAGGTGTTCCCAATCACCAGTGCTTTTTCAACATATTAATCTACAAGCTCTTCACCATTTCCATTTACAACACTGAACTCCCCACGTACACCAATTGTTCCCTCAACTGCCACATTACTCACCTTTGTATTCAAATTACCCATCACTATAACCCGGTCTCGTGCATCAAAACTACTAACACCCTCATTCAGCTGCTCCCAAAAGATTTGCCTCTCATACTTAGAAAAGCAAATCAATTTGTATGTATCATTTGTGAATCTGGAGAAGGCATATGATAGAGTTGTTAGAGATGTTCTGTGGAAGGTATTGAGAATATATGGTGCGGGAGGCAAGTTGTTAGAAGCACAGAAAAGTTTTTATCGAGGATGTAAGGCATGTGTACGTGTAGGAAGAGATTAAAGTTATTGGTTCTCAGTGAATGTAGGTTTGCGGCAGGGTGTGTGATGTCTCCATGGTTGTTCAATTTGTTAATGGATTGGGGTGTTAGGGAGGTGAATGCAAGAGTTTTGGAAAGAGGGGCAAGTATGCAGTCTGTTGTGGATTAGAGAGCTTGGGAAGTGAGTCAGTTACTGTTCGCTGATGATACAGCGCTGGTGGCTGATTCGTGTCAGAAACTGCAGAAGATGGTGACTGAGTTTTGTAAAGTGTGTGAAAGAAGAAAGCTAAGAGTAAACGTGAATAAGAGCAAGGTTTTTAGGTACAGTAGGGTTGAGGGACAAGTCAATTGGGAGGTAAGTTTAAATGGAGAAAAACTGGAAGAAGTGAAGTGTTTTAGATATCTGCAAGTGGATTCGGTAGCTGATGGAAACATGGAAGCGTAAGTGAATTATAGGGTCGGGGAGGGGGCGAAAATTCTGGGGGCGTTGAAGAATGTGTGGAAGTCGAGAACATTATCTCGGAAAGCAAAAATGGGTATGTTTGAAGGAATAGTGGTTCCAACAATGTTATATGGTTGCGAGGCATGGGCTATAGACAGAGTTTTGCGGAGGAGGGTGGATGTACTGGAAATGAGATGTTTGAGGACGATATGTGGTGTGAGGTGGTTTGATCGAGTAATTAATGATAGGGTAAGAGAGATGTGTGGTAATAAAAAGAGTGTAGCTGAGAGAGCAGAAGAGGGTGTTTTGAAATGGCTTGGTCACATGGAGATAATGAGTGAGGAAAGTTTGACATAGAGTATATATGTGTCAGAGGTGGAGGAAAGGAGGAGAAGTGGGAGACCAAATTGGAAGTGGTAAGATGGAGTGAAAAAGATTTTGATTGATCGGGGTCTAAACATGCAGGAGGGTGAAAGGCGTGCAAGGAATATAGTGAATTAAAACGATGTGGTATACCGGGGTCGACGTGTTGTCAGTGGATTGAACCAGGGCATGTGAAGCGTCTCGGGTATACCACAAAAAGTTTTGTGGGGCCTGGATGTGGAAAGAGAGCTGTGGTTTCGGTGCATTATTACATGACAGCTAGAGACTGAGTGCGAACGAATGTGGCCTTTGTTGACTTTTCCTAGAGCTACCTCGCGCCTATGAGGGGGAAAAGGTTGTTATATTCATCTGTGGCGGGATGGCGATGGGAACGAATAAAGGCAGACAGAATGAATTATGTACACGTATATGTATATGTCTGTCTATGTATATATATGTATACGTTGAGATGTGTAGGTATGTATATTTGTGTGTGTGGACGTGTATATAGTACATACATGTGTATGTGGGTGGGTTGGGCCATTCTTTCGTGTATTTCATTGCGCTACCTCGCTAACGCGGGAGACAGCGATAAAGCAAAATATGCTATAAATAAAAAAGAAAACACACACACACACACACACACACACACACACACATATATATATATATATATATATATATATATATATATATATATATATGTATATAAGTTTGTTGAGTATTACTGGTAAATTATATGGGAGGGTATTGATTGAGAGGGTGAAGGCATGTACAGAGCATCAGATTGGGGAAGAGCAGTGTGGTTTCAGAAGTGGTAGAGGATGTGTGGATCAGGTGTTTGCTGTGAAGAATGTATGTGAGAAATACTTAGAAAAGCAAATGGATTTGTATGTAGCATTTATGGATCAGGAGAAGGCATATGATAGAGTTGATAGAGATGCTCTGTGGAAGGTATTAAGAATATATGGTGTGGGAGGAAAGTTGTTAGAAGCAGTGAAAAGTTTTTATCGAGGATGTAAGGCATGTGTACGTGTAGGAAGAGAGGAAAGTGATTGGTTCTCAGTGAATGTAGGTTTGCGGCAGGGGTGTGTGATGTCTCCATGGTTGTTTAATTTGTTTATGGATGGGGGTGTTAGGGAGGTGAATGCAAGAGTTTTGGAAAGAGGGGCAAGTATGAATTCTGTTGGGGATGAGAGAGCCTGGGAAGTGAGTCAGTTGTTGTTCGCTGATGATACAGCGCTGGGGGCTGATTCATGTGAGAAACTGCAGAAGCTGGTGACTGAGTTTGGTAAAGTGTGTGAAAGAAGAAAGTTAAGAGTAAATGTGAATAAGAGCAAGGTTATTAGGTACAGTATGGTTGATGGTCAAGTCAATTGGGAGGTAAGTTTGAATGGAGAAAAACTGGAGGAAGTAAAGTGTTTTAGATATCTGGGAGTGGATCTGGCAGCGGATGGAACCATGGAAGCGGAAGTGGATCATTGGGTGGGGGAGGGGGCGAAAATCTGGTAGCCTTGAAGAATGTGTGGAAGTCGAGAACATTATCTCGTAAAGCAAAAATGGGTATGTTTGAAGGAATAGTGGTTCCAACAATGTTGTATGGTTGCGAGGCGTGGGCTATGGATAGAGTTGTGCGCAGGAGGATGGATGTGCTGGAAATGAGATGTTTGAGGACAATGTGTGGTGTGAGGTGGTTTGATCGAGTAAGTAACGTAAGGGTAAGAGAGATGTGTGGAAATAAAAAGAGCGTGGTTGAGAGAGCAGAAGAGGGTGTTTAGAAATGGTTTGGGCACATGGAGAGAATGAGTGAGGAAAGATTGACCAAGAGGATATATGTGTCGGAGGTGGAGGGAACGAGGAGAAGAGGGAGACCAAATTGGAGGTGGAAAGATGGAGTGAAAAAGATTTTGTGTGATCGGGGCCTGAACATGCAGGAGGGTGAAAGGAGGGCAAGGAATAGAGTGAATTGGAGCGATGTGGTATACCGGGTTGACGTGCTGTCAGTGGATTGAATCAGGGCATGTGAAGCGTCTGGGGTAAACCATGGAAAGCTGTGTAGGTATGTATATTTGCGTGTGTGGACGTATGTATATACATGTGTATGGGGGCTGGTTGGGCCATTTCTTTCGTCCGTTTCCTTACGCTACCTCGCAAACGCGGGAGACATATATATATATTTTTTTTTTTTTTTTTTATACTTTGTCGCTGTCTCCCGCGTTTGCGAGTTAGCGCAAGGAAACAGACGAAAGAAATGGCCCAACCCCCCCCCCCCCCATACACATGTATATACATACGTCCACACACGCAAATATATATACCTACACAGCTTTCCATGGTTTACCCCAGACGCTTCACATGCCTTAATTCAATCCACTGACAGCACGTCAACCCCGGTATACCACATCGCTCCAATTCACTCTATTCCTTGCCCTCCTTTCACCCTCCTGCATGCTCAGGCCCCGATCACACAAAATCTTTTTCACTCCACCTTTCCACCTCCAATTTGGTCTCCCTCTTTTCCTCGTTCCCTCCACCTCCGACACATATATCCTCTTGGTCAATCTTTCCTCACTCATTCTCTCCATGTGCCCAAACCACTTCAAAACACCCTCTTCTGCTCTCTCAACCACGCTCTTTTTATTTCCACACATCTCTCTTACCCTTACGTTACTCACTCGATCAAACCACCTCACACCACACATTGTCCTCAAACATCTCATTTCCAGCACATCCATCCTCCTGCGCACAACTCTATCCATAACCCACGCCTCGCAACCATACAACATTGTTGGAACCACTATTCCTTCAAACATACCCATTTTTGCTTTCCGATATAATGTTCTCGACTTCCACACATTCTTCAAGGCCCCCAGAATTTTCGCCCCCTCCCCCAACCTATGATCCACTTCCGCTTCCATGCTTCCATCCGCTGCCAGATCCACTTGCAGATATCTAAAACACTTCACTTCCTCCAATTTTTCTCCATTCAAACTCACCTCCCAATTGACTTGACCCTGAACCCTACTGTACCTAATAACCTTGCTCTTATTCACATTTACTCTTAACTTTCTTCTTCCACACACTTTACCAAACTCAGTCACCAGCTTCTGCAGTTTCTCACATGAATCAGCCACCAGCGCTGTATCATCAGCGAACAACAACTGACTCACTTCCCAAGCTCTCTCATCCCCAACAGACTTCATACTTGCCCCTCTTTCCAAAACTCTTGCATTTACCTCCCTAACAACCCCATCCATAAACAAATTAAACAACAATAGAGACATCACACACCCCTGCCGCAAACCTACATTCACTGAGAACCAATCACTTTCCTCTCTTCCTACACATACACATGCCTTACATCCTCGATAAAAACTTTTCACTGCTTCTAACAACTTTCCTCCCACACCATATATTCTTAATACCTTCCACAGAGCATCTCTATCAACTCTATCATATGCCTTCTCCAGATCCATAAATGCTACATACAAATCCATTTGCTTTTCTAAGTATTTCTCACATACATTCTTCAAAGCAAACACCTGATCCACACATCCTCTACCACTTCTGAAACCACATATATATATGTATATATATATATATATATATATATCCACTCCCAGATATCTAAAACACTTCACTTCCTCCAGTTTTTCTCCATTAAAACTCACCTCCCAATTGACTTCACCCTCAACCCTACTGTACCTAATAACCTTGCTCTTATTCACATTTACTCTTACCTTTCTTCTTTCACACACTTTACCAAACTAAGTCACCATCTTCTGCAGTTTCTCACATGAATCAGCCACCAGCGCTGTATCATCAGCGAACAACAACCATGGAAGCGGAAGTGGATCATCGGGTGAGGGATGGGGCGAAAATTCTAGGAGCCTTGAAGAATGTGTGGAAGTCGAGAACATTATCTCGGAAAGCAAAAATGGGTATGTTTGAAGGAATAGTGGTTCCAACAATGTTGTATGGTTGCGATTCGTGAGCTATGGATAGAGTTGTGCGCAGGAGGATGGATGTGCTGGAAATGAGATGTTTGAGGACAATGTGTGGTGTGAGGTAGTTTGATCGAGTAAGTAACGTAAGGGTAAGAGAGATGTGTGGAAATAAAAAGAGCGTGGTTGAGAGAGCAGAAGAGGGTGTTTTGAAATGGTTTGGGCACATGGAGAGAATGAGTGAGGAAAGATTGACCAAGAGGATATATGTGTCGGAGGTGGAGGGAACGAGGAGAAGAGGGAGACCAAATTGGAGGTGGAAAGATGGAGTGAAAAAGATTTTGTGTGATCGGGGCCTGAATATGCAGGAGGGTGAAAGGAGGGCAAGGAATAGAGTGAATTGGAGCGATGTGGTATACCGGGGTTGACGTGCTGTCAGTGGATTGAATCAAGGCAAGTGAAGCGTCTGGGGTAAACCATGGAAAGCAGTGTAGGTATGTATATTTGCGTTTGTGGACGTATGTATATACATGTGTATGGGGGTGGGTTGGGCCATTTCTTTCGTCTGTTTCCTTGCGCTACCTCGCAAACGCGGGAGACAGCGACAAAGCAAAAAGAAAAAAAAAATAAAATATATATATATATATATATATATATATATATATATATATATATATATATATATATATATATATATATATATATATATATATATATAAATATATATATATATATATATATATATATGTGTGTGTATAAATATATGTGTGTATATATTTATATATATATATATATATATATATATATATATATATATATATATATATATATATATATATATATATGAATATTTTTTTTTTCTTCTGCTTTGACGCTGTCTCTCGCGTTTGCGAGGTAGCGCAAGGAAACAGACGAAAGAAATGGCCCAACCCACCTTCATACACATGTATATATATACACGTCCACACACGCAAATATTCATACCTATACATCTCAATGTACACATACATATATACACACACAGACACATACATATATACCCATGCACACAATTCACACTGTCTGCCTTTATTCATTCCCATCGCCACCTCGCCACACGTGGAATTCCATCCCCCTCCCCCCTCATGTGTGCGAGGTAATGCTAGGAAAAGACAACAAACACCCCATTCGTTCACACTCAGTCTCTAGCTGTCATGCAATAATGCCCAAAACCACAGCTCCCTTTCCACATCCAGGCCCCACACAACTTTCCATGGTTTACCCCAGACTCTTCACATGCCATGATTCAATCCACTGACAGCACGTCAACCCCGGTATACCACATCGATCCAATTCACTCTATTCCTTGCCCGCCTTTCACCCTTCTGCATGCTCAGGCCCCGATCACTCAAAATCTTTTTCACTCCATCTTTCCACCTCCAATGTGGTCTCCCACTTCTCGTTCCCTTCGCCTCCGACACATACATCCTCTTGGTTAATCTTTCCTCATTCATTCTCTCAATGTGCCCAAACCATTTCAAAACACCCATATATCTATCTATCTATCTATCTATCTATCTATCTATCTATATATATATATATATATATATATATATATATATATATATATATATATATATATATATATATATATATATATTTTTTTTTTTTTCTTTTGCTTTGTCGCTGTCTCCCCCGTTTGCGAGGTAGCGCAAGGAAACAGACGAAAGAAATGGCCCAACCCACCCCCATACACATGTATATACATACGTCCACACACGCAAATATACATACCTACACAGCTTTCCATGGTTTACCCCAGTCGCTTCACATGCCTTGATTCAATCCACAGACAGCACGTCAACCCCGGTATACCACATCGCTCCAATTCACTCTATTCCTTGCCCTCCTTTCACCCTCCTGCATGTTCAGGCCCCGATCACACAAAATCTTTTTCACTCCATCTTTCCACCTCCAATTTGGTCTCCCTCTTCTCCTCGTTCCCTCCACCTCCGACACATATATTCTCTTGGTCAATCTTTCCTCACTAATTCTCTAGCCATGTGCCCGAACCATTTCAAAACACCCTCTTCTGCTCTCTCAACCACGCTCTTTTTATTTCCACACATCTCTCTTACCCTTACTATTACTTACTCGATCAAACCACCTCACACCACACATTGTCCTCAAACATCTCATTTCCAGCACATCCATCCTCCTGCGCACAACTCTATCCATAGCCCACGCCTCGCAACCATACAACATTGTTGGAACCACTATTCCTTCAAACATACCCATTTTTGCTTTCCGAGATAATGTTCTCGACTTCCACACATTCTTCAAGGCTCCCAGAATTTTCGCCCCCTCCCCCACCCTATGATCCACTTCCGCTTCCATGCTTCCATCCGCTGCCAGATCCACTCCCAGATATCTAAAACACTTCACTTCCTCCAGTTTTTCTCCATTCAAACTCACCTCCCAATTGACTTGACCCTCAACCCTACTGTACCTAATAACCTTGCTCTTATTCACATTTACTCTTAACTTTCTTCTTTCACACACTTTACCAAACTCAGTCACCAGCTTCTGCAGTTTCTCACATGAATCAGCCACCAGCGCTGTATCATCAGCGAACAACAACTGACTCACTTCCCAAGCTCTCTCATCCCCAACAGACTTCATACTTGCCCCTCTTTCCAAAACTCTTGCATTCACCTCCGTAACAACCCCATCCATAAACAAATTAAACAACCATGGAGACATCACACACCCCTGCCGCAAACCTACATTCACTGAGAACCAATCACTTTCCTCTCTTCCTACACGTACACATGCCTTACATCCTCGATAAAAACTTTTCACTGCTTCTAACAACTTGCCTCCCACACCATATATTCTTAATACCTTCCACAGAGCATCTCTATTAACTCTATCATATGCCTTCTCCAGATCCATAAATGCTACATACAAATCCATTTGCTTTTCTAAGTATTTCTCACATACATTCTTCAAAGAAAACACCTGATCCACACATCCTCTACCACTTCTGAAACCACACTGCTCTTCCCCAGTCTGATGCTCTGTACATGCCTTCACCCTCTCAATCAATGTCCTCTCATATAATTTACCAGGAATACTCAACAAACTTATACCTCTGTAATTTGAGCACTCACTCTTATCCCCTTTGCCTTTGTACAATGGCACTATGCACGCATTCCGCCAATCCTCAGGCACCTCACCATGAGTCATACATGCATTAAATAACCTTACCAACCACTCAACAATACAGTCACCCCCTTTTTTAATAAATTCCACTGCAATACCATCCAAACCTGCTGCCTTCCGGCTTTCATCTTCCGCAAAGCTTTTACTACCTCTTCTCTGTTTACCAAATCATTTTCCCTATAAATATATATATATATATATATATATATATATATATGATATATATATATAATATATAAATATATATATATATATATATATATATATATATATATATATATATATATATATATATATATATATATATATATATATATATATATATATATATATATATATATATATATATATTATATATATATATATGAATATATATATATAAATATATAAATATATATATATATATATATATATATATATTATATAATATATATATATATATATATATATATATATATATATATATATATATATATATATATATATATATATATATGAATATATATATATAAATATATAAATATATATATATATATATATATATATATATATATATATATATATATATATATATTATATATATATATATATATATATATATATATTTCTTTTTTTTTTTTGCTTTGTCGCTGTCTCCCGCGTTTGCGAGGTAGCGCAAGGAAACAGACGAAAGAAATGGCCCAACCCACCCCCATACACATGTATATGCATACGTCCACACACGCAAATATACATACCTACACAGCTTTCCATGGTTTACCCCAGACGCTTCACATGCCTTGATTCAATCCACTGACAGCACGTCAACCCCGGTATACCACATCGCTCCAATTCACTCTATTCCTTGCCCTCCTTTCACCCTCCTGCATGTTCAGGCCCCGATCACACAAAATCTTTTTCACTCCATCTTTCCACCTCCAATTTGGTCTCCCTCTTCTCCTCGTTCCCTCCACCTCCGACACATATATCCTCTTGGTCAATGTTTCCTCACTCATTCTCTCCATGTGCCCAAACCATTTCAAAACAACCTCTTCTGCTCTCTCAACAACGCTCTTTTTATTTCCACACATCTCTCTTACCCTTACGTTATTTACTCGATCGAACCACCTCACACCACATATCGTCCTCAAACATCTTATTTCCAGCACATCCATCCTACTGCGCACAACTCTATCCATATCCCACGCCTCGCAACCATACAACATTGTTGGAACCACTATTCCTTCAAACATACCCATTTTTGCTTTCCGAGATAATGTTCTCGACTTCCACACATTCTTCAAGGCTCCCAGAATTTTCGCCCCCTCCCCCACCCTATGGTCCACTTCCGCCTCCATGGTTCCATCCGCTGCCAGATCCACTCCCAGATATCTAAAACACTTCACTTCCTCCAGTTTTTCTCCATTCAAACTCACCTCCCAATTGACTTGACCCTCAACCCTACTGTACCTAATAACCTTGCTCTTATTCACATTTACTCTTAACTTTCTTCTTTCACACACTTTACCAAATTCAGTCACCAGCTTCTGCAGTTTCTCACATGAATCAGCCACCAGCGCTGTACTATCAGCGAACAACAACTGACTCACTTCCCAAGCTCTCTCATCCCCAACAGACTTCATACTTGCCCCTCTTTCCAAAACTCTTGCATTCACCTCCCTAACAACCCCATCCATAAACAAATTAAACAACCATGGAGACATCACACACCCCTGCCGCAAACCTACATTCACTGAGAACCAATCACTTTCCTCTCTTCCTACACGTACACATGCCTTACATCCTCGATAAAAACTTTTCACTGCTTCTAACAACTTGCCTCCCACACCATATATTCTTAATACCTTCCACAGTGCATATATATTTATATTTATATATATATATATATATATATATATATATATATATATATATATATATATATATATATATATATACATATATATATATATATATATGCACATATGCTTATATATGCATTCAACTTTACATACATATACATACGCACACATACATATGTATATACACATGTACATATATATATATATATATATATATATATATATATATATATATATATATATATATATATACAAATTTTTGTTCTTTTTTATTATCATACTCCGCCGTCTACCGTGTCAGCGATATAGCACAACGAAACAACCCACCCATATAATCATGCATATACGTAAACGCCCCACACGCACATATGCTTATATATGCATTCAACTTTACATACATATACATACGCACACATACATATGTATGTGCACATGTACATATCCATCTTGCTGCTTTCATCCATTCCCGTTGCTAACCCGCCACACAGGAAATTGCTTAATCACCAAACTCAGTCTCCAGCTTCATCAGATTCTCACCCGTTGTATAATCTGCGAACAACAACTGACTCACTTCCAAAGCCCTCTCATCCGCAACAGACTGCATACTTACCCTTTTCTCCAAAACTCTAGCATTCACTTTCCCAAGAACTCTATCCATGAACAAATTAAACTTCATGGAGACATCATGCACCCCTGCCGTAAACCAACATTCACTGAGAAACATCCTTTCCTCTCTCCTTACTCGTGCACATGTCTTACATCCTTGATAAAAATTTTCACTGCTTCTAGCAGCTTGCCTCCCGAGCCACATATGCTACATAAAAGTCCATTTGCTTTTCCAGGTATTTCTCACATACATTCTTAAAAGCAAACACCTGATTCACACATTCTCTCCAACTTTTGAAACCACACTGCTCTTTCCCAATCTGATGTTCTGTACATGCATTCACCCTCTCAATCAATACCCTCCTATATAATACCTCTGCCATATAATACCTCTGTAATTTGAGCACTCACCTTTATCCCCTTTGCCTTCGTACAATGGCACTATGCAGGCATTCCTCCAATCCTCAGGAACCTCACAATGAATCATACATACATTAAATAACCTTACCAACCAGTCAACAACGCAGTCACCCCTTTTTTATGAATTCCACTGCAATACTATCCAAACCCGCTGCTTTGCCGGCTTTCATCTTCTGCAAAGCTTTTACTACCTCTTCTCAGTCTACCAAATAATTCTCCCTAACCCTCTCACTTCGCACACCACCTCGACCAAAACACCCTATATCTGCCACTCTGTCATCTAACGCATTCAACAAACCTTCAAAATATTTACTCCATCTTCTTACATCACCACTACTTGGTATCACCTCCCAATTAGCCCCCTTCACCGAGGTTCCCATTTGTTCTCTTATCTTACGCACTATATTTACCTTCTCCCAAAACATCTTTTTACTCTCTCTGAAATTTAATGATGTTCTTTCATCACAACTCTTACTTGCCCTCTTTTTCACCTCTTGCACCTTTAACTTGACCTCCTGCCTCTTTCTTTCATACATATCAAAGTCTTTGCACTATTTTCATACAAAAATTGTCCAAATGCCTCTCTTCTTTTTTACTAATAATCTTACTTCTTCAAACCAAACCACTCACTACCCCTTTTTAATCTGCCCACCTCCCTCGTTTCCATGGCACAAGCATCTTTTGCGCAAGTCATCGCTGCTTACCTAAATAAATCCCATTCCTCCCTCACTCCCCTTACGTCCTTTGCTTTCACTTTTTCCCCCTTCTACACTCAGTCTCTCCTGTTACTTCCTCACACAAATTTCTTTCCCAGGCTCACTTACTCTAACCACATTCTCTCTTCTTTTCTGAAAACTTCTACAAATCTTCACCTTTGCCTCCACAAGATAATAATCAGGCATCCCTACAGTTGCACCACTCAGCACATCAACAACCAAAAGTCTCTATTTCACGCGCCTATCAATCAAAACGTAATCAATAATTCTCTCTTGCCATCTCTCCTACTTACATACGTATACTTATGTATATCTGTCCTTTTTAAACCAGGTATTCCTAATCACCAGTCCTTTTTCAGCACACAAAGCTCCAAGCCCTTCACCATTTCCATTTACAGTACTGAACGCCCCATGTACACCAATTATTCCCTCAACTGCCACATTTTCACCTTTGCATTCAAAACACCCTTCACTATAACCCGGTCTCGTACATCAAAACTACTAACACACTCACTCAGCTGCTCCCAAAACACTTGCCTCTCATGATCTTTCTCCTCATGCCCAGGTGCATAGGCACCAATATTCACCCATCTCTCTTCATCCACTTTCAGTTATACACATATCAGTCTAGAGTTTGCTTTCTAACATTGTATCACATACTCCCACAACTCCAGTTTCAGGAGTAGTGCTGCTCCTTCCTTTCAGAGGTAGTAGAGGATTTGTGGATCAGGTGTTTGAATTTTAAGAATGTATGTCAGAAATACTTAGAAAAGCAAATGGATTTGTTTGTAACATTTATGGATCTGGATAACGCATATGACATAGTTGATAGAGATGCTCTGTGGAAGGTATTAAGAAAAATCTGGTGGGGGGGGCAAGTTGTTAGAAGCAGTGAAAATTTTTTTATCGAGGATGTAATAATGGGGAAATATTTGGAAAGGGGGAAAAGTAAATTGGGTTTCTCAGTGAATGTAGGTTTGCGGCAGGGTGTGTGATTTTTCCATGGTTTTAATTTTTTAAAATGGTTTGGGGTTTGTTGGGGGAGGTGAATGCAAGATTTTGGGAAAGAGGGGAAAATATGCAGTTGTTGTGGTTAAGGGGAGTTTGGGGAAGTGAGTTTTTTATTGTTCGCGGGTGATACACGCTGGGGGCCCTGATTTTGTCGGGAAACGCAAAAGGGGTTTACTGAGTTTTTTGTAAAGTGTGTAAAAGAAGAAAGTTTAAGAGTAAAGTGAAAAAGAGCAAGGTTATTAGGAAACAGTAGGGTTGAGGGCCAATTTCAAGGGGGAAGGAAAAGTTTAAATGGAGAAAAATGGAAGAATTGAAGTGTTTTAATATTTTGAAGTGGTTTTGGAGCGGTTTGGGGAAAGGGGGAAAGGGGGAAGTAAATTTATAGGGTGGGGGGGGGGGGGAAAAATTTGGGGGTTTTGGGAAAAAATTGGGGGGAAGTCGAGAACTTATTTGGAAAGCAAAAATGGGTATGTTTGAAGGAATAGTGGTTCCAACAATGTTATATGGTTGCGAGGCATGGGCTATAGACAGAGTTTTGCGAGGAGGTGGATGTACTGGAAATGAGATGTTTGAGGACGATATGTGGTGTGAGGTGGTTTGATCGAGTAATTAATGATAGGGTAAGAGAGATGTGTGGTAATAAAAAGAGTGTGGCTGAGAGAGCAGAAGAGGGTGTTTTGAAATGGCTTGGTCACATGGAGATAATGAGTGAGGAAAGTTTCACATAGAGTATATATGTGTCAGAGGTGGAGGAAAGGAGGAGAAGTGGGAGACCAAATTGGAAGTGGTAAGATGGAGTGAAAAAGATTTTGATTGATCGGGGTCTAAACATGCAGGAGGGTGAAAGGCGTGCAAGGAATATAGTGAATTAAAACGATGTGGTATACCGGGGTCGACGTGCTGTCAGTGGATTGAACCAAGGCATGTGAAGCGTCTCGGGTATACCACGAAAAGTTTTGTGGGGCCTGGATGTGGAAAGAGAGCTGTGGTTTCGGTGCATTATTACATGACAGCTAGAGACTGAGTGCGAACGAATGTGGCCTTTGTTGACTTTTCCTAGAGCTACCTCGCGCCTATGAGGGGGAAAAGGTTGTTATATTCATCTGTGGCGGGATGGCGATGGGAACGAATAAAGGCAGACAGAATGAATTATGTACACGTATATGTATATGTCTGTCTATGTATATATATGTATACGTTGAGATGTGTAGGTATGTATATTTGTGTGTGTGGACGTGTATGTAGTACATACATGTGTATGTGGGTGGGTTGGGCCATTCTTTCGTGTATTTCATTGCGCTACCTCGCTAACGCGGGAGACAGCGATAAAGCAAAATATGCTATAAATAAAAAAGAAAACACACACACACACACACACACACACACACACACACACACACACACACACACACACACACATATATATATATATATATATATATATATATATATATATATATATATATATATATATATATATATATATATATATATATATATGTATATAAGTTTGTTGAGTATTACTGGTAAATTATATGGGAGGGTATTGATTGAGAGGGTGAAGGCATGTACAGAGCATCAGATTGGGGAAGAGCAGTGTGGTTTCAGAAGTGGTAGAGGATGTGTGGATCAGGTGTTTGCTGTGAAGAATGTATGTGAGAAATACTTAGAAAAGCAAATGGATTTGTAAGTAGCATTTATGGATCAGGAGAAGGCATATGATAGAGTTGATAGAGATGCTCTGTGGAAGGTATTAAGAATATATGGTGTGGGAGGAAAGTTGTTAGAAGCAGTGAAAAGTTTTTATCGAGGATGTAAGGCATGTGTACGTGTAGGAAGAGAGGAAAGTGATTGGTTCTCAGTGAATATAGGCTTGCGGCAGGGGTGTGTGATGTCTCCATGGTTGTTTAATTTGTTTATGGATGGGGGTGTTAGGGAGGTGAATGCAAGAGTTTTGGAAAGAGAGGCAAGTATGAATTCTGTTGGGGATGAGAGAGCCTGGGAAGTGAGTCAGTTGTTGTTCGCTGATGATACAGCGCTGGGGGCTGATTCATGTGAGAAACTGCAGAAGCTGGTGACTGAGTTTGGTAAAGTGTGTGAAAGAAGAAAGTAAGAGTAAATGTGAATAAGAGCAAGGTTATTAGGTACAGTATGGTTGATGGTCAAGTCAATTGGGAGGTAAGTTTGAATGGAGAAAAACTGGAGGAAGTAAATTGTTTTAGATATCTGGGAGTGGATCTGGCAGCGGATGGAACCATGGAAGCGGAAGTGGATCATTGGGTGGGGGAGGGGGCGAAAATCCTGGTAGCCTTGAAGAATGTGTGGAAGTCGAGAACATTATATCGTAAAGCAAAAATGGGTATGTTTGAAAGAATAGTGGTTCCAACAATGTTGTATGGTTGCGAGGCGTGGGCTATGGATAGAGTTGTGCGCAGGAGGATGGATGTGCTGGAAATGAGATGTTTGAGGACAATGTATGGTGTGAGGTGGTTTGATCGAATAAGTAACGTAAGGGTAAGACAGATGTGTGGAAATAAAAAGAGCGTGGTTGAGAGAGCAGAAGAGGGTGTTTAGAAATGGTTTGGGCACATGGAGAGAATGAGTGAGGAAAGATTGACCAAGAGGATATATGTGTCGGAGGTGGAGGGAACGAGGAGAAGAGGGAGACCAAATTGGAGGTGGAAAGATGGAGTGAAAAAGATTTTGTGTGATCGGGGCCTGAACATGCAGGAGGGTGAAAGGAGGGCAAGGAATAGAGTGAATTGGAGCGATGTGGTATACCGGGTTGACGTGCTGTCAGTGGATTGAATCAGGGGCATGTGAAGCGTCTGGGGTAAACCATGGAAAGCTGTGTAGGTATGTATATTTGCGTGTGTGGACGTATGTATATACATGTGTATGGGGGCTGGTTGGGCCATTTCTTTCGTCCGTTTCCTTACGCTACCTCGCAAACGCGGGAGACATATATATATATTTTTTTTTTTTTTTTTTATACTTTGTCGCTGTCTCCCGCGTTTGCGAGTTAGCGCAAGGAAACAGACGAAAGAAATGGCCCAACCCCCCCCCCCCCCCATACACATGTATATACATACGTCCACACACGCAAATATATATACCTACACAGCTTTCCATGGTTTACCCCAGACGCTTCACATGCCTTAATTCAATCCACTGACAGCACGTCAACCCCGGTATACCACATCGCTCCAATTCACTCTATTCCTTGCCCTCCTTTCACCCTCCTGCATGCTCAGGCCCCGATCACACAAAATCTTTTTCACTCCACCTTTCCACCTCCAATTTGGTCTCCCTCTTTTCCTCGTTCCCTCCACCTCCGACACATATATCCTCTTGGTCAATCTTTCCTCACTCATTCTCTCCATGTGCCCAAACCACTTCAAAACACCCTCTTCTGCTCTCTCAACCACGCTCTTTTTATTTCCACACATCTCTCTTACCCTTACGTTACTCACTCGATCAAACCACCTCACACCACATATTGTCCTCAAACATCTCATTTCCAGCACATCCATCCTCCTGCGCACAACTCTATCCATAGCCCACGCCTCGCAACCATACAACATTGTTGGAACCACTATTCCTTCAAACATACCCATTTTTGCTTTCCGAGATAATGTTCTCGACTTCCACACATTCTTCAAGGCCCCCAGAATTTTCGCCCCCTCCCCCAACCTATGATCCACTTCCGCTTCCATGGTTCCATCCGCTGCCAGATCCACTTGCAGATATCTAAAACACTTCACTTCCTCCAATTTTTCTCCATTCAAACTCACCTCCCAATTGACTTGACCCTGAACCCTACTGTACCTAATAACCTTGCTCTTATTCACATTTACTCTTAACTTTCTTCCTCCACACACTTTACCAAACTCAGTCACCAGCTTCTGCAGTTTCTCACATGAATCAGCCACCAGCGCTGTATCATCAGCGAACAACAACTGACTCACTTCCCAAGCTCTCTCATCCCCAACAGACTTCATACTTGCCCCTCTTTCCAAAACTCTTGCATTTACCTCCCTAACAACCCCATCCATAAACAAATTAAACAACAATAGAGAGATCACACACCCCTGCCGCAAACCTACATTCACTGAGAACCAATCACTTTCCTCTCTTCCTACACATACACATGCCTTACATCCTCGATAAAAACTTTTCACTGCTTCTAACAACTTTCCTCCCACACCATATATTCTTACTACCTTCCACAGAGCATCTCTATCAACTCTATCATATGCCTTCTCCAGATCCATAAATGCTATATACAAATCCATTTGCTTTTCTAAGTATTTCTCACATACATTCTTCAAAGCAAACACCTGATCCACACATCCTCTACCACTTCTGAAACCACATATATATATGTATATATATATATATATATATATATCCACTCCCAGATATCTAAAACACTTCACTTCCTCCAGTTTTTCTCCATTAAAAATCACCTCCCAATTGACTTCACCCTCAACCCTACTGTACCTAATAACCTTGCTCTTATTCACATTTACTCTTACCTTTCTTCTTTCACACACTTTACCAAACTAAGTCACCATCTTCTGCAGTTTCTCACATGAATCAGCCACCAGCGCTGTATCATCAGCGAACAACAACCATGGAAGCGGAAGTGGATCATCGGGTGAGGGATGGGGCGAAAATTCTAGGAGCCTTGAAGAATGTGTGGAAGTCAAGAACATTATCTCGGAAAGCAAAAATGGGTATGTTTGAAGGAATAGTGGTTCCAACAATGTTGTATGGTTGCGATTCGTGAGCTATGGATAGAGTTGTGCGCAGGAGGATGGATGTGCTGGAAATGAGATGTTTGAGGACAATGTGTGGTGTGAGGTAGTTTGATCGAGTAAGTAACGTAAGGGTAAGAGAGATGTGTGGAAATAAAAAGAGCGTGGTTGAGAGAGCAGAAGAGGGTGTTTTGAAATGGTTTGGGCACATGGAGAGAATGAGTGAGGAAAGATTGACCAAGAGGATATATGTGTCGGAGGTGGAGGGAACGAGGAGAAGAGGGAGACCAAATTGGAGGTGGAAAGATGGAGTGAAAAAGATTTTGTGTGATCGGGGCCTGAATATATATATATATATATATATATATATATATATATATATATATATGAATATTTTTTTTTTCTTCTGCTTTGACGCTGTCTCTCGCGTTTGCGAGGTAGCGCAAGGAAACAGACGAAAGAAATGGCCCAACCCTCCCTCATACACATGTATATATATACACGTCCACACACGCAAATATTCATACCTATATATCTCAATGTACACATACATATATACACACACAGACACATACATATATACCCATGCACACAATTCACACTGTCTGCCTTTATTCATTCCCATCGCCACCTCGCCACACGTGGAATTCCATCCCCCTCCCCCCTCATGTGTGCGAGGTAATGCTAGGAAAAGACAACAAACACCCCATTCGTTCACACTCAGTCTCTAGCTGTCATGCAATAATGCCCAAAACCACAGCTCCCTTTCCACATCCAGGCCCCACACAACTTTCCATGGTTTACCCCAGACTCTTCACATGCCATGATTCAATCCACTGACAGCACGTCAACCCCGGTATACCACATCGATCCAATTCACTCTATTCCTTGCCCGCCTTTCACCCTTCTGCATGCTCAGGCCCCGATCACTCAAAATCTTTTTCACTCCATCTTTCCACCTCCAATGTGGTCTCCCACTTCTCGTTCCCTTCGCCTCCGACACATACATCCTCTTGGTTAATCTTTCCTCATTCATTCTCTCAATGTGCCCAAACCATTTCAAAACACCCATATATCTATCTATCTATCTATCTATCTATCTATCTATCTATCTATCTATCTATCTATCTATATATATATATATATATATATATATATATATATTTTTTTTTTTTTTTTTCTTTTGCTTTGTCGCTGTCTCCCCCGTTTGCGAGGTAGCGCTAGGAAACAGACGAAAGAAATGGCCCAACCCACCCCCATACACATGTATATACATACGTCCACACACGCAAATATACATACCTACACAGCTTTCCATGGTTTACCCCAGTCGCTTCACATGCCTTGATTCAATCCACAGACAGCACGTCAACCCCGGTATACCACATCGCTCCAATTCACTCTATTCCTTGCCCTCCTTTCACCCTCCTGCATGTTCAGGCCCCGATCACACAAAATCTTTTTCAATCCATCTTTCCACCTCCAATTTGGTCTCCCTCTTCTCCTCGTTCCCTCCACCTCCGACACATATATTCTCTTGGTCAATCTTTCCTCACTAATTCTCTAGAGCCATGTGCCCGAACCATTTCAAAACACCCTCTTCTGCTCTCTCAACCACGCTCTTTTTATTTCCACACATCTCTCTTACCCTTATATTACTTACTCGATCAAACCACCTCACACCACACATTGTCCTCAAACATCTCATTTCCAGCACATCCATCCTCCTGCGCACAACTCTATCCATAGCCCACGCCTCGCAACCATACAACATTGTTGGAACCACTATTCCTTCAAACATACCCATTTTTGCTTTCCGAGATAATGTTCTCGACTTCCACACATTCTTCAAGGCTCCCAGGATTTTCGCCCCCTCCCCCACCCTATGATCCACTTCCGCTTCCATGCTTCCATCCGCTGCCAGATCCACTCCCAGATATCTAAAACACTTCACTTTCCTCCAGTTTTTCTCCATTCAAACTCACCTCCCAATTGACTTGACCCTCAACCCTACTGTACCTAATAACCTTACTCTTATTCACATTTACTCTTAACTTTCTTCTTTCAATCACTTTACCAAACTCAGTCACCAGCTTCTGCAGTTTCTCACATGAATCAGCCACCAGCGCTGTATCATCAGCGAACAACAACTGACTCACTTCCCAAGCTCTCTCATCCCCAACAGACTTCATACTTGCCCCTCTTTCCAAAACTCTTGTATTCACCTCCGTAACAACCCCATCCATAAACAAATTAAACAACCATGGAGACATCACACACCCCTGCCGCAAACCTACATTCACTGAGAATCAATCACTTTCCTCTCTTCCTACACGTACACATGCCTTACATCCTCGATAAAAAATTTTCACTGCTTCTAACAACTTGCCTCCCACACCATATATTCTTAATACCTTCCACAGAGCATCTCTATTAACTCTATCATATGCCTTCTCCAGATCCATAAATGCTACATACAAATCTATTTGCTTTTCTAAGTATTTCTCACATACATTCTTCAAAGAAAACACCTGATCCACACATCCTCTACCACTTCTGAAACCACACAGCTCTTCCCCAATCTGATGCTCTGTACATGCCTTCACCCTCTCAATCAATGTCCTCTCATATAATTTACCAGGAATACTCAACAAACTTATACCTCTGTAATTTGAGCACTCACTCTTATCCCCTTTGCCTTTGTACAATGGCACTATGCACGCATTCCGCCAATCCTCAGGCACCTCACCATGAGTCATACATGCATTAAATAACCTTACCAACCACTCAGCAATACAGTCACCCCCTTTTTTAATAAATTCCACTGCAATACCATCCAAACCTGCTGCCTTCCCGGCTTTCATCTTCCGCAAAGCTTTTACTACCTCTTCTCTGTTTACCAAATCATTTTCCCTATAAATATATATATATATATATATATATATATATATATATATATATATATATATATATATATATATATATATATATGAATATATATATATAAATATATAAATATATAAATATATATATATATATATATATATATATATATATATATATATATATATATATATATATATATATATATATATATATTTCTTTTTTTTTTTTGCTTTGTCGCTGTCTCCCGCGTTTGCGAGGTAGCGCAAGGAAACAGACGAAAGAAATGGCCCAACCCACCCCCATACACATGTATATACATACGTCCACACACGCAAATATACATACCTACACAGCTTTCCATGGTTTACCCCAGACGCTTCACATGCCTTGATTCAATCCACTGACAGCACGTCAACCCCGGTATACCACATCGCTCCAATTCACTCTATTCCTTGCCCTCCTTTCACCCTCCTGCATGTTCAGGCCCCGATCACACAAAATCTTTTTCACTCCATCTTTCCACCTCCAATTTGGTCTCCCTCTTCTCCTCGTTCCCTCCACCTCCGACACATATATCCTCTTGGTCAATGTTTCCTCACTCATTCTCTCCATGTGCCCAAACCATTTCAAAACAACCTCTTCTGCTCTCTCAACAACGCTCTTTTTATTTCCACACATCTCTCTTACCCTTACGTTATTTACTCGATCGAACCACCTCACACCACATATCGTCCTCAAACATCTTATTTCCAGCACATCCATCCTCCTGCGCACAACTCTATCCATATCCCACGCCTCGCAACCATACAACATTGTATTGCTATTCCTTCAAACATACCCATTTTTGCTTTCCGAGATAATGTTCTCGACTTCCACACATTCTTCAAGGCTCCCAGAATTTTCGCCCCCTCCCCCACCCTATGGTCCACTTCCGCCTCCATGGTTCCATCCGCTGCCAGATCCACTCCCAGATATCTAAAACACTTCACTTCCTCCAGTTTTTCTCCATTCAAACTCACCTCCCAATTGACTTGACCCTCAACCCTACTGTACCTAATAACCTTGCTCTTATTCACATTTACTCTTAACTTTCTTCTTTCACACACTTTACCAAACTCAGTCACCAGCTTCTGCAGTTTCTCACATGAATCAGCCACCAGCGCTGTACTATCAGCGAACAACAACTGACTCACTTCCCAAGCTCTCTCATCCCCAACAGACTTCATACTTGCCCCTCTTTCCAAAACTCTTGCATTCACCTCCCTAACAACCCCATCCATAAACAAATTAAACAACCATGGAGACATCACACACCCCTGCCGCAAACCTACATTCACTGAGAACCAATCACTTTCCTCTCTTCCTACACGTACACATGCCTTACATCCTCGATAAAAACTTTTCACTGCTTCTAACAACTTGCCTCCCACACCATATATTCTTAATACCTTCCACAGTGCATATATATTTATATTTATATATATATATATATATATATATATATATATATATATATATATATATATATATATATATACATATATATATATATATATATGCACATATGCTTATATATGCATTCAACTTTACATACATATACATACGCACACATACATATGTATATACACATGTACATATATATATATATATATATATATATATATATATATATATATATATATATATATATATATATATACAAATTTTTGTTCTTTTTTATTATCATACTCCGCCGTCTACCGTGTCAGCGATATAGCACAACGAAACAACCCACCCATATAATCATGCATATACGTAAACGCCCGCACACGCACATATGCTTATATATGCATTCAACTTTACATACATATACATACGCACACATACATATGTATGTGCACATGTACATATCCATTCTTGCTGCTTTCATCCATTCCCGTTGCTAACCCGCCACACAGGAAATTGCTTAATCACCAAACTCAGTCTCCAGCTTCATCAGATTCTCACCCGTTGTATAATCTGCGAACAACAACTGACTCACTTCCAAAGCCCTCTCATCCGCAACAGACTGCATACTTACCCTTTTCTCCAAAACTCTAGCATTCACTTTCCCAAGAACTCTATCCATGAACAAATTAAACTTCATGGAGACATCATGCACCCCTGCCGTAAACCAACATTCACTGAGAAACATCACTTTCCTCTCTCCTTACTCGTGCACATGTCTTACATCCTTGATAAAAAATTTTCACTGCTTCTAGCAGCTTGCCTCCCGAGCCACATATGCTACATAAAAGTCCATTTGCTTTTCCAGGTATTTCTCACATACATTCTTAAAAGCAAACACCTGATTCACACATTCTCTCCAACTTTTGAAACCACACTGCTCTTTCCCAATCTGATGTTCTGTACATGCATTCACCCTCTCAATCAATACCCTCCTATATAATACCTCTGCCATATAATACCTCTGTAATTTGAGCACTCACCTTTATCCCCTTTGCCTTCGTACAATGGCACTATGCAGGCATTCCTCCAATCCTCAGGAACCTCACAATGAATCATACATACATTAAATAACCTTACCAACCAGTCAACAACGCAGTCACCCCTTTTTTATGAATTCCACTGCAATACTATCCAAACCCGCTGCTTTGCCGGCTTTCATCTTCTGCAAAGCTTTTACTACCTCTTCTCAGTCTACCAAATAATTCTCCCTAACCCTCTCACTTCGCACACCACCTCGACCAAAACACCCTATATCTGCCACTCTGTCATCTAACGCATTCAACAAACCTTCAAAATATTTACTCCATCTTCTTACATCACCACTACTTGGTATCACCTCCCAATTAGCCCCCTTCACCGAGGTTCCCATTTGTTCTCTTATCTTACGCACTATATTTACCTTCTCCCAAAACATCTTTTTACTCTCTCTGAAATTTAATGATGTTCTTTCATCACAACTCTTACTTGCCCTCTTTTTCACCTCTTGCACCTTTAACTTGACCTCCTGCCTCTTTCTTTCATACATATCAAAGTCATTTGCACTATTTTCATACAAAAATTGTCCAAATGCCTCTCTTCTTTTTTACTAATAATCTTACTTCTTCATCCAACCACTCACTACCCTTTCTAATCTGCCCACCTCCCTCGTTTCTCATGGCACAAGCATCTTTTGCGCAAGTCATCGCTGCTTACCTAAATAAATCCCATTCCTCCCTCACTCCCCTTACGTCCTTTGCTTTCACTTTTTCCCATTCTACACTCAGTCTCTCCTGTTACTTCCTCACACAAATTTCTTTCCCAGGCTCACTTACTCTAACCACATTCTCTCTTCTTTTCTGAAAACTTCTACAAATCTTCACCTTTGCCTCCACAAGATAATAATCAGGCATCCCTACAGTTGCACCACTCAGCACATCAACAACCAAAAGTCTCTATTTCACGCGCCTATCAATCAAAACGTAATCAATAATTCTCTCTTGCCATCTCTCCTACTTACATACGTATACTTATGTATATCTGTCCTTTTTAAACCAGGTATTCCTAATCACCAGTCCTTTTTCAGCACACAAAGCTCCAAGCCCTTCACCATTTCCATTTACAGTACAGAACGCCCCATGTACACCAATTATTCCCTCAACTGCCACATTTTCACCTTTGCATTCAAAACACCCTTCACTATAACCCGGTCTCGTACATCAAAACTACTAACACACTCACTCAGCTGCTCCCAAAACACTTGCCTCTCATGATCTTTCTCCTCATGCCCAGGTGCATAGGCACCAATATTCACCCATCTCTCTTCATCCACTTTCAGTTTTACACATATCAGTCTAGAGTTTGCTTTCTAACATTGTATCACATACTCCCACAACTCCAGTTTCAGGAGTAGTGCTGCTCCTTCCTTTCAGAGGTAGTAGAGGATTTGTGGATCAGGTGTTTGATTTTAAGAATGTATGTCAGAAATACTTAGAAAAGCAAATGGATTTGTTTGTAACATTTATGGATCTGGATAACGCATATGACATAGTTGATAGAGATGCTCTGTGGAAGGTATTAAGAATATCTGGTGTGGGAGGCAAGTTGTTAGAAGCAGTGAAAAGTTTTTATCGAGGATGTAAGTCATGTGTACTAGTAGGAAGAGAGGAAAGTGATTGGTTCTCAGTGAATGTAGGTTTGCGGCAGGGGTGCTTGATGTCTCCATGGTTGTTAATTTGTTTATGGATGGGGTTGTTAGGGAGGTGAATGCAAGAATTTTGGAAAGAGGTGCAAATATGCAGTCTGTTGTGGATGAGAGAGCTTGGGAAGTGAGTTAGTTGTTGTTCGCTGGTGATACATCGCTGGTGGCTGAATCGTGTCAGGAACTGCAGAAGCTGGTGACTGAGTTTTGTAAAGTGTGTGATAGAAGAAAGCTGAGAGTAAATGTGAATAAGAGCAAGGTTATTAGGTACAGTAGGGTTGAGGGACAAGTCAATTCGGAGGTAAGTTTGAATGGAGAAAAATGGAAGAAGTGAAGTGTTTTAGATATCTCGTAGTGGATTTGGCAGCGGATGGAACCATGGAAGCGGAAGTGAATCATAGGGTGGGGGAGGGGGGGAAAGTTCTGGGAGTGTTGAAAAATGTGGTGAAGTCGAGAACGTTATGTTGGAAAGCAAAAATGGGTATGTTTGAAGGAATAGTGGTTCCAACAATGTTATATGGTTGCGAGGCGTGGGCTATAGATAGAATTGTGCGGAGGAGAGTGGATGTGCTGGAAATGAGATGTTTGAGGACAATATGTGCTGTGAGGTGGTTTAATCGATTATGTAATGAAAGGGTAAGAGAGATGTGTGGTAATAAAAAGAGTGTGGTTGAGAGAGCAGGAGAGTGTGTTTTGAAATGGTTTGGTCACATGGAGAGAATGAGTTAGGGAAGATTGACAAAGAGGATATATGTGTCAGAGGTTAAGGGAACGAGGAGTAGTGGGAGACCAAATTGGAGGTAGAAAGATGGAGTGAAAATGATTTTGAGTGATCGGAGCCTGAACATGCAGGCGGGTGAAAGGCGTGCAGGGAATAGAGTGAATTGGAACGATGTGTTATACCGGGGTCGACGTGCTGTCAATGGATTAAATCAGGGGATATGACTCGTCTGTGGTAAACCATGGAAAATTTTGTGGGGCCAGGATGTAGAAAGGGGGCTGTGGTTTCGGTACAATATACATAACTGCTAGAGACTGAGTGTGAACGAATGTGGCCTTTGTTGTCTTTTCCTAGCGCTATCTCGAGCACATGCGGGGGGAGGGCGCTGCCATTTCATGTGTGGCGGGGTGGCAGACAGTATTAATTATGTACATGTGTATATATGTATATGTTTGTGTGTATATATATATATACGTTGAGATGTATAGGTACGTATATGTGCGTGTGTGGCTTGTATGTGTATACATGTGTATGTGGGTGGGTTGGGCCATTCTTTCGTCTGTTTCCGTGCGCTTCGTCGCTAACCCGGGGAGACAGCGAGAAAGTATAATAAGAAAAAATGAAAGTATATTATGATTGATCGCCGTTTCCCTCGTGAGCGAGCTAACGCCAGAAAACAGACGAAGAACGGCTTATAGTCGCACATGTACATTTATATACATTTTTTACATGCACATACGGATATATACACATACACAGACATATACATATATACACATGTATATATTCATAATTGCCTGCCTTCAACCATTGTTGTCGCTTTCCCACAACACAAAAAACAGCGTGCCTACGCCCTGAATCAGCGAGGTAGCGCTAGGAAGACATGCAAATAAGACCACATTAGTTCACACTCAGTCTTTAGCTGTCGTGTGTAATGCACCGAAACCTCACCTCCCTATCCACATCCGGGCCCCACTGACCTTTCCTTGGTTTATCCCAGATGTTTCACATATCCAGGTTGTCAATTGACAGCACGTCGACCCCAGTATACCACATCATTCAAATTGACTCTTTTCCTTGCACGACTCTTAGCTTCCTGTATGTTCAGGTCCTGATCGCTCAAAATCGTTTTCACTCCATCCCTCTACCTCCAGTTTGGTCTCCCTCTTCTCCCTTTTCTCTCCACCTCTGGCACATATATCCCCTTTGTCAATCTTTCCTCACTCATTCTCTCTATATGCCAAAATCAATTCAACACACCATCTTCTGCTCTCTCAGCCACAATCTTTTTATTTCCAAACATCTCTCCTATCCTCTCATTACTTACTCGATCAAACCACCTCACACCACATATTGTCCTCAAACATCTCATTTCCAACACATCCACCCCGCTTCGAACAAACCTATCAATAGATATGCCTCACAACCGTATGATATCGTGGAACTACCATTCCTTGAAACATATACATTTTTGCTCTCCGAGATAACGTCCTATCTTTCCACACAATCTTCATCGCTCCCAGAACCTTCGCTTCCTCTCCCATCCTGTGACGCACTCCCGCTTCCAGGGCTCCAATCGCTGGTAAGTCCACTCCCGGATATCTAAAACACTTCACTTCTTCCAATTTTTTTCCTTTGAAACTTACATTCCAATTGAATTGTCCCTCATCCCTACTGAACCTAATAAGCTTACTCTTATTCAAATTTGCTCTCAACTTTCTCCTTTCACACACTTTTCCAAACTCAATCGCCAGCTTCTCCCTCGAATCAGCCACTAAAGCTGTATCATCAGTGAACAACAACTGACTCACTTCCCAGGCCCTCTGACTCCCCAACTGACAGTATACTCGCCCCTCTCTCCAAAAACTTTGCATTTACTTTACTAACAACCCCATCCATAAACGGATTAAAGAACTATGGGGACATCGCACACCCTTGCCGCAGACCGAGAGAAGAATTTGGCATATGGATGATGGGAGGTGGGCAGGTGTCAAAAGAGTAGTGAGTGGTGCTATGAGGAAATAATGTTGCACGTGAAAGAGAAATGAAAGATGTATGTGGAAGGAATGCGTGTGATTGCGAGACGTACATGGAAAAGTGGCACGAGAGCGAGAGTTGGGATGATTGATCAGCAAACTTCAAGGAGAATATGTCAGTGTTTTGAAGGAGGGCAATATTGGGAGAAAACAAAAGACTGAATTGGAACATCATTGAAGGGGACAAATGGGAGAATGGTAACAGGCAGTGATGAGCTTACGAGGTGATTGAGTAATAATAAGTACTGTTGAATGTGTATGATGATAGGGTGACAGAAAAAGGCGTCTTTTTCGGCGAGATATGCGAAGCGAGAGGTGTCACGAGAAGTGGTTTAGTTAGAAGAGAAGAGGATATAGGTGGTATGAGCGTAAGAAAGAAGTGGCAAGGCGAATTGAGTGCATGTTATTGCAACTGTGTTTCTTAAGGAAAAGGCGACAGTGTTGTTGCTTGATTTGTTTGGATTTTCATTGTATGTATGGATCATGGTGAAGTGCATGAGAATTGACTGGATGCCTATTGTATAAAGGCAAGGGGAATAATGATGAGTGTTAGCATTACACATGTATTACTTCCCTTAATATAGCTGGTAAGTCGTATCAAAGAGTGTATATTGCGAGGGTGGTGGCATGCACAGAACATCAGACTGGGAATTAACAATGTGATCTTGAGTGATAAAGGGTTATGGAGTAGGTGTTTACTTTGAAGAATGTATGTGATAAGTGATTAGAGAGACAAAAGGCATTAATTGATCTGGAGAGAGAACATGATATGGTTGTTAGAGATGCCTTGTGGAAGATTTTACGCTTATATAATGTGGGAGGAAAGCTATTAGAAGCATTGAGGAGTGTTCATCAAGAATTAGGTGTGTGCATGCCTCCGGCAAGGGTGTGTGATGTCACCATGGATGTTCAGTTTTTATGGAAGGTAAAGGGAATGGTTTTGGAGAGGGGGTCAGGTATGCAGATTGTAGTGGGCGAGGGGACTTGGAGGTAAATTAATTGTTATTTACTAATGGTGTGGTGTGGGAGGAAAGTTGTTAGAAGCAGTGAAAAGTTTTTATCGAGGATGTAAGGCATGTGTACGTGTAGGAAGAGAGGAAAGTGATTGGTTCTCAGTGAATGTAGGTTTGCGGCAGGGGTGTGTGATGTCTCCATGGTTGTTTAATTTGTTTATGGATGGGGTTGTTAGGGAGGTAAATGCAAGAGTTTTGGAAAGAGGAGCAAGGATGAAGTCTGTTGGGGATGAGAGAGCTTGGGAAGTGAGTCAGTTGTTGTTCGCTGATGATACAGCGCTGGTGGCTGATTCATGTGAGAAACTGCAGAAGCTGGTGACTGAGTTTGGTAAAGTGTGTGAAAGAAGAAAGTTAAGAGTAAATGTGAATAAGAGCAAGGTTATTAGGTACAGTAGGGTTGAGGGTCAAGTCAATTGGGAGGTGAGTTTGAATGGAGAAAAACTGGAGGAAGTGAAGTGTTTTAGATATCTGGGAGTGGATCTGGCAGCGGATGGAACCATGGAAGCGGAAGTGGATCATAGGGTGGGGGAGGGGGCGAAAATTCTGGGGGCCTTGAAGAATGTGTGGAAGTCGAGAACATTATCTCGGAAAGCAAAAATGGGTATGTTTGAAGGAATAGTGGTTCCAACAATGTTGTATGGTTGCGAGGCGTGGGCTATGGATAGAGTTGTGCGCAGGAGGATGGATGCGCTGGAAATGAGATGTTTGAGGACAATGTGTGGTGTGAGGTGGTTTGATCGAGTGAGTAACGTAAGGGTAAGAGAGATGCGTGGAAATAAAAAGAGCGTGGTTGAGAGAGCAGAGGAGGGTGTTTTGAAGTGGTTTGGGCACATGGAGAGGATGAGTGAGGAAAGACTGACCAAGAGGATATATGTGTCGGAGGTGGAGGGAGCAAGGAGAAGAGGGAGACCAAAGTGGAGGTGGAAAGATGGAGTGAAAAAGATTTTGTGTGATCGGGGCCTGAACATGCAGGAGGGTGAAAGGAGGGCAAGGAATAGAGTGAATTGGAGCGATGTGGTATACCGGGGTTGACGTGCTGTCAGTGGATTGAATCAAGGCATGTGAAGCGTCTGGGGTAAACCATGGAAAGCTGTGTAGGTATGTATATTTGCGTGTGTGGACGTATGTATATACATGTGTATGGGGGGGGGGGGGGTTGGGCCATTTCTTTCGTCTGTTTCCTTGCGCTACCTCGCAAACGCGGGAGACAGCGACAAAGTATAAAAAAAGAAAAAAAAAAAAAACTAATGACATGACGGTGGTGGCAGATTCGAGTGAGAAACTGCAGAAGTTATGGTGTGACTTTATGATGAGTAAAAGAAGATTGAGAGTAAATGTGAACAAAAAGGATTAGCAGAAGTTTTCAGAATCCTTAATAATTCAGAAACTCAGCCCCCCAAAATCGCGTAAGACAGAGATACAGCTGCATAACATAAGGCATAGATTTAAAGGCAGATGTAAGAAAGACGTTGGCAAAAGAATTTTCAGCGCTTAATTGGTGTGTTTGAATGGAGAAAGCCTGGAGGGAGTAAAGTGTTTCAGATACCTGGAAGCTCACATGGCAGGGAATGGAACCAAAGAAGCTTGGGTGACTCATAACATGAGCGAGGGCCGAAGGTTCTGGGAGTATTAAGGAATGTGTGGAAAGAAATGTTAATATCTGGGAGTGTGAAAATGGGTATGTTTTCGGTTATAGTATTCCCGACGGTGCTGCATGGCTATGAGGCATTGGTTATTTATGAGAATTTTCGGAATGCTTTAGAAATGAGAAGTTTTAGGTCAGTGTGTAGTGTGCGGAAAGTTCATCGAGTAAGTAATGATGGGGCAAGAGAGAGGTGAGGTAATAAGAGGAGTATGCCTGAGAGAGCTAAGTTGGCGTCCTGAAATGGTTTGGACATATGGAGAGAATGAATGATGAGAGGCAAAGGAGAAGGAGGAGACCAAACTGGAGATGGAGGGATGGATTGAATAATGTGTTGAGTACTCAGGGTAGGAACATGCAGGGGAGTGAACGGCGTGTATGAGATTAAGTGAATTGGAGCGATGAGGCATACAGGGGTCGACGCGTTGTTAGTGGACTGAACAAGGGCATACAAGGAGCTAAGGGGAACCCGGGAAAGGTCTGTGTGGCCTGTTTGTGATGAGAGGTTTTCACTGCATTACACATATCTGCTAAAGAATGGTTGTGAACTAATTATGCTTTTTTCGTGTGTTGCTAGCGCCACCTCGCTGACACGGGAAACTGCAAATATGATAGAAAGAAATTATGTATACGTATCTCATTCACATACACGTGTTGTATATGCTATTCTACACACGAATCAGAACGGTCTCGAACACCATTTGTAATAAGCTCTTTAACAACTAGAGCTTCATTAATTTCTCCATCCTTACTTGAAAGCAGAGCTTGGAAGTACAGTCATCTTTCTATTATGTCTTTAAGTATATGAAGCTCCATTATGTTATTATCATATGATTAACCATAAGATTCTAGAAGTTAGAATTCTTCCCATTTTCTCTGGTAATCCTTTTCAATTTCTGAATTTCCTCTGGAATATACCCTTGTCATGTGTACCGATAATCTTCATAGAGTTCTGTGTCATTCTGCTGAGTCTCTCATGAGTAGTACATTATTATAGGCATATATCACCAGACCATATCTCTGTCATTCCCTCTCTAGTATTGCTCCTAAGTTCATATTTACAGTAATAATTTCGCTGATCAAAACATCAGTAAAGACATCAGACAATCAGATAATGTTTCCTCTCTCACTCCAGCAAGACATAGCCCTAAACCTCCAATCTGAAGCTTCAACCATTCTTCACCTCGTGGGACATATCCTCCCCTTCCATGTGTGTTATTTTGCAACTTCTGACAACGTCTGATTACGTCTGATAATTCCAGTCATCACTGTTTTGTCATGTTAAATGACTCAATATTTTCCTGGCCTTTGTTTTAGTATTTGAGAATAGTTCCATTTACACCAATTCTGTCTCGAGTTATTCTAAGAAAAGTGTCTTTGCGAAGATGTAATGAACATTTGTCAGTCCATACCGTCTCCGGACATTTCTGATTCTGCCTCGGGCATCTATCATACTTTTGTCTATTACAGTCTATAATATACTTAACTTCTTGCAGGCTATAAGAAATCATGTTTCCTTTGAAATTTGGCACAGTTATCTTGTGTGTGTGTGTGTGCCTGTGTGTATCAGGTGCCTCGGCTGACTACCGAAAATTCTCCACGTTCTGCAGGACCGAACTTCCACGCTGCTTCACTTGCCCTTACAACCTTTATACTTACTTGGTTTAGTTTCTTCACGAGCTTCAGTGTAGCATGGCTCTCCCTATCTCCAGTCTCTCTCTCTCTCTCTCTCTCTCTCTCTCTCTCTCTCTCTCTCTCTCTCTCTCTCTCTCTCTCTCTCTCTCTCTCTCTCTCTCTCTCTCTCTCTCTCTACTACTACTACTACTACTACTACTACTAGTTAAGATTCCCTAGGCTTCAAAATATTCAAAATACGTTTTATGGATACCAATAAGATTTCATTAAAATTCGGCTATATTTTCTTTTCATTTGCCAATTTACTAATCATCCATTGCTTTTTGATCCTCCTTGTCATGCATCTAATGCCGGAGAAAAAACTTCCATGACATATTCCGTAAGATCATTTGCTGCATAACGTTTCATTATCTGGGTTTTCACCTTCCCTTAGAAATGTATCAAGATCTTAAGAGTTCTCAGTGAACACATAAATCCATATATTTACAGAAAATTTCCATTAGGATCGTAAAAAGAGCAATGACACTATAATAAACCACCTTTCCATGCCTCGCAGCTTCCTATCAGCAGTGTTCATTTTGTTATGATATTGCCTTGAATACTTGTTTGAATTTAGCTTTGTTTTGCATAAATATCTTCCGTTAGCATTAGCAGAGAATATCGAATGAGGTATAGTTTATGAAATCCTCTTGCCTTCGATGGGAACTCTAGTTCTTGTATATTGGTCGTATCATTCAGTTCGCTGGTGAAACAGATTAACCATCAAGTAGTTATACTATATGTTGTCGACTTGATTTTAACGTTAATGGTTAATGTGTAAGAAACAATTTTTTTCATGGAGAATAGACAAAACATTTAAGGAGTACCGGAGTTTGCAGTCACGGCGTTACTGAAGCAAATATTCAAAATTACGAATGAACCTTGGGAAGCCGTCATAATATAGCTTGAATAGATAAACACAAACTTTATATATTTCTGTCATTTCAAGGTCCATTTCATGCTGCATTATACGTTCAGCAAAATAACGACCAGCGTTTCCTTGAGTTGGCTCTGAGAAAACTTGGTCAAACTGCAACACATCTCTTGACTGATGACTCTCGAGCGAGGAGACTCCTGCACACACGAGAGGGTTGTTGTGAGTCCTGGACCAGGGTCGAGGACGTCGGGAGGGACGAAGATATAGAACCGGAAAGAAGGCTAGACAGAAACGGCAGGTCGAGAGGAAGATGACTAGGAATTTGGTAAGAAAGGAAATGTTAAGATAGTGATGGATTAGAAGGAGCAACGGATAAAGGAGAGGAGTGTGTCAAAATGATTGACTGAGTGTAAGGATATTGCAAGACTTGTGATGGCGCCTCTCGCCTTCAAAGGGATTTTTTTCTGTGAATAACTTCTCACCCAAATGCACAAATATAAAGAGACACGAAAATATACTCACATTCAAACACACACACACACACACACACACACACACACACACACACACACACACACACTCACACACACACACACAAACACACACACTCGTGCATATCACGTGTTTTTATACTTACACATGTTCTCCCTCTCCCTCTCTCTCTCTCTCTCTCTCTCTCTCTCTCTCTCTCTCTCTCTCTCTCTCTCTCTCTCTCTTCCCCTTACACGCATAGACATACTAAGATAAGCATAAAACAAATTCATACAAGAAAATATACAAAATAGATTATACAAAGTATGTGCCGTAATGGTTAGTAAGTCTGTTAAGATGCACTTGGTTTTGTCAACAGCGATCGTTTGTGCAGCTCTTCACACAGAGAGAAAAAAATTGTCAACCATGATGATGGTTCACGTTTTTGTATGGTAAACCCAAATCCAAATACATATATATATATATATATATATATATATATATATATATATATATATATATATATATATATATATATATATATATATATATATATATGCATTTGGACGATTTTTGCAGGGAAAAAATGAAATTGAGTGGGAGATGTATAAAAGAAAGAGACAGGAGGTCAAGAGAAAGGTGCAAGAGGTGAGAAAAAGGGCAAATGAGAGTTGGGGTGAGAGAGTATCATTAAATTTTAGGGAGAATAAAAAGATGTTCTGGAAGGAGGTAAATAAAGTGCGTAAGACAAGGGAGCAAATGGGAACTTCAGTGAAGGGCGCAAATGGGGAGGTGATAACAAGTAGTGGTGATGTGAGAAGGAGATGGAGTGAGTACTTTGAAGGTTTGTTGAATGTGTTTGATGATAGAGTGGCAGATATAGGGTGTTTTGGTCGAGGTGGTGTGCAAAGTGAGAGGGTTAGGGAAAATGATTTGGTAAACACAGAAGAGGTAGTGAAAGCTTTGCGGAAGATGAAAGCCGGCAAGGCAGCAGGTTTGGATGGTAGTGCAGTGGAATTTATTAAAAAAGGTGGTGACTGTATTGTTGACTGGTTGGTAAGGTTATTTGATGTATGTATGACTCATGGTGAGGTGCCTGAGAATTGGCGGAATGCGTGCATAGTGCCATTGTACAAAGGCAAAGGGGATAAGAGTGAGTGCTCAAATTACAGAGGTATAAGTTTGTTGAGTATTCCTGGTAAACTATATGGGAGGATATTGATTGAGAGGGTGAAGGCATGTACAGAGCATCAGATTGGGGAAGAGCAGTGTGGTTTCAGAAGTGGTAGAGGATGTGTGGATCAGGTGTTTGCTTTGAAGAATGTATGTGAGAAATACTTAGAAAAGCAAATGGATTTGTATGTAGCATTTATGGATCTGGAGAAGGCATATGATAGAGTTGATAGAGATGCTCTGTGGAAGGTATTAAGAATATATGGTGTGGGAGGCAAGTTGTTAGAAGCAGTGAAAAGTTTTTATCGAGGATGTAAGGCATGTGTACGTGTAGGAAGAGAGGAAAGTGATTGGTTCTCAGTGAATGTAGGTTTGCGGCAGGGGTGTGTGATGTCTCCATGGTTGTTTAATTTGTTTATGGATGGGGTGGTTAGGGAGGTGAATGCAAGAGTTTTGGAAAGAGGGGCAAGTATGAAGTCTGTTGGGGATGAGAGAGCTTGGGAAGTGAGTCAGTTGTTGTTCGCTGATGATACAGCGCTGGTGGCTGATTCATGTGAGAAACTGCAGAAGCTGGTGACTGAGTTTGGTAAAGTGATTGAAAGAAGAAAGTTAAGAGTAAATGTGAATAAGAGCAAGGTTATTAGGTACAGTAGGGTTGAGGGTCAAGTCAATTGGGAGGTGAGTTTGAATGGAGAAAAACTGGAGGAAGTGAAGTGTTTTAGATATCTGGGAGTGGATCTGGCAGCGGATCGAACCATGGAAGCGGAAGTGGATCATAGGGTAGGGGAGGGGGCGAAAATTCTGGGATCCTTGAAGAATGTGTGGAAGTCGAGAACATTATCTCGGAAAGCAAAAATGGGTATGTTTGAAGGAATAGTGGTTCCAACAATGTTGTATGGTTGCGAGGCGTGGGCTATGGATAGAGTTGTGCGCAGGGGGATGGATGTGCTGGAAATAAGATGTTTGAGGACAATGTGTGGTGTGAGGTGGTTTGATCGAGTAAGTAACGTAAGGGTAAGAGAGATGTGTGGAAATAAAAAGAGCGTGGTTGAGAGAGCAGAAGAGGGTGTTTTGAAATGGTTCGGGCACATGGAGAGAATGAGTGAGGAAAGATTGACCAAGAGGATATATGTGTCGGAGGTGGAGGGAACGAGGAGAAGAGGGAGACCAAATTGGAGGTGGAAAGATGGAGTGAAAAAGATTTTGTGTGATCGGGGCCTGAACATGCAGGAGGGTGAAAGGAGGGCAAGGAATAGAGTGAATTGGAGCGATGTGGTATACCGGGGTTGACGTGCTGTTAGTGGATTGAATCAAGGCATGTGAAGCGTCTGGGGTAAACCATGGAAAGCTGTGTAGGTATGTATATTTGCGTGTGTGGACGTATGTATATACATGTGTATGGGGGTGGGTTGGGCCATTTCTTTCATCTGTTTCCTTGCGCTACCTCGCAAACGCGGGAGACAGCGACAAAGCAAAAAAAAAAAAAAAAATATATATATATATATATATATATATATATATATATATATATATATATATATATATATATATATATATATATATATATATATATATATATATATATATATATATAAGTAGATGTTCATACGTTGGACATGACGTGACTTCCGTAGTGGTCATGTGGTGTGACGTTAGGTCAGTGAAGGAAGGTGTCATGATACTTGTGTCGTACCTGTTGTGGTGAGGTCAACATCACTCCTACCACTTGGTTCACCATCAAGGCAACCGACCTCAGGAAGACACATGAAACTTGAGGTCAAGATAAGTGACGAATGGTCACCGACAAATGAGGGTTCTGTGACCATAGCCTCGCTGAGCTGTGAGTGTTACCGAGAGTTGTGTGACCACAGTCTCGCTGAGCTGTGAGTGTTACCGAGGGTTCTGTGACCATAGCCTCGCTGAACTGTGACTGTTACCGAGGGTTGTGTGACCATAGCCTCGCTGAGCTGTGAGTGTTACCGAGGGTTGTGTGACCACTGTGCAGCTGAGTTGTGACCGTCTTCGAATTTCCTGGTTCAACAATGCCTGATGCTGTTTACCCGCATCATTATGACCAAGTGACTGACAAATGGTTCAGTGGCAGGTATGTTACCAGTGATCTGCAACCTGCTGCTGGTGACTCGTCATGTTACTGGCTGAGTTACCAGCTGATAACTCGTCATATTGGTGTCTGATGTAACATACAAGTGACTCGTTGCTGGCTAAGTGACCTACTGATTACTCATGTTGCTGGTGACTTATGTAGTTGACTGACTAACTTGATAGTGACTCATGTTGTTGGTTGAGTATCCTATTGGTGACTCGTCATATTTTTGGTTGAGTAACTTACTGGTGATGTTCTTGGCTGACTCATGTTCTTAACTGAGTGACCTGCTGGTGACTCATGTTGCTGGCTGACTAACGTGTTGGTGACTGTCAAGTTCCTAGGTGACTATTTCAACATCACACACTTCATCACTTATCCGACGTTACATATATATATATATATATATATATATAATATATATATATATATATATATATATATATATATATATATATATATATATATAATATATATTTATCCCTGGGGATAGGGGAGCAAGAATACTTCCCACGTATTCCCTGCGTGTCGTAGAAGGCGACTAAAAGGGGAGGGAGCGGGGGGCTGGAAATCCCCCCTCTCGTTTTTTTTTTTTTTTTTTTTAATTTTCCAAAAGAAGGAACAGAGAATTGGGCCAGGTGAGGGTAGTCCCTCAAAGGCCCAGTCCTCTGTTCTTAACGCTACCTCGCTAATGCGGGAAATGGCAAATAGTTTGAAAGAAAAGAAATATATATATATATATATATATATATATATATATATATATATATATATATATATATATATATATATATATATATATATATATATATATATATATATATATTTTGCTTTGTCGCTGTCTCCCGCGTTTGCGAGGTAGCGCAAGGAAACAGAAGAAAGAAATGGCCCAACCCACCCCCATAAACATTGTATACACACACACGTCCACACACGCAAATATACATACCTATACATCTCAATGTACACATATATATACATACACAGATACATACATATATACCCATGCACACAATTCACACTGTCTGCCCCGATTCACTCCCATCGCCACCTCGCCACACATGGAATACCTTCCCCCTCCCCCCTCATGTGTGCGAGGTAGCACTAGGAAAAGACAACAAAGGCCCCATTCGTTCACACTCAGTCTCTAGCTGCCACGCAATAATGCCCGACACCACAGCTACCTTTCCACATACAGGCCCCACACAGCTTTCCATGGTTTACCCCAGACGCTTCACATGCCCTGATTCAATCCACTGACAGCACGTCAACCCCGGTATACCACATCGATCCAATTCACTCTATTCCTTGCCCTCTTTTCACCCTCCTGCATGTTCAGGCCCCGATCACACAAAATCTTTTTCACTCCATCTTTCCACCTCCAATTTGGTCTCCCACTTCTCCTCGTTCCCTCCACCTCCGACACATATATCCTCTTGGTCAATCTTTCCTCACTCATTCTCTCCATGTGCCCAAACCATTTCAAAACACCCTCTTCTGCTCTCTCAACCACGCTCTTTTTATTTCCACACATCTCTTACCCTTACATTACTTACTCGATCAAACCACCTCACACCACACATTTTCCTCAAACATCTCATTTCCAGCACATCCACCCTCCTGCGCACAACTCTATCCATAGCCCACGCCTCGCAACCATACAACATTGTTGGAACCACTATTCCTTCAAACATACCCATTTTTGCTTTCCGAGATAATGTTCTCGACTTCCACACATTCTTCAACACTCCCAGAATTATCACCCCTTCCCCCACCCTGTGATTTAATTCCGCTTTCATGGTTCCATCCCCTGCCAAATCCACTACGAGATATCTAAAACACTTCACTTCCTCCAGCTTTTCTCCATTCAAACTTACCTACCAATTGACTTGACTCCCAGTCCTACTGTACCTAATAACCTTGCTCTTATTGACATTTACTCTCAGCTTTCTTCTTTCACACACTTTACCAAACTCAGTCACCAGCTTCTGCAGTTTCTCACATGAATCAGCCACTAACGCTGTATAATCAGCAAACAACAACTGACTCACTTCCCAAGCTCTCTCATCCAGAACAGACTGCATACTTGCCCCTCTTTCCAAAACTCTTGCATTCACCTCCCTAACAACCCCATCCATAAACAAATTAAACAACTATGGAGACATCACACACCCCTGCCGTAAACCTACATTCACTGCGAACCAGTCACTTTCCTCTCTTCCTACAAGTACACATGCCTGACATCCTCGATAAAATCTTTTCACTGCTTCTAACAACTTGCCTCCCACACCATGTATTCTTAATTCCTTCCACAGAGCACATCTCTATCAACTCTATCATATCCCTTCTACTGATCCATAAATTCTACATAAAAATCCATTTCCTTTTCTAAGAATTTTTCACATATATTTTTCAAAGCAAACACCTGATCCATGCACCCTGTACAACTTCTGAAACCACACTGCTCTTCCAAAATCTGATGCTCTGTACATGCTTTCACCCTCTCAATCAATACCCTCCCATATAATTTACCAGGAATACTCAACAAACCTATACCTCTGTAATTTGAACACTCACTTATATCCCCTTTGCCTTTATACAATGGCGCTATGCAACCATTCTGCCAATCCTCAGGCACCTCACCATGAGTCATACATACATAAATAACCTTGCCAACAGGTCAACGACACAATCACCCCCTTTTTTAATAAATTCCACTGCAATACCATACAAACCCGCTGCCTTGCCGGCTTTCAGCTTCCGCAAAGCTTTTCCTACCTCTTCTCTGTTTACCTCGCTAATGTGGGAAATGGCGAATAGTATGAAATATATATATATATATATATATATATATATATATATATATATATATATATATATATATATATATATATATATATATATATATATATATATATATATATATATTTCTTTTTCTTTCTTTTAAACTATTCGCCATTTCCCGCGTTAGCGAGGTAGCGTTAAGAACAGAGGACTGGGCCTTTGTGGAATATCCTCACCTGGCCCCCCTCTGTTCCTTCTTTTGGAAAAAAAAGAAAATGAAAACAAGAGGGATGGATTTCCAGCCCCCCGCTCCCTTCCCTTTTAGTCGCCTTCTACGACACGCAGGGAATACGTGGGAAGTATTCTTAATCCCCTATCCCCAGGGATAGGGAATTATATATATATGTATATATATATATATATATATATATATATATATATATATATATATATATATATATATATATATATATATATATATATATATATATATATATATATATATATATATATATATATATATATATGTATATATATATATATATATATATATATATATATGTATATATATATATATGTATATATATATATATATATATATTTATATATGTACATATATATATGTATGTATACAAGCGATAGATGAATGAGTAGACTGCGGTTTTGGTGTTACAGCAATACCGTCACGTCAACAGTGGAGCAGTGTCAAGTGCACCAGAGGGAGAGTCACCAGGCCCAGGGGCAACGACTGACAGTAATGTCACACATGAAACACCTTGTGATAGTCAGTAATGGTGGAATGTATAGGTGAACATCCTCACATATGAAGACCCGCTGAATATGCTCAACGACCCCTCCTTGATACTATGGGAATTAACAAAAATGACTTACTAATCAAGACTCTTGTGGTCTACATTGACAAGTTCTCAATTCATGCTGTAAAGCATGATCTTATCCATATATATACATATATATATATATATATATATATATATATATATATATATATATATATATATATATATATATATATATATATATATATATATATATATATATATATATATATATATATATATTCATACTATTCGCTATTTCCCGCGATAGCGAGGTAGCGTTAAGAACAGAGGACTGGGCCTTTGAGGGAATATCCTCACCTGGACCTCTTCTCTGTTCCTTCTTTTGGAAAAAAAAAAAAAAAAAAAAAAAAAAAAAAAAACGAGAGGGGAGGATTTCCAGCCCCCCGCTCCCTTCCCTTTAGTCGCCTTCTACGACACGCAGGGAATACGTGGGAAGTATTCTTTCTCCCATATCCCCAGGGAATATCATGAGCAAATGATTAGGGCTCATATCAGCATCATATATATATATATATATATATATATGTATAAATTTCTTTTTTTTTTTTCTTTTGCTTTGTCGCTGTCTCCCGCGTTTGCGAGGTAGTGCAAGGAAACAGAAGAAAGAAATGGCCCAACCCACCCCCATACACATGTATATACATACGTCCACACACGCAAATATACATACCTACACAGCTTTCCATGGTTTACCCCAGACGCTTCACATGCCCTGATTCAATCCACTGACAGCACGTTAACCCCGGTATACCACATCGATCCAATTCACTCTATTCCTTGCCCTCCTTTCACCCTCCTGCATGTTCAGGCCCCGATCACACAAAATCTTTTTCACTCCATCTTGCCACCTCCAATTTGGTCTCCCACTTCTCCTCGTTCCCTCCACCTCCGACACCTATATGCTCTTGGATAATCTTTCCTCACTCATTCTCTCCATGTGCCCAAACCATTTCAAAACACACTCTTCTGCTCTCTCAACCACGCTCTTTTTATTTCCACACATCTCTCTTACCCTTACATTCCTTACTCGATCAAACGACCTCACACCACACATTGCCCTCAAACATCTCATTTCCAGCACATCCATCCTCCTGCAAACAACTCTATCCATAGCCCACGTCTCGCAACCATACAACATTGCTGGAACCACTATTCCTTCAAACATATCCATTTTTGCTTTCCGAGATAATGTTCTCGACTTCCACACATTCTTCAACACTCCCAGAATTTTCACCCCCTCCCCCACCCAATGATCCACTTCCGCTTACATGGTTCGATCCGCTGCCAGCTCCACTCCCAGATATCAAAAACACTTCACTTCCTCCAGTTTTTCTCCATTCAAACTTACCTCCCAATTGACTTGACTCTCCAACCTACTGTACCTAATAACCTTACTCTTATTGACATTTACTCTTAACTTTCTTCTTTCACACACTTTACCAAACTCAGTCACTAGATTCTGCAGTTTCTCACATGAATCAGCCACCAGCGCTGTATCATCAGCGAACAACAACTGACTCACTTCCCAAGCTCTCTCATCCCCAACAGACTTCATACTTGCCCCTCTTTCCAAAACTCTTGCATTCACCTCCCTAACAACCCCATCCATAAACAAATCAAACAACCAAGGAGACATCACATACCCCTGCCGCAAACCTACATTCACTGACAACCAATCACTTTCCTCTCTTCCTACACGTACACATGCCTTACATCCTCGATAAAAACTTTTCACTGCTTCTAACAACTTGCCTCCCACACCATATATTCTTAATACCTTCCACAGAGCATCTCTATCAACTCTATCATATGCCTTCTCCAGATCCATAAATGCTACATACAAATCCATTTGCTTTTCTAAGTATTTCTCACATACATTCTTCAAAGCAAACACCTGATCCACACATCCTCTACCACTTCTGAAACCACACTACTCTTCCCCAATCTGATGCTCTGTACATGCCTCCACCCTCTCAATCAATACCCTCCCATATAATTTACCAGGAATACTCAACAAACTTATACCTCTGTAATTTGGGCACTCACTCTTATCCCCTTTGCCTTTGTACAATGGCACTATGCACGCATTCCGCCAATCCTCAGGCACCTCACCATGAGTCATACATACATTAAATAACCTTATCAACCAGTCATCAATACAGTCACCCACTTTTTTAATAAATTCCACTGCAATACCATCCAAACCTGCTGCCTTGCCGGCTTTCATCTTCCGCAAAGCTTTCACTACCTCTTCTCTGTTTACCAAATCATTTTCCCTAACCCTCTCACTTTGCACACCACCTCGACCAAAACATATATATACATATATATATATATATATATATATATATATATATATATATATATATATATATATATATATATATATATATATATATATATATATATATTTTTTTTTTTTTTTTTATACTTTACTTTGTCGCTGTCTCCCGCGTCTGCGAGGTAGCGCAAGGAAACAGACGAAAGAAATGGCCCAACCCTCCCCCATACACATGTATATACATACGTCCACACACGCAAATATACATACCTACACAGCTTTCCATGGTTTACCCCAGACGCTTCACATGCCTTGATTCAATCCACTGACAGCACGTCAACCCCGGTATATCACATCGCTCCAATTCACTCTATTCCTTGCCCTCCTTTCACCCTCCTGCATGTTCAGGCCCCGATCACACAAAATCTTTTTCACTCCATCTTTCCACCTCCAATTTGGTCTCCCTCTTCTTCTTGCTCCCTCCACCTCCGACACATATATCCTCTTGGTCAATCTTTCCTCACTCATCCTCTCCATGTGCCCAAACCACTTCAAAACACCCTCTTCTGCTCTCTCAACCACGCTCTTTTTATTTCCACACATCTCTCTTACCCTTACGTTACTCACTCGATCAAACCACCTCACACCACACATTGTCCTCAAACATCTCATTTCCAGCACATCCATCCTCCTGCGCACAACTCTATCCATAGCCCACGCCTCGCAACCATACAACATTGTTGGAACCACTATTCCTTTCAAACATACCCATTTTTGCTTTCCGAGATAATGTTCTGGACTTCCACACATTCTTCAACACTCCCAGAATTTTCGCCACCTCCCCCACCCTATGACCCACTTCCGCTTCCATGGTTCCATCCGCTGCCAGATCCACTCCCAGATATCTAAAACACTTCACTTCCTCCAGTTTTTCTCCATTCAAACTCACCTCCCAATTGACTTGACCCTCAACCCTACTGTACCTAATAACCTTGCTCTTATTCACATTTACTCTTAACTTTCTTCTTTCAATCACTTTACCAAACTCAGTCACCAGCTTCTGCAGTTTCTCACATGAATCAGCCACCAGCGCTGTATCATCAGCGAACAACAACTGACTCACTTCCCAAGCTCTCTCATCCCCAACAGACTTCATACTTGCCCCTCTTTCCAAAACTCTTGCATTTACCTCCCTAACAACCCCATCCATAAACAAATTAAACAACCATGGAGACATCACACACCCCTGCCGCAAACCTACATTCACTGAGAACCAATCACTTTCCTCTCGTCCTACACGTACACATGCCTTACATCCTCGATAAAAACTTTTCACTGCTTCTAACAACTTTCCTCCCACACCATATATTCTTAATACCTTCCACAGAGCATCTCTATCAACTCTATCATATGCCTTCTCCAGATCCATAAATGCTACATACAAATCCATTTGCTTTTCTAAGTATTTCTCACATACATTCTTCAAAGCAAACACCTGATCCACACATCCTCTACCTCTTCTGAAACCACATTGCTCTTCCCCAATCTGATGCTCTGTACATGCCTTCACCCTCTCAATCAATACCCTCCCATATAATTTACCAGGAATACTCAACAAACCTCTGTAATTTGAGCACTCACTCTTATCCCCTTTGCCTTTGTACAATGGCACTATGCACGCATTCCGCCAATCCTCAGGCACCTCACCATGAGTCATACATACATTAAATAACCTTACCAACCAGTCAACAATGCAGTCACCCCCTTTTTTGATAAATTCCACTGCAATACCATCCAAACCTACTGCCTTGCCGGCTTTCATCTTCCGCAAAGCTTTCACTACCTCTTCTCTGTTTACCAAATCATTTTCCCTAACCCTCTCACTGTGCACACCACCTCCACCAAAACACCCTATATCTGCCACTCTATCATCAAACACATTCAACAAACCTTCAAAATACTCACTCCATCTCCTTCTCACATCACCACTACTTGTTATCACCTCCCCATTTGCGCCCTTCACTGAAGTTCCCATTTGCTCCCTTGTCTTACGCACTTTATTTACCTCCTTCCAGATCATCTTTTTATTCTCCCTAAAATTTAATGATACTCTCTCACCCCAACTCTCATTTGCCCTTTTTTTCACCTCTTGCACCTTTCTCTTGACCTCCTGTCTCTTTCTTTTATACATCTCCCACTCAACTGCATTTTTTCCCTGCAAAAATCGTCTAAATGTCTCTCTCTTCTCTTTCACTAATACTCTTACTTCTTCATCCCACCACTCACTACCCTTTCTAATAAACCCACCTCCCACTCTTCTCATGCCACAAGCATCTTTTGCGCAATCCATCACTGATTCCCTAAATACATCCCATTCCTCCCCCACTCCCCTTGCTTCCATTGTTCTCACCTTTTTCCATTCTGTACTCAGTCTCTCCTGGTACTTCCTCACACAGGTCTCCTTCTCAAGCTCACTTACTCTCACCACCCTCTTCACCCCAACATTCACTCTTCTTTTCTGAAAACCCATACAAATCTTCACCTTAGCCTCCACAAGATATTGATCAGACATCCCTCCAGTTGCACCTCTCAGCACATTAACATCCAAAAGTCTCTCTTTCGCACGCCTGTCAATTAACACGTAATCCAATAACGCTCTCTTTCCATCTTTCCTACTTACATAAGTATACTTATGTATATCTCGCTTTTTAAACCAGGTATTCCCAATCATCAGTCTTTTTTTCAGCACATAAATCTACAAGCTCTTCACCATTTCCATTTACAACACTGAACACCCCATGTATACCAATTATTCCCTCAACTGCCACATTACTCACCTTTGCATTCAAATCACCCATCACTATAACCCGGTCTCGTGCATCAAAACCACTAACACACTCATTCAGCTGCTCCCAAAACATTTGCCTCTCTTGATCTTTCTTCTCTTGCCCAGGTGCATATGCACCAATAATCACCCACCTCTCTCCATCAACTTTCAGTTTTACCCATATTAATCGAGCATTTACTTTCTTACACTCTATCACATACTCCCACAACTCCTGTTTCAGGAGTATTGCTACTCCTTCCCTTGCTCATGTCCTCTCACTAACCCCTGACTTTACTCCCCAGACATTCCCCAAACCACTCTTCCCCTTTACCCTTGAGCTTCGTTTCACTCAGAGCCAAAACATCCAGGTTCCTTTCCTCAAACATACTACCTATCTCTCCTTTTTTCACATCTTGGTTACATCCACACACATTTAGGCACCCTACTCTGAGCCTTCGAGGAGGATGAGGACTCCCCGCGTGACTCCTTCTTCTGTTTCCCATTTTAGAAAGTTAATTCAAGGAGGGGAGGATTTCTGGCCCCCCGCTCCCGTCCCCTCTAGTCGCTTTCTACGACACGCGAGGAATACGTGGGAAGTATTCTTTCACCCCTATCCCCAGGGATAATATACATATATATATACATATACACATACACACACATACACATACATACGCACATATACACACACACAGACATACATATATATACATATGAAAAATGTAAGAAACAATTTAGAAAACTGAAACTTCTAGCTTGAAATGAATGAAAAAAATGAATGTCACACAATGGTTCAACCTCTGGCTATGGAAAAAAGGAAATGTATAATTTATTTACACAAACGTCAATAGCAGTTCTCATCAATTTAACCACTGTATCAATAAGCTTCAATGTCTAAGCTACATTTTTTCCCAATTTCACTATTTTCCTTCACATTTTCAATTGTGTCTGAAGGTTCTACTTCAAGAGTGATTGTTTTTCCAGTAAGGGTCTTCACATCTTGGTTACATCCACACACATTTAGGCACCCCACTCTGAGCCTTCGAGGAGGATGCTTTACTTGTGGTGCTGATCATGTTGCATATTAATATCTTATGCAGTACACATTCACTTCTGATTCAAACTCAGAGAACACACATATTTATGGAAGCAGGTTTAGATTACCAGCTTCTCACCTAATCCAGTTAATGTTATGATGCAGCTGCTTTGCTATTAACTGAAGCAGTTACATTACCTTGATTCTTTTTATGAACTATTCTTTTAAGACATTATAAGTAATCAATACATAAATTGTCTCCAATGAAATATCACATTTCAGAAAGATATTCACCTCTTCAAGATTAACAGATTCCCAAAACTGCATTCCCATATTCCATTTTCCATTTAATTTCTCAATTTAAGTGCTATCAACAGACAAATGATATTCACAACAATGACTATTCTATGTATGACTGATATGAATTTTTTTTTTTACAGAAATCCAACATATATATATATATATATATATATATATATATATATATATATATATATATATATATATACATATATATATATATATATATATATATATTTATTTTTTATTTTTTTTATTATACTTTGTCGCTGTCTCCCGCTTTTGCGAGGAAGCGTAAGGAAACAGACGAAAGAAATGGCCCAACCCCCCCGCCCCATACACATGTATATACATACGTCCACACACGCAGATATACATACCTACACAGCTTTCCATGGTTTACCCCAGACGCTTCACATGCCCCGATTCAATCCACTGACAGCACGTCAACCCCGGTATACCACATCGCTCCAATTCACTCTATTCCTTGCCCTCCTTTCACCCTCCTGCATGTTCAGGCCCCGATCACACAAAATCCTTTTCACTCCATCCTTCCACCTCCAATTTGGTCTCCCTCTTCTCCTTGTTCCCTCCACCTCCGACACATATATCTTCTTGGTCAATCTCTCCTCACTCATCCTCTCCATGTGCCCAAACCACTTCAAAACACCCTCTTCTGCTCTCTCAACCACGCTCTTTTTGTTACCACACATCTCTCTTACCCTTACGTTACTCACTCGATCAAACCACCTCACACCACACATTGTCCTCAAACATCTCATTTCCAGCACATCCATCCTCCTACGCACAACTCTATCCATAGCCCACGCCTCGCAACCATACAACATTGTTGGAACCACTATTCCTTCAAACATACCCATTTTTGCTTTCCGAGATAATGTTCTCGACTTCCACACATTCTTCACGGCCCCCAGGATTTTCGCCCCCTCACCCACCCTATGATCCACTTCCGCTTCCATGGCTCCATCCGCTGCCAGATCCACTCCAGATATCTAAAACACTTCACTTCCTCCAGTTTTTCTCCATTCAAACTCACCTCCCAATTGACTTGACCCTCAACCCTACTGTACCTAATAACCTTGCTCTTATTCACATTTACTCTTAACTTTCTTCTTCCACACACTTTTCCAAACTCAGTCACCAGCTTCTGCAGTTTCTCACATGAATCAGCCACCAGCGCTGTATCATTAGCGAACAACAACTGACTCACTTCCCAGGCTCTCTCATCCCCAACAGACTTCATACTTGCCCCTCTTTCCAAAACTCTTGCATTTACCTCCCTAACAACCCCATCCATAAACAAATTAAACAGCCATGGAGACATCACACACCCCTGCCGGCAAACCTACATTCACTTTCCTCTCTTCCTACACGTACACATGCCTTACATCCTCGATAAAAACTTTTCACTGCTTCTAACAACTTTCCTCCCACACCATATATTCTTAATACCTTCCAAAGAGCATCTCCATCAACTCTATCATATGCCTTCTCCAGATCCATAAATGCTACATACAAATCCATTTGCTTTTCTAAGTATTTCTCACATACATTCTTCAAAGCAAACACCTGATCCACACATCCTCTACCACTTCTGAAACCACACTGCTCTTCCCCAATCTGATGCTCTGTACATGCCTTCACCCTCTCAATCAATACCCTCCCATATAATTTACCAGGAATACTCAACAAACTTATACCTCTGTAATTTGAGCACTCACTCTTATCCCCTTTGCCTTTGTACAATGGCACTATGCACGCATTCCGCCAATCCTCGGGCACCTCACCATGAGTCATACATACATTAAATAACCTTACCAACTAGTCAACAATACAGTCACCCCCTTTTTCAATAAATTCTACTGCAATACCATTCAAACCTGCTGCCTTGCAGGCTTTCATCTTCCGCAAGGCTTTCAATACCTCTTCTCTGTTTACCAAATCATTTTCCCTAACCCTCTCACTTTGCACACCACCTCGACCAAAACACCCTATATCTGCCACTCAATCATCAAACACATTCAACAAACCTTCAAAATACTCACTCCATCTCCTTCTCACATCACCACTACTTGTTTTCACCTCCCCATTTGCGCCCTTCACTGAAGTTCCCATTTGCTCCCTTGTCTTACGCACTTTATTTACCTTCTTCCAGAACATCTTTTTATTCTCCCTAAAATTTAATGATACTCTCTCACCCCAACTCTCATTTGCCCTTTTTTTCACCTCTTGCACCTTTCTCTTGACCTCCTGTCTCTTTCTTTTATACATCTCCCGCTCAATTGCATTTTTTCCCTGCAAAAATCGTCCAAATGCTTCTCTCTTCTCTTTCACTAATACTCTTACTTCTTCATCCCACCACTCACTACCCTTTCTAATCAACCCACCTCCCACTCTTCTCATGCCACAAGCATCTTTTGCGCAATCCATCACTGATTCCCTAAATACATCCCATTCCTCCCCCACTCCCCTTACTTCCATTGTTCTCACCTTTTTCCATTCTGTACTCAGTCTCTCCTGGTACTTCCTCACACAGGTCTTTTTCTCAAGCTCACTTACTCTCACCACCCTCTTCACCCCAACATTCACTCTTCTTTTCTGAAAACCCATACAAATCTTCACCTTAGCCTCCACAAGATAATGATCAGACATCCCTCCAGTTGCACCTCTCAGCACATTAACATCCAAAAGTCTTCTTTCGCACGCCTGTCAATTAACGCGTAATCCAATAACGCTCTCTGGCCATCTCTCCTACTTACATAAGTATACTTATGTATATCTCGCTTTTTAAAACAGGTATTCCCAATCATCAGTCCTTTTTCAGCACATAAATCTACAAGCTCTTCAACATTTCCATTTACAACACTGAACACCCCATGTATACCAATTATTCCCTCAACTGCCACATTACACACCTTTGCATTCAAAACACTTGCCTCTCTTGATCTTTCTTCTCATGCCCAGGTGCATATGCACCAATAATCACCCACCTCTCTCCATCAACTTTCAGTTTTACCCATATTAATCGAGAATTTACTTTCTTTCACTCTATCACATACTCCCACAACTCCTGTTTCAGGAGTATTGCTACTACTTCCCTTGCTCTTGTCCTCTCACTAACCCCTGACTTTACTCCCCAGACATTCCCAAACCACTCTTCCCCTTTACCCTTGAGCTTCGTTTCACACAGAGCCAAAACATCCAGGTTCCTTTCCTCAAACATACTACCTATCTCTCCTTTTTTCACATCTTGGTTACATCCACACACATTTAGGCACCCCACTCTATATATATATATATATATATATATATATATATATATATATATATATATATATATATATATATATATATATATATATTTATATATATATATATATATATATATTTTTCTTTTTTTTTCTATTTATTTGCTTTATCGCTGTCTCCCGCGTTAGCGAGGTAGCGCAAGGAAAGAGACGAAAGAATGGCCCAACCCGTCCAAAGAAGGAACAGAGAAGAGGTCCAGGTGAGGATATTCCCTCAAAGGCCCAGTCCTCTGTTCTTAACGCTACCTCGCTATCGCGGGAAATAGTGAATAGTATGAAAAAAAAAAAATATATATATATATATATATATATATATATATAAATATATACACATATATATATATATATATATATATATATATATATATATATATATATATATATATATATATATATATATATATATATATATATATATATATATATATTTTTTTTTTTATTATACTTTGTCGCTGTCTCCCGCGTTTGCGAGGTAGCGCAAGGAAACAGACGAAAGAAATGGCCCAACCCCCCCCCATACACATGTATATACATACGTCCACACACGCAAATATACATACCTACACAGCTTTCCATGGTTTACCCCAGACGCTTCACATGCCTTGATTCAATCCACTGACAGCACGTCAACCCCGGTATACCACATCGCTCCAATTCACTCTATTCCTTGCCCTCCTTTCACCCTCCTGCATGTTCAGGCCCCGATCACACAAAATCTTTTTCACTCCATCTTTCCACCTCCAATTTGGTCTCCCTCTTCTCCTCGTTCCCTCCACCTCCGACACATATATCCTCTTGGTCAATCTTTCCTCACTCATTCTCTCCATGTGCCCAAACCACTTCAAAACACCCTCATCTGCTCTCTGAACCACGCTCTTTTTATTTCCACACATCTCTCTTACCCTTACGTTACTCACTCGATCAAACCACCTCACACCAAACATTGTCCTCAAACATCTCATTTCCAGCACAACCATCCTCCTGCAAACAACTCTATCCATAGCCCACGCCACGCAACCATACAACATTGTTGGAACCACTATTCCTTCAAACATACCCATTTTTGCTTTCTGAGATAATGTTCTCGACTTCCTCACATTCTTCAAGGCCCCCAGAATTTTCACCCCCTCCCCCACCCTATGATCCACTTCCGCTTCCATGGTTCCATCCGCTTCCAGATCCACTCCAAGATATCTAAAACACTTCACTTCCTCCAGTTTTTCTCCATTCAAACTCACCTCCCAATTGACTTGACCCTCAACCCTACTGTACCTAATAACCTTGCTCTTATTCACATTTACTCTTAACTTTCTTCTTTCACACACTTTACCAAACTCAGTCACCAGCTTCTGCAGTTTCTCACATGAATCAGCCACCAGCGCTGTATCATCAGCGAACAACAACTGACTCACTTCCCAAGCTCTTTCATCCCCAACAGACTTCATACTTACCCCTCTTTCCAAAACTCTTGCATTTACCTCCCTAACAACCCCATCCATAAACAAATTAAACAACCATGGAGACATCACACACCCCTGCCGCAAACCTATATTCACTGAGAACCAATCACTTTCCTTTCTTCCTACACGTACACATTCCTTACATTCTCGATAAAAACTTTTCACTGCTTCTAACAACTTTCCTCCCACACCATATATTCTTAATACCTTCCACAGAGCATCTCTATCAACTTTATCATATGCCTTCTCCAGATCCATAAATGCTACATACAAATCCATTTGCTTTTCTAAGTATTTCTCACATACATTCTTCAAAGCAAACACCTGATCCACACATCCTCTACCACTTCTGAAACCACACTGCTCTTCCCCAATCTGATGCTCTGTACATGCCTTCACCCTGTCAATCAATACCCTCCCATATAATTTACCAGGAATACTCAACAAACTTATACCTCTGTAATTTGAGCACTCTCTCTTATCCCCTTTGCCTTTGTACAATGGCACTATGCACGCATTCCGCAATCCTCAGGCACCTCACCATGAGTCATACATACATTAAATAACCTTACCAACCAGTCAACAATACAGTCACCCCCTTTTTTAATAAATTCCACTGCAATACCATTCAAACCTGCTGCCTTGCCGGCTTTCATCTTCCTCAAAGCTTTCACTACCTCTTCTCTGTTTACCAAATCATTTTCCCTAACCCTCTCACTTTGCACACCACCTCGACCAAAACACCCTATATCTGCCACTCTATCATCAAACACATTCAACAAACCTTCAAAATACTCACTCCATCTCCTTCTCACATCACCACTACTTGTTTTCACCTCCCCATTTGCGCCCTTCACTGAAGTTCCCATTTGCTCCCTTGTCTTACGCACTTTATTTATCTCCTTCCAGAACATCTTTTTATTCTCCCTAAAATTTAATGATACTCTCTCACCCCAACTCTCATTTGCCCTGTTTTCACCTCTTGCACCTTTCTCTTGACCTCCTGTCTCTTTCTTTTATACATCTCCCACTCAATTGCATTTTTTCCCTGCAAAAATCGTCCAAATGCCTCTGTCTTCTCTTTCACTAATACTCTTACTTCTTCATCCCACCACTCACTACCCTTTCTAATCAACCCACCTCCCACTCTTATCATGCCACAAGCATCTTTTGCGCAATCCATCACTGATTCCCTAAATACATCCCATTCCTCCCCCACTCCCCTTACTTCCATTGTTCTCACCTTTTTCCATTCTGTACTCAGTCTCTACTGGTACTTCCTCACACAGGTCTCCTTCCCAAGCTCACTTACTCTCACCACCCTCTTCACCCCAACATTCACTCTTCTTTTCTGAAAACCCATACAAATCTTCACCTTAGTCTCCACAAGATAATGATCAGACATCCCTTCAGTTTCACCTCTCAGCACATTAACATCCAAAAGTCTCTCTTTCGCACGCCTGTCAATTAACACGTAATCCAATAACGCTCTCTGGCCATCTCTCCTACTTACATAAGTATACTTATGTATATCTCGCTTTTTAAACCAGGTATTCCCAATCATCAGTCCTTTTTCAGCACATAAATCTACAAGCTCTTCACCATTTCCATTTACAACACTGAACACCCCATGTATACCAATTATTCCCTCAACTGCCACATTACTCACCTTTGCATTCAAATCACCCATCACTATAACCCGGTCTCGTGCATCAAAACCACTAACACACTCATTCAGCTGCTCCCAAAACACTTGCCTCTCATGATCTTTCTTCTCATGCCCAGGTGCATATGCACCAATAATCACCCACCTCTCTCCATCAACTTTCAGTTTTACCCATATTAATCGAGAATCGAGACTCGAGAATATATATATATATATATATATATATATATATATACATATATATATATATATATATATATATATATATATATATATATATATATATATATATATATATATATATATATATATTTATTTATTTATTTATTTTGCTTTGTCGCTGTCTCCCGCGTTTGCGAGGTAGCGCAAGGAAACAGACGAAAGGAATGGCCCAACCCACCCCCATACACATTGTATACACACACACGTCCACACACGCAAATATACATACCTATACATCTCAATGTACACATATATATACACACACAGACAAATACCTATATACACATGTACATAATTCATACTGTCTGCCTTTATTTGTTTCCATCGCCACCTCGCCACACATGGAATAACATCCCCCTCCCCTCTGATGTGGCGGAGTGCTTGCATAGTGCTATTGTACAAAGGCAAAGGGGATAAACGTGACTGATCAAATTACAGAGGTATAAGTTTATCGAGCATTCCTGGGGAATTATATGGGAGCGTATTGATCGAGAGAGTCAAGGCATTTACAGAGCATCAGATTGGGGAAGAGCACTGTGGTTTCAGAAGTGGTAGAGGACGTGTGGATCAGGTGTTTTCTTTGAAGAATGTATGTAAGAAATACTTAGAAAAGCAAATGGATTTGTATGAAGCATTTATGGATATGGAGAAAACTTATGATAGAGTTGATAGAGATGCTCTGTGGAAGGTATTAAGGATATCTGGTGCGGGAGGCAAGTTGTTAGAAGCAGTGAAAAGTTTTTATCGGGGATGTAAGGCATGTGTACGTGCAGGAAGAGAGGAAAGTGATTGGTTCTCAGTGAATGTAGGTTTACGGCAGTGGTGTGTGATGTCTCCATGGTTGTTCAATTTGTTTATGGATGGGGTTGTTAGGGAGGTGAATGCAACAGTTTTGGAAAGAGGGGCAAGTATGCAGTCTGTTGTGGATGAGAGAGCTTGGGAAGTGAGTCAGTTGTTTTTCGCTGATGATACAGCGCTGGTGGCTGTCATGATACAACGCTGGTGGCTGATTCGTGTTAGAAACTGTAGAGGCTGGTGACTGAGTTTCGTAAAGAGTGTGAAAGAAGAAAGATGAGAGTAAATGTGAATATGAGGAAGGTTATTAGGTACAGTAGGGTTGAGGGACAAGTCAATTGGGAAGTAAGTTTCAATGGAGATAAACTGAAGGAAGTAAAGTGTTTTAGATATCTCGTAGTGGATTTGGCAGCGGATGGAACCATGGAAGCAGAAGTGAATCATCGGGTAGGGGAGGGGGCAAAAATTCTGGGAGCGTTGAAGAATGTGTGGAAGTCGAGAACATTATCTCGGAAACAAAAATGGCTATGTTTGAAGGAATAGTGGTTCCAACAATGTTATATGTTTGCGAGGCGTGTGCTATAGATAGAATTGTGCGGAGGAGGGTGGATGTGCTGGAATGAGTGAGATGTTTGAGGACAATATGTTGTGTGAGGTGGTTTGATCGAGTAAGTAATGGTAGGGTAAGAGAGATGTGTGGTAATAAAAAGAGTGTGGTTGAGAGAGCAGAAGAGAGTGTTTTGAAATGGTTTGGTCACATGGAGAGAATGAGTTAGGAAAGATTGACAAAGAGGATATATATGTCAGAGGTGGGGGAATGAGGAGAAGTGGGACACCAAATTGGAGGTGGAAAGATGGAGTGAAAAAGATTTTGAGTGATCGGGGCTGAACATGCAGGAGGGTGAAAGGCGTGCAAGGAATAGGGTGAATTGGAACCATGTGTTATACCGGGGTCGACCTGCTTTCAATGAATTGAAGCAGGGCATGTGAAGCGTTTGGGGTAAACCATGGGAAGTTCTGTGGGGCCTGGATGTGGAAGGGGAGCTGTGGTTTCGGTGCATTATTACATGACAGCTAGAGACTGAGTGTGAACGAATGGGGCCTTTGTTGTCTTTTCCTAGCGCTACCTCGCACACATGAGGGGGTAGGGGGTTTTGTTTCATGTGTGGTGGGGTGACGATGGGAATGAACAAAGGCAGTCAGTATGAATTATACACCTGTGTATATATGTATATGTCTGTGTGTATATATATGTATACGTTGAGATGTATAGGTATGTATATTTGCGTGTGTGGAAGTGTATGTATATACATGTGTATGTGGGTGGGTTGGGCCATTCTTTCGTCTGTTTCCTTGCGCTACTTCCCTAAAGCGGGAGACAGCGACAAAGCTGTTTGAATGGAGCAAAACTGGAGGAAGTAAAGTGTTTTAGATTTCTGGGAGTGGATCTAGCAGCGGATGGAAATATGGAAGCGGAAGTGAATCATAGGGTGGGGAAGGGGCAAAAGTCCTGGGAGCCTTGAAGAATGTGTGGAAGTCGAGAACATTATCTCCGAAAGCAAAAATGGCTATGTTTGGAGGAATAGTGGTTCCAACAATGTTGTATATTTGCGAGGCGTGGGCTATGGATAGAGTTGTGCGCAGGAGGGTGGATGTGCTGAAATGAGTGAGATGTTTGAGGACAATATGTTGTGTGAGGTGGTTTGATCGAGTAAGTAATGGTAGGGTAAGAGAGATGTGTGGAAATAAGAAGCGCGTGGTTGAGAGAGCAGAAGAAGGTGTTTTGAAATGGTTTGGGCACATGGAGAGAATGAGTGAGGAAAGATTGACCAAGAGGATATATGTGTCGGAGGTGGAGGGAACGACGAGAAGTGCGAGACCAAATTGGAGGTGGAAAGATGGAGTGAAAAAGATTTTGAGTGATCGGGGCCTGAACATGCAGGAGGGTGAAAGGCGGGCAAGGAATAGAGTGAATTGGATCGATGTGGTATACCGGGGTCGACGTGCTGTCAATGGATTGAATCAAGGCATGTGAAGCGTCTGGGGTAAACCATGGAAAGTTCTGTGGGGCCTGGATGTGGAAAGGGAGCTGTGGTTTCGGGCATTATTGCATGACAGCTAGAGACTGAGTGTGAACGAATAGGTCCTTTGCTGTCTTTTCTTAGCGCTACCTCGCACAAATGAGGGGGGAGGGGGATGTTATTCCATATGTGGCGAGGTGGCGATGGGAATGAATAAAGGCAGACAGTGTGAATTGTGTGCATGTGTATATATGTATATGTCTGTGTGTATGTATATGTGTACATTGAGATGTATGGGTATGTATATTTGCGTGTGTGGACGTGTATGTATATACATGTGTATGGTGGTGGGTTGGGCCATTTCTTTCGTTTGTTTCCTTGCGCTACCTCGCAAACGCGGGAGACAGCGACAAAGGAAAATAGAATGAATAAAATAAATATATACATATATATATATATATATATATATATATATATATATATATATATATATATATATATATATATATACATATATATACATATATATATTTATATATATTCTTTTCTTTCTTACTATTCGCCAAGAACAGTCCTCTGTTCTCGGCGGTACCTCGCTGTCGCGGGAAATGGCGAATAGTATGAAGAAGAATATATGAAGGTAATATCGCACTTCAGTGAGATTTCATACAATTTTGTTTTACATATAATTTTTGTATATAAGTGGCAAGGCATGTTTCGTGGAGACATTCCACTTCATCAGGTGCCAGTACTTAACAAAGTTATCTAAATCCCAACACCACACTTGATTCCCGTCATACACATTCAGTAGAAGCCGTACCTTGAATTTGGAATTTTGATCTTTACCCGGGTTAGCGATATGAGGCTCGATACTCTCTCGAGATGATGTGTAGTGGCAGCCAGCCGCAGCTTTCAGTCATCCACGTGATCACGAATGCCTTCTACCAGCTGTTCTCGAACTTCATCAGAAGAGGTGGAAATTGTCGACCCTGTCGATGTAGCATCCTCATGATCCAGCAATCAATTTTTAGTGTTATATACTTCAACCATTCTTAAGGTCCAGTGTGCTTTCAGCTGTGTAAGTTGGTGGTTATTACCCATACAGCCAGTGTTTCGTTTTTTTCGGTACAGTATTAAAAAAATTTACATAAGATATTCAACACTTTATCAGAAAATAGGTTATGTTTTAGATGATTTTCTCCAACTGTTGGTTAATATAAATGATATAAGAACGTTTAAGGCAGGCTAGACTAAGCTTTGATGTTCGGTGGATTAGATGTACAGTGTGAAATGTATTATATGAAGTTTTGAATTACGACATTCTTAACTTACGATGGGTTTACCGGAAGCAGAGCCTAACTCCAAGTTCTATACGTTTAGTTTGGAAAGACGAGAAATTCCATAACAGTAAACATTCTCCTCGCGATCTTCATTCAATCTCTGATGTCTAGTGTTGGCAAGACTCGCCCTGAGTGCCATTACAACAGATACATTAATACAAATATTATTATGCAAATTTTTAGGGAATTTTTTGCCGAAGTGTCGTATTTATTCTCAGTATTCTCTCTCTCTCTCTCTCTCTCTCTCTCTCTCTCTCTCTCTCTCTCTCTCTCTCTCTCTCTCTCTCTCTCTCTCTCTCTCTCTCTCTCTCTCTCTCTCTCTCTCTCTCTCTCTCTCTCTCTCTCTCTCTCTCTCTCATTCAATATACATGGCAACAAAGATGACCAAATTGTGTCTAAGGAGAATTCATTCTTGTAGGAAACTTCCCAAGTAAATATTGACTCCATCATCACGTATTCCGTGTGAAGTGTTTGATACCATGACTTTAATCGGTTTTGTAAATATGACGTTGACGTGAAATTACAATGTGTCCACAGGTTCCTGCCTCACTCACGGGTTGTGACACGGGTGTGGTACAGCAGAGCAGGGGAAGCAGTTGCAGAGCAGGGGAAGCTGTGGCAGAGCAGGGGAAGTAGTATCAGAGCAGGGAAGTTGTGGCAGAGCAGGGGAAGCAGTAGCAGAGCAGGGAAAGTTGTAGCACAGCAGGGGAAGCAGTAGCAGAGCAGGGGAAGTTGTGGCAGAGCAGGGGCAGCAGTAGCAGAGCAGGGGAAGTTGTGGCAGAGCAGGGGAAGTAGTATCAGAGCAGGGAAGTTGTGGCAGAGCAGGGGAAGCAGTAGCAGAGCAGGGAAAGTTGTAGCAGAGCAGGGGAAGCAGTAGCGGAGCAGGGGAAGTTGTGGCAGAGCAGGGGCAGCAGTAGCAGAGCAGGGGAAGTTGTGGCAGAACAGGGGAAACAGTTGCAGAGCAGAGGAAACTGTAGCAGAGCAGGGGAAGCAGTAGCAGAGCAGAGGAATTTGTGGCAGAGCAGGGGCAGCAGTAGCAGAGCAGGGGAAGTTGTGGCAGAGCAGGGGAAACAGTTGCAGAGCAGAGGAAACTGAAGCGGAGCAGGGGAAGTTGTGGCAGAGCAGGGGAAGAAGTAGCAGAGCAGGGGAAGCTGTGGCACAGCAGGGGAAGCAGTAGCAGAGCAGGGGAAGTTTTGGCAGGGCAGGAGAGGCAGTAGCAGAGCAGAGAATGTTGTGGCAGAGCAGGGGAAGCGGTAGCAGAGCAGAGAATGTTGTGGCAGAGCAGGGAAAGCAGTAGCAGAGCAGGGGAAGTTGTGGCAGATCAGGGGAAGCAGTAGCGGAGCAGAGAATGTTGTGGCAGAGCAGGGGAAGCAGTAGCAGAGTAGGGGAAGTTGTGGCAGAGCAGGGGAAGCAGTAGCAGAGCAGAGGAAGTTATTGCAGAGCAGGGAAAGCAGTAGCAGAGCAGAGGAAGCTGTGGCAGAGCAGGGGAAGTTGTGGCATAGCAGGAGAAGCAGTAGCAGAGCAGGGGAAGTTGTGGCAGAGCAGGGGAAGTTGTGGCCGAGCAGGGGAAGCAGTAGCAGAGCAGAGAATGTTGTGGCGGAGCAGGGGAAGTTGTGGCAGAGCAGAGGAAGCAGTAGCAGAGCAGGGAAAGCCGTGGCAGAGCAGGGGAAGCAGTAATAGAGCACGGGAAGTTGTGGCAGAACAGGAGAAGCAATAGCAAAGCAGAGGATTTTGTGGCAGAGCAAGGGAAGCAGTAGCAGTTTAGGGGATGTTGTGGCAGAGCAGGGAAGTTGTGGCAGAGCAGGAAAAGTAGTAGCAGATTACGGGAAGTTGTGGCAGAACATGAGAAGCAGTAGCAAAGCAGGGGAAGTTGTGGCAGAGGAGGGAAGTTGTGGCAGAGCAGGGGAAGCAGTAGCAGAGCAGAGAATGATGTGGCAGAGCAGGGGAAGTTGTGGCAGAGCAGGGGAAGCAGTTGCAGAGCAAGGGAAGTAGTAGCAGAGCAGGGGAAGTTGTGGCAGAGCAGGGGAAGTTGTGGCAGAGCAGTGGAAGTTGTGGCAGAGCAGGGGAAGTTGTGGCAGAGCAAGGAAGCAGTAGCAGAGCAGAGAATGTTGTGGCAGAGCAGGGGAAGCAGTTGATGGAATATCACACTTAATGATCACATAAAAAGGAAAGTTCTGGATATCTATAGAAGTTTCTGCATTTTCAGGTGTGAATAATTATGTGGTGAAATGAAGAATTGTGAAAACTGAGGTGGATATAGCAGGAGAGGTTGTGGCTGATGTGGATATGGTGGTGATGATGGTGGTGGTGGTGGTGGTAGTGGTGGTATTGTTAGTTGTTATTGGTACAAATGATGGTCGAGTGGTTAGAACGGTGGTTAGCTGGTAACAAACAGGATGACATTGCTGGGTATTAGAGCTATGAATGTGTTCACAGCTGTGGTGTCTGTAAGTCGGAGTAATGAAGGTGATAATGATAATGGTGGTATTAAAGGCAGCAGCGATGAGATTACTAGTAGGCGGTATGTAGTGTGAGGTGAGGAAGGTAATAATATGAACAAGGCAAAGGAAGCGGAGGAGGATGCTGTAAATGGCAAAGTTACTGAGTGGTTGGTGGCTACAGTCTGAACAGTGGAGGGAGTGATACTCTAGTTTACGTGGTGAAATGCTGTGGTTTTTAAAAATTGGGAAGCTAAAACTGGGGAGGACGCTAATGACGGGAACTGAAGCAGGGAAAGGGTGGTCCTCGTGGTGGATATACTGACAGTAGTGAGGGATGCAATAGGGTGGTAATGTTGAAGATGGTGGCAGTGCTGAACGTGGTAGCGGTAGGAATAGTGGCGAATATGAAGATGGTGGTGTGGGTCATGATGGTGGGGACAGTGATGATGGAGAGGATGTAGGTGGAGATGGCAGCAGTGGCGAGGGTGGTGGCGGCAGTAGGCAGCAGCGAGGTAATGTTGATGGTGCGCATGTCAACAGTGGTGAAGGTATGATGGTGTTGATATGTGCAGTAGTGCAGAGGCTTTTTGAGACCCCTCCGGACACACACGAAAAAAGCCAACTTAAGTTAGGATATAGAAGTCACGTATTTTCTTTTCCTTGTGTGTTTGTGCGTGGGGATGGGGAGAGAGAGAGAGAGAGAGAGAGAGAGAGAGAGAGAGAGAGAGAGAGAGAGAGAGAGAGAGAGAGAGAGAGAGAGAGAGAGAGAGAGAGAGACAGACAGACAGACAGACAGACAGAGAGTTCAGAGAGATAGGCAGCGTGTAAAGGTTGTGACGATGGAATGACCGCAGTAGTGGTGTGTGAGTGAGGAAGTCTGGAGTGCTAGTGGGAGTAAAATTGTGGATTATGTGAATTTTCAGATTGGTGGCGGCTGCAGCGGCGGTGGTGAGGGAGTACATACTAACTGTAGGAGGGCTGAGACGAGTGACGCTATGATGGTAGTGGAACGAGGTATGTTTAGATGATCAAACATCTAATGATAGATATAGGTTCGTTGGTAAGAGGAAAAGGTTTTGAGTGAGGTGGTGATGCATTTGTATATCGAAAACCTATGTAGTATTTCAAATTATCTTAAGAATATTGAAAATTTCACAAAACAGGGCCTCAACTCTTCAAACCAGAAGAAAAAGTCTTTGTCATGATACTTTTTCAAGTCCAATAAACTTGAATTTTGATCAAAAAACATAAAAAAATATGTCAGAAATTAGTATATGAACATAAGGATTATTGTTTGAAGGTTAATTGGTTATACCTCGGATGAAAAAACTGACACGACAAAAGCAGACCTAACCAGATAGATTTCAACACACGAAGATGGTACGTAGATCTGATGTTCCTTCTCTTCATAGTGCTGATGAAGAAGTGTTAGCAGATTCACTACAACTGGTCAAGGTATATGATAGTCGAGGTCGAGGAAGAATCTCGAGAGCTTTAGGCATACATAAGACTGGCAGAAGAGTGCCATATGGCTAACATCAGAGTTCCTCTAAAATTCAAGTCGGATTAAGGCAGAGGTAGGGTAAATCTCCGTACAGGTTTGATTTTTGCATCAGCGAGAAGACAAGATGAGGGATGACCGCACAAGGTATACGTAAACAGGAGTTCGCTGGCACTGGTCTGGGCGTGGCTGATGATATATGATGAAAACAACGTGTAATTCTGTAAACGATAATCAAGAAGGATGTTGTTTTGTGAGGATAAAGTGCTCTTAACTTATATATATATATATATATATATATATATATATGTATATATATATATATATATATATATATATATATATATGTATATATATATATATATATATATATATATATATATATATATATATTATCCCTGGGGATAGGGGAGAAAGAATAATTCCCACGTATTCCCTGCGTGTCGTAGAAGGCGACTAAAAGGGGAGGAAGCGGGTGGCTGGAAATCCTCCCCTTTCTTGTTTTTTTTAATTTCCCAAAAGAAGGAACAGAGAAGGGGGTCAGGTGAGGATATTCTCTCTAAGGCCCAGTTCTCTGTTCTTAATGCGACCTCGCTAACGCGGGAAATGGCAAATAGTATGAAAAAAAAAAAAAAAAAAAAAATATATATATATATATATATATATATATATATATATATATATATATATATATATATATATATGTATGTAGCATTTATGGATCTGGAGAAGGCATATGATAGAGTTGATAGAGATGCTCTGTGGAAGGTATTAAGAGTATATGGTGTGGGAGGAAAGTTGTTAGAAGCAGTGAAAAGTTTTTATCGAGGATGTAAGGCATGTGTACGTGTAGGAAGAGAGGAAAGTGATTGGTTCTCAGTGAATGTAGGTTTGTGGCAGGTGTGTGTGATGTCTCCATGGTTGTTTAATTTGTTTATGGATGGGGTTGTTAGGGAGGTAAATGCAACAGTTTTGGAAAGAGGGGCAAGTATGAAGTCTGTTGGGGATGAGAGAGCTTGGGAAGTGAGTCAGTTGTTGTTCGCTGATGATACAGCGCTGGTGGCTGATTCATGTGTGAAACTGCAGAAGCTGGTGACTGAGTTTGGTAAAGTGTGTGGAAGAAGAAAGTTAAGAGTAAATGTGAATAAGAGCAAGGTTATTAGGTACAGTAGGGTTGAGGGTCAAGTCAATTGGGAGGTGAGTTTGAATGGAGAAAAACTGGAGGAAGTGAAGTGTTTCAGATATCTGGGAGTGGATCTGGCAGCGGATAGAACCATGGAAGCGGAAGTGGATCATAGGGTGGGGGAGGGGGCGAAAATTCTGTGGGCCTTGAAGAATGTGTGGAAGTCGAGAACATTATCTCGGAAAGCAAAAATGGGCATGTTTGAAGGAATAGTGGTTCCAACAATGTTGTATGGTTGCGAGGCGTGGGCTATGGATAGAGTTGTTTGCAGGAGGATGGATGTGCTGGAAATGAGATGTTTGAGGACAATGTGTGGTGTGAGGTGGTTTGATCGAGTGAGTAACGTAAGGGTAAGAGAGATGTGTGGAAATAAAAAGAGCGTGGTTGAGAGAGCAGAAGAGGGTGTTTTGAAGTGGTTTGGGCACATGGAGAGAATGAGTGAGGAAAGATTGACCAAGAGGATATATGTGTCGGAGGTGGAGGGAACGAGGAGAAGAGGGAGACCAAATTGGAGGTGGAAAGATGGAGTGAAAAAGATTTTGTGTGATCGGGGCCTGAACATGCAGGAGGGTGAAAGGAGGGCAAGGAATAGAGTGAATTGGAGCGATGTGGTATACCGGGGTTGACGTGCTGTCAGTGGATTGAATCAAGGCATGTGAAGCGTCTGGGGTAAACCATGGAAAGCTGTGTAGGTATGTATATTTGCGTGTGTGGACGTATTTATATACATGTGTATGGGGGGGGGGGGGGGGTTGGGCCATTTCTTTCGTCTGTTTCCTTGCGCTACCTCGCAAACGCGGGAGACAGCGACAAAGTATAATAAATATAAATAAATAAATATATATATATATATATATATATATATATATATATATATATTTATATATATATATATATATTATCATCATTTATTTATATTTATTTTGCTTTGTCGCTGTCTCCCGCGTTAGCGAGGTAGCGCAAGGATACAGACGAAAGAAATGGCCCAACCCACACACATACACATGTATATACATACACGTCCACACACGCAAATATACACACCTATACATCTCAATGTACACATATTTATACACACACACAGATATATACATATATACACATGTACATAATTTATACTGCCCGCCCCTATTCATTCCCATCGCCACCTCGCCACACATGGTATATATATATATATATATATATATATATATATATATATATATATATATATATATATATATATATATATATATATATATATATATATATATATATATATATATATATATATATATATATATATATATATATATATATATATATATATATATATATATATATATATATATATATATATATATATATATATATATATATATATATATATATATATATACATATATATATATATATATATATATATATATATATATATATACATATATATACATATATATACATATATATATATATATATATATATATATATATATATATATATATATATATATATATATATATATATATATATATATATATATATATATATATATATATATATATATATATATATATATATATATATATATATATATATATATATATATATATATATATATATATATATATATATATATATATATATATATATATATATATATATATATATATATATATATATATATATATATATATATATATATATTATATATATATATATATATATATATATATATATATACATATATATCTATATCTATATATATATATATATATATATATATATATATATATATATATATATATATATATATATATATATATATATATATATATATATATATATATATATATATATATATATATATATATATATATATATATATATATATATATATATATATATATATTATCCCTGGGGATAGGGGATTAAGAATACTTCCCACGTATTCCCTGCGTGTCGTAGAAGGCGACTAAAAGGGGAGGGAGCGGGGGGCTGGAAATCCTCCCCTCTCGTTTTTTTTTTTTTTTTTTTTTTTTTTAATTTTCCAAAAGAAGGAACAGAGAATTGGGCCAGGTGAGGGTATTCCCTCAAAGGCCCAGTCCTCTGTTCTTAATGCTACCTCGCTAACGCGGGAAATGGCGAATAGTTTAAAAGAAAGAAAGAATATATATATATATATATATATATATATATATATATATATATATATATATATATATATCCCTGGGGAAAGGGGAGAAAGAATACTTCCCAGGTATTCCCTGCGTGTCGTAGAAGGCGACTAAAAGGGGAGGGAGAGGGGGGCTGGAAATCCTCCCCTCTCATTTTTTTTTAATTTTCCAAAAGAAGGAACAGAGAATTGGGCCAGGTGAGGGTATTCCCTCAAAGGCCCAGTCCTCTGTTCTTAACGCTACCTCGCTAATTCGGGAAATGGAGAATAGTTTAAAAGAAAAAAAGAAAAAGAATATCTTTTTTTCTTTTAAACTATCCGCCACTTCCCGCATTAGCGAGGTAGCGTTAAGAACAGAGGACTGGGCCTTTGTGGAATATCCTCACCTGGCCCCCCTCTGTTCCTTCTTCTGGAAAAAAAAAAAAAAAAAAAAAAAAAACGAGAGGGGAGGATTTCCAGCCTCCCGCTCCCTTCCCTTTTAGTCGCCTTCTACAACACGCAGGGAGTACGTGGGAAGTATTCTTCATCCCCTATCCCCAGGGTACGTCTAAAAGTGTAATAGTGTCAACAATGTCATATGGAAGTGGTGAAGATACACTACTCTGGGATAACTCTAGAATTCATGATGCTGAAGGGAAAAGCTGGTCATCTGTGAGGGTAAATTGGTATGTAGATAATCTAAATGATGCTGACAGTGGTTATAGATCTATTAGATCTATAATAAAAACATAATTAATAGATTATTTTCGTCTGTGATGAGAACTCAGTCCTGATGATTAATATTAAGTGACGCTGTGGAAGAGCAAATAAGAGACGGATATACAGATTAAGCGGAAATGAGGAAGTAATAATGGGAAAGTATTCTGAATATTCAATAGTTCGCTGTGTGGAGGAACATGTGCTCTTTGAAAGCCAGTCGTCATGAAGGGAATCCTGTGCAAAGATTAATGCATGTCTGTCCGCATCTCATTTTTTGTCCTCACTACAATCACACTTTTGTAGGGGGAGTGAATACAGCAGGTTTATCAATGCGAGTTGATATCCTTGTAAACTTGTCTCTACAGGGAAAATATATCATTTTATATGTTCAGAGAATCGAATAGAATAAACAGAAACTCCTATATGAAAGGTATACCACATATGTTGTTCATATTACAGGTATATGTATCAGATAAAACATGAAGTCAAGGAAAACATGGTGAAAATATGCAAATATAAAAACCTACTTATATATTTCTTTATCTCACTACCTCACAATCTATTCACTTATCTCAATATCAAGCAATCAAATTCAGCAATCTCTCTACTCCTACATAAATTTGTCTGCAATCTAACTATATAACTAACTAACTATCAGAAAAACTAGAGGAAGTAAAGTGTGTTTGATATCTGGGAGTGGACTTAGCAGCGGATGGAACCATGGAAGCGGAGGTGAGTCACAGGGTAAGGGAGGGAGCGAGTGTTCTGGGAGAGTTGAAAAATGTATTGGAAGGCGAATACGTTATCTCGGAAAGCAAAAATAAGTACGTTTGAAGGCATACTGGTTCCAACAATGTTACATGTTGCTAGGCATGGGCTATGGATATAGGGTTGTGCGAAAGAAGGTGGATGTGTTGGAAATGAAATGCATGAGGACAATATGTGGTGTGAGGTGGCTTGATCGAGTAGGTAATGAAAGGGTAAGAGAGATGTGTGGCAATAAAAAGATTATGGTTGACAAAGTAGAAGGTGTGTCGAAATATTTTGGACACATAGAGAGAATGAGTGATGAAAGATAGACAAAGATGATATATGTGTCAGAGGTGGAGGAAAGAAAGAGAAGTGGGAGACAAAACTGGAGGAGGAAGGATGGAGTGAAAAAGATTCTAAGTGATCGGGGCCTGAACGTACAGGAGGGTGAAGGGCGTGCAAGCAATAAAGTGAATTGGAATGATTTGGTATTCCAGGGTCGAGGTGCTGTCATTGAATTGAACCAGGGCATGTGAAGTGGCTAGGGTAAACCATGAAATGCTATTTTGTGTGGCGGGACGGCAACAAGAATGGATTAAGGCAGCAAGTATGGACATGCACATGTGTATATATCTACATGTCTGCATATATATATATATATATATATATATATATATATATATATATATATATATATATATATATATATATATATATATATATTTCTTTTTTTTTTTTGCTTTGTCGCTGTCTCCCGCGTTTCCGAGGTAGCGCAAGGAAACAGACGAAAGAAATGGCCCAAACCACCCCCATACACATGTATATACATACACGTCCACACACCCAAATATACATACCTACACAGCTTTCCATGGTTTACCCCAGACGCTTCACATGCCCTGATTCAATCCACTGACAGCACGTCAACCCCGGTATACCACATCGATCCAATTCAATCTATTCCTTGTCCTCCTTTCACCCTCCTGCATGTTCAGGCCCCGATCACACAAAATATTTTTCACTCCATCTTTCCACCTCCAATTTGGTCTCCCACTTCTCCTCGTTCCCTCCACCTCCGACACATATATCCTCTTGGTCAATCTTTCCTCACTCATTCTCTCCATGTGCCCAAACCATTTCAAAACACCCTCTTCTGCTCTCTCAACCACGCTCTTTTTATTTCCACACACCTCTCTTACCCTTACGTTACTTACTCGATCAAACCACCTCACACCACACATTGTCCTCAAACATCTCATTTCCAGCACATCCATCCTCCTGCGCACGACTCTATCCATAGCCCAGGCCTCGCAACCATACAACATTGTTGGAACCACTATTCCTTCAAACATACCCTTTTTTGCTTTCCGAGATATTATTCTCGACTTCCACACATTTTTCAAGACTCCCAGGATTTTCGCACCCTCCCCCACTCTATGATCCACTTCCGCTTCCATGGTTCCATCCGCTGCCAGATCCACTCCCAGAAATCTAAAACACTTTACTTCCCTATATATATATATATATATATATATATATATATATATATATATATATATATATATATATATATATATATATATAGGGAAAGGATCACAATTTTGCGCGTGATCAAGATATTCCTATGAGTCCACGGGGAAAATGAAACACGAAAAGTTCCCAAGTGCACTTTCGTGTAATAATCACATCATCAGGGGAGACACAAGAGAGGAATATAACAGTCAGTTGATATACTTCGAAAAGACGAAGCTAGGACGCCATTTGGTAAACATGTGATTGTCCAAAACATACAACGAGCATTCATAAACTTATCATTTCACAAATCTTATCAACAATAAAGTTATCTAATTTGTACAGACCATCATTAATATTAAGATTATAATTTCTTGTGAATTTGATAATAGAAGATTCAATGATATTTCTCTTGGTAATAGAGTTAGAGTTAACAACTGAGATGACGTTACTCCAGTCAATACAATGATCATAGTTTTTAACATGATTAAACAAGGCATTTGATTCTTGTCCCGTTCTTGTACTATATTTATGTTGCTTAAGTCTAACAGAAAGATCCTTACCAGTCTGACCAACATAAAATTTATCACAGTTTCCACAAGGAACTTTATAGGTTCAACCAAGAGAATTTTCTGGTGAATTCCTAATTAAGATATTCTTTATAGTATTATTGTTGCTAAAGGCAACATTTACATTAAAGGATTTCAACAACATGGGAAGCAAAGTGAAATTATCATTAAAAGAGAGAACTAAAAGATTCTTGGTGTCGATGTGAGGTTTGGGCTCAACTCTATAAAATGATTTCTTTGCTAACTTAAGGGATTGATCAATGAAAGATCTAGGGTACTTTAACTTAGATCTAATAGAATATATCTTCTCAAACTCATCATCAATAAACTCTGGACTGCAAATACGTAATGCCCTTAGGAACATAGATTGAAATGATGATAATTCAACTCTGTCATGTTGAGATGAGTAATAATTGATATATGAGCATACATTGGTGGGTTTTCTGTATATGCTAAAACTTAAACTTGTATCCTTGTCTATGGATCATGCAGTCTAAAAATGGTAACACACATTACTTTCATTTTCTACAGTAAATTTGATGGAAGGTACTAAATTGCTAAGTAAGGGGAGAAATATCTGTAAATTTTCAATTGTTGTCCAAACACAAAGAACATCATCTACATACCTAAATCAAATTGCATTAGAAGGTAAGATATCCTTTAGTAATTTTGTTTCAAAAAATTCCATATAAAGATTACTTAGTACAGGTGAAAGAGGGTTACCCATTGCCATACCAAATTTTTGAGCATAATAATCTCCATTAAATTGAAATACACAGTCTTTTATACACAATTTTATCAGTTCAATGAAATTAGACTTTGAAACAGGTAATTGAATATCATCCAAGGCATCAAATAGATATTCTAAAAGGTCATCAACTGGAACTTTAGTGAAAAGTGAGGAAACATCAAAGCTAACTAGTTTGAAATCAAAATTAATATTGATATTGTTTAGCTTGTTGACTAAATCTACATTGTTCATGATATTAGAATTTGATACCTTACCCACTAAAGGGCTTAATAAGGAAACTAACCATTTTGATGATTTATATGTGATGGAGCCTACTGAACTCACTATAGATCTTGCTGGAAAACTTTGTTTATGTGTTTTGATAAGTCCATACATATATGGCAATGAAGAGGACAAAGATGACAAATTTTTGATAAGAGAAATGTTACCTTTCAACAACAACTTCATTTTTTATTGAAATGAGAATTAACTGCTTCTAAGGGATTTTAACTAAGTTTAGAATATGTTGTGTTATTATTTAGAAGATCATTCATTTTAGATAAATATTTACATTTGTCTAAATTTACAACAGTGTTAGCCTTATCTGCTTTAGTAATATGTATATCCTTGTCTTTTTTTAAGGTGTTAATAGCTCTTATGAATCTTTTAGGGCAATTAGCTAATACTGGTTTCGACAAACTAGCATACACTAAACCCTTGGAAATATTAATTTCATCATTACTTAAATTACTGTATTTTTCTAAATTACAAAAAGACTTTGTGACATCAACACAGCTGGCTTCTCTGTTAGAGCATAAAAAACTTAAACCATAGCCTAATGCACACAAGGAATCTTTATCTAGTGGTTTATTAGACAGGTTTACCACAAAAGATGGGTTAGCGTTCTTGGTCCAGTCGCTGTTTCCAATAAGATGGTCCAACTTACGGTTTAGTGACACTTGTAGCCTATTGCGTTCTTTCCTTAATTCATCATAGCAATAGTCCAACATCCGGTTCTTCCAGTGTGTCGGTATTGTCATTTGAAAGGTACGTTTCTTCTCTCTTGAAATGCGAAAAGCCTCCTCCATTTCAAGTTTCTTTAATTCAATATTTTTCTTTAAAATAATATTTTGAAATTGGTCAAATGGTCGAGTAGACAGCTGTAACAAACGTTGAGCTAGGACAGATCTTGGCATCACTTGTTCATCAAGGCATTTTCGTAAGGAATTCAAATCGTAACTTCAGTTGGTGAGCCTTGATTAGCGATTTGGAGAAAGCAGTAACAAAAGGAGAAAGTCCAGGACAGATTGTAGAGAAGTAATAGAAGAGCCGTGTGGAATCCATGTTGTAAAGGATCACAATTTTGCGCGTGATCAAGATATTCCTATGAGTCCACGGGGAAAATGCAACACGAAAAGTTCCCAAGTGCACTTCCGTGTAATGATCACATCATCAGGGGAGACACAAGAGAGGAATATAACAGTCAGTTGATATACATCGAAAGGACGAAGCTAGGACGCCATTTGGTAAACATGTGATTGTCCAAAACATACAACGAGCGTTTATAAACTTATCATTTTACAAATCTTATCAACAACAAAGTTATCTAATTTGTAGAGACAATCACTAATATTAAGATTATAATTTCTTGTGTATTTAATAATAGAAGATTCAATGATATTTCTCTTGGTAATAGAGTTAGAGCTAACAGCTGAGATGGCGTTACTCCAGTCAGTACAATGATCATAGTTTTTAACATGATTAAACTAGGCATTTGATTCTTGTCCCGTTCTTATACTATATTTATGTTGCTTAAGTCTAACAGAAAGATCCTTACCAGTCTGACCAACATAAAATTTATCACAGTTTCCACAAGGAACTTTATAGATGCAACCAAGAGAATTTTCTGGTGAATTCCTGATTAAGATATCCTTTTTAGTATTATTGTTGCTAAAGGCAACATTTACATTAAAGGATTTCAACAACATGGGAAGCAAAGTGAAATTATTATTAAAAGGCAGAACTAAAAGATTCTTTGTGTCAATGGGAGGTTTGGGCTCAACTCTATAAAATGATTTCTTTGCTAACTTAAGGGATTCATCAATGAAAAATCTAGGATACTTTAACTTAGATCCAATAGAATATATCTTCTCAAACTCATCATCAATAAACTCTAGGACTGCAAATACGTAATGCCCTTAGGAACATAGATTGAAATGATGACAATTTAACTCGGTCATGTTAAGATGAGTAATAATGGATATATGAGCATACATTGGTGGGTTTTCTGTATATGTTAAACTTAAACTTGCTTCCTAGTCTATGGATCATGCAATCTAAAAATGGTAGCATACCATTACTTTCATTTTCTACAGTAAATTTGATGGAAGGTACTAAATTGTTAAGTAAGGGGAGAAATATTTGTAAATTTCCATTTGTTGTCCAAACACAAAGAACATCATCTACATACCTAAATCAAATTGCATTAGAAGGTAAGATATCCTTTAGAAATTTTCTTTCAAAAAATTCCATATATAGATTACTTAGTACAGGTGTAAGAGGGTTACCCATAGCCATACCAAATTTTTGAGTATAATAATCTCCATTAAATTGAAATAGACAGTCTTTTATACACAATTTCATCAGTTCAATGAAATTCGACTTTGGAACAGGTAATTGAATATAATCCAAGACATCAAATAGATATTCTAAAAGGTCATCAACGGGAACTTTAGTGAAAAGTGTGGAAACATCAAAGCTAACTAGTTTGAAATCAAAATTAATATTGATATTGTTTAGCTTGTTGACTAAATCTACATTGTTCATGATATTAGAATTTGATACCTTACCCACTAAAGGGCTTAATAAGGAAACTAACCACTTTGACAATTTATATGTGATGGAGCCTACTGAACTCACTATAGGTCTTGCTGGAAAATTTTGTTTATGTGTTTTGATAAGTCCATACATATATGGCAATGAAGGGGACAGAGATGACAAATTTTTGATAAGAGAAATGTTACCTTTCAACAACTTCATTTCTTTATTGAAGTTACAATTAACTGCTTCTAAGGGATTTTTACTAAGTTTAGAATATGTTGTGTTATCATTTGGAAGATCATTCCTTTTAGATAAATAGTTACTTTTGTCTAAAACCACAACAGTGTTAGCCTTATTTCCTTTAGTAATATGTATATCCTTGTCTTTTATTTAGGTGTTAATAGCTCTGATGAATCTTTTAGGGCAATTGGGAACTTTTTGTGTTTCATTTTCAACGTGTGTATATATATGTGTACATTGAGATGTATAGGTATGTATATTTGCGTGTGTGGACGTGTATGTGTATACATGTTTATGTGAGTGAGATGGGCCATTCCTTCGTCTGTTTCCTTGCGCTACCTAGCTAACGCGGGAGACAGCGACAAACCAAAATAAATGAAAATAAATTAATATATATATATATATATATATATATATATATATATATATATATATATATATATATATATATATATATATATATATATATATATGTATATATATACATATAGATATAAGTTTTGAATGAGAGTTTGGGAAATGAGTCAGTTGTTGGTCGGTGATGATACAGCGCTTGTGGCCGATTCGTGTAAGAAACTGCAGAAGCTGGTGACTGAGTTTGATTAAGTGTGTGAAAGAAAAAGCTGAGAGTAAATATGAATAAGAGCAAGGTTGTCAGGTACAGTAGGGTTGAGGGACAAGTCAATTGGGAGGTAAGTGTGAATGGAGAAAAATTGGAGGATGTGAAGTGTTTTAGATATCTGGGAGTGGATTTGGCAACGGATGGAACCATGGAAGCGGAAGTGAATCATAGGATAGGGGAGGGGTCGAAGGTTCTGGGAGCGATGAAGAATGTGTGGAAGTCGAGAACATTATTTGGGAAAGCAAAAATGGGTATGTTTGAAGGAAGAGTGGTTCCAACAATGTTATATGGTTGCGAGGCGTGGCCTATAGATAGAGTTGTGCGGAGGAGGGCGGATGTGCTGGAAATGAGATGTTTGAGGACAATATGTGGTGTGACGTGGTTTGATCAAGTAAGTAATAATAGGGTAAGAGAGATGTGTGGTAATAAAAAGAGTGTGGTTGACAGAGCAGAAGAGGGTGTTTTGAAATGGTTTGATCACATAGAGAGAATGAGCGAGGAAAGATTGACCAAGAGGATATATGTGTCAGAGGTGGAGGGAACGAGAAGTGGGAGACCAAATTGGAGGTGGAGAGATTGAGTGAAAAAGATTTTAAGTGATCGGGGCATGAACATGCAGGAGGGTGAGAGGCGTGCAAGGAATAGAGTGAAGTGGAACGATGTGGTATACCGGGGTCGATGTGCTGTCAATGGATTGAACCAGGGAATGTGAAACATCTGGTGTAAACCATGGAAAGTTGTGCGGGGCCTGGATGTGGAAAGGGAGCTGTGGTTTCGGTGCATTGTTACATGACAGCTAGAGACTGAGTGCGAACAAATGTGGGCTTTGTTGTCTTTCCTAGCGCTACCTCGCGCACATGATCGGTGAAGGGGTTGTTATTTCATGTGTGTGTGTTTTTTTAGGGGGGGGGGGATGGAAATGAATTTCGGGCAGACAGTATAAATTATGCACATGTGTCTATATGTATATGTCTGTGTATGTATATGTTGAGATGTATAGGTATGTATACCTGCGTGTGCGGACGTGTATGTATGTATATACATGTGTATGTGGGTGGGTTGGGCCATTCTTTCGTCTGTTTATTTGCTACTTCGCTAACGCGGAAGGCAGCGAAAAAGCAAAATAAATAAATGAATAAAAATATATATATGTATATATATATATACATATATATATATTTATACATATATATATATATATATATATATATATATATATATATATATATATATATATATATATATATATATATATATATATATATATATATATATATATAGATAGATAGATAGATAGATAGATAGATATTTTCTTTTTTTTTTTTGCCGCTGTCTCCCGGGTTTGCGAGGTAGTGCAACGAAACAGACGAAAGAAATGGCCCAAACCACCCCCATACACATGTATATACATACGTCCACACACGCCAATATACATACCTACACAGCTTTCCATGCTTTACCCCAAACGCTCCACTTGCCCTGATTCAATCCACTGACAGCACGTCAACCCCGCTATACCACATCGATCCAATTCACTCTATTCCTTGCCCTCCTTTCACCCTCCTGCATGTTCAGGCCCCGATCACACAAAATCTTTTTACTCCATCTTTCCACCTCCAATTTGGTCTCCCACTTCTCGTCGTTCCCTGCACCTCCGACACATATATCCTCTTGGTCAATCTTTTCTTACTCATTCTCTCCATGAGCCCAAACCATTTCAAAACACCCTCTTCTGCTCTCTCAACCACGCTCTTTTTATTTCCACACATCTCACTTACCCTTATGTTACTTTCTCGATCAAAGCACCTCGCAAACATTGTCCTCAAACATCTCATTTCCAGCACATACATCCTCCTGCGCACAACTTTATCCATAGCCCACGCCTCGCAACCATACAACATTGTTGGAACCACTATTCTTTCAAACATACCCATTTTTGCTTTCCGAGATAATGTTCTCGACTTCCACACATTCTTCAAGACTCCCAGAATTTTCGCCCCCTCACCCACCCTATGATCCACTTCCGCTTCCATGGTTCCATCCGCTGCCAGATCCACTCCCAGATATCTAAACCACTTTACTTCCTCCAGTTTCTCTCCATTCAAACTTAATTCCCAATTGAATTGACCCTCAACCCTATTGTACCTAATAACCTTGCTTTTATTCACATTTACTCTCAACTTTCTTCTTTCACATACTTTACCAAACTCAGTCACCAGCTTCTGCAGTTTCTCACATGAATCAGCCACCAGCGCTGTATCATCAGCGAACAACAACTGACTCACATCCCAAGCTCTCTCATCCCCAACAGACTTCATACTTGCCCCTCTTTCCAAGACATATATATATATATATATATATATATATATATATATATATATATATATATATATATATATATATATATATATATATATATATATATATATATATATATATATATATATATATATATATATATATATATATATAAATATAAATTTATATATCTATTTATTATATATTTATTCATTTTCCTTTGTCGCTGTCGCCCGCGTTAGCGAGGTAGCGCAAGGAAACAGACGAAAGAATGGCCCAACCCGCCCACATACACATGTATATTCATACACGTCCACACACGCAAATATACATACCTATATTTCTCAATGTACACATGTATATACACACACAGACATATATATATATATATATATATATATATATATATATATATATATATATATATATATATATATATATATATATATATATATATATATATACACATGTACATAATTCATACTGTCTGCCTTTATTTGTTCCCATCGCCACCCCGCCACATATGGAATAACAACCCCATCACCCCTCATGTGTGCAAGGTAGCGCTAGGAAAAGACATCAAAGGCCCCATTCGTTCACACTAAGTCTCTAGCTGTCATGTAATAATGCACCGAAACCACAACTCCCTTTCCACATCCAGGCCCCACACAACTTTCCATGGTGTACCCCAGACGCTTCACATGCCCTGGTTCTATCCATTGACAGCACGTTGACCCCGTTGTACCACATCGTTCCAATTCACTCTATTCCTTGCACGCCTTTCACCCTCCTGCATGTTCAGGCCCCGATCACTCAAAATCTTTTTCACTCCATCTTTCCACCTAAAATTTGGTCTCTCACTTCTCCTCATTCCCTCCACCTCCGACACATATATTGTCTTCGTCAATCTTTCCTCACCCATTCTCTCCATGTGACCAAACCATTTGAAAACACCCTCTTCTGCTCTCTCAACCACACTCTTTTTATTTCCACACATCTCTCTTACCCTTACATTACTTACTCGATCAAACCACCTCACACCACATATTGTCCTCAAACATCTCATTTCCAGCACATCCACCCTCCTCCGAACAATTCTATCCATAGCCCACGCCTCGCAACCATACAACAGTGTTGGAACCACTATTCCTTCAAACATACCCATTTTTGCTTTCCGAGATAATGTTCTCGACTTCCAAACATTCTTCAATGCTCCCAGAATTTTCGCCCCCTCCCCCACCCTATGATTCACTTCCGCTTCCATGGTTCCATCCGCTGACAGATCTACTCCCAGATATCTAAAACACTTTACTTCCTCCAGTTTTTCTCCATTCAAACTTACCTACAAATTGACCTGACCCTCAACCCTACTGTACCTAATAACCTTGCTCTTATTCACATTTACTCTAAACTTTCTTCTTTCACACGCTTTACCAAACTCAGTCACCAGGTCCTGCAGTTTCTTACATGAATCAGCCACCAGCGCTGTATCATCAGGGAACAACAACTGACTCACTTCCCAAGCTCTCTCATCCACAATAGACTGCATACTTGCCCCTCTTTCCAAAACTCTTGAATTCACCTCCCTAACAACCCCATCCATAAACAAATTAAACAACCATGGAGACATCACACACCCCTGCCGTAAACCTACATTCACTAAGAACCAACCACTTTCTTCTCTTCCAACACGTACACATGCCTTACATCCTCGATAAAAACTTTTCAATGCTTCTAACAACTTGCCTCCCAAACCATATATTCTTAAAAGCTTCCACAGAGCATCTCTATCAATTCTATCATATGCCTTCTCCAGATCCATAAATGCTACATACAAATCCATTTGTTTTTCTAAGTATTTCTCACATACATTCTTCAAAGCAAACACCTTATCCACACATCCTCTACCACTTCTGAAACCACACTGCTCTTCCCCAATCTGATGCTTTGTACATGCCTTTACCCTCTCAATCAATACCCTCCCATATAATTTACCAGGAATACTCAACAAACTTATACCTCTGTAATTTGAGCACTCACTCTTATCCCCTTTGCCTTTGTACAATGGCACTATGCAAGCATTCCGCCAATCCTCAGGCACCTCACCATGAATCATACATACATTAAATAACCTTACCAACCAGTCAACAATACAGTCACCCCCTTTTTTGATAAATTCCACTGCAATACCATCCAAACCTACTGCCTTTCCGGCTTTCATCTTCTGTAAAGCCTTTTCTAACTCTTCTCTATTTACCAAATCATTTTCCCTAACCCTCTCACTTTGCACACCACCTTGACCAAAACACCCTATATCTGCCAGTCTATCATCAAACACATTGAACAAACCTTTAAAATTCTCACTTCATCTCCTTGTCACATCACCACTACTTGTTATCACCTCCCCATTAGCCCCCTTCACTGAAGTTCCCATCTGCTCCCTTGTCTTACGCACTTTATTTACCTCCTTGCAAAATATCTTTTTATTCTACCTGAAATTTAATGATACTCTCTCACCCCAACTCTCATTTGCCCTCTTTTTCACCTCTTGCACCTTTCTCTTGACCTCCTGCCTCTTTCTTTTATACCTCTCCCACTCATTTGCATTATTTCCCTGCAAAAATCGTCCAAATGCCTCTCTCTTCTCTTTCACTAATAATCTTACTTCTTCATCCCACCACTCACTACCTTTTCTAATCAACCCACCTCCCACGCTTCTCATGCCACAAGCATCTTTTGCTCAAGCTATCACTACTTCCATAAATACATCCCATTCATCCCCCCACTCCTCTTACCTCCTTTGTCTCACCTTTTTCCATTCTGTACTCAGTCTCTCCTGGTACTTCCTCACACAAGTGTCCTTCCCAAGCGCACTTACTCTCACCACTCTCTTCACCCCAACATTCTCTCTTCTTACCTGAAAACACCCACAGATCTTCACCTTCGCCTCCACAAGATAATGATAAGACACCCCTCCAGTTGCACCTCTCAGCACATTGACATCCAAAAGTCTCTCTTTCGTGCGTCTATCAATTAACACGTAATCCAATAACGCTCTCTGGCCATCTCTCCTACTTACATACGTATACTTATGTATATCTCGATTTTTAAACCAGGTATTCCCAATCACCAGTCCTTTTTCAGCACATAAAACATACAAGCTCTTAACCATTTCCATTTACAACACTGAACACTCCATGTATACCAATTATTCCCTCAATTTCCACATTACTCACCTTTGCATTCAAATCACCCATCACTATAACCCGGTCTTTTGCATCAAAATCACTAACACACTCATTCAGCTGCTCTCAATGCACTTGCCTCTCATGATCTTTCTTCTCATGCCCAGGTGCATATGCACCAATAATCACCCATCTCTCTCCATCAACTTTCAGTTTTACCCATATCACTATTACTTTCTTACACTCTATCACATACTCCCACAACACCTGATTCAGGAGTAGCGCTACTCCTTCCCTTGCTCTTGTTCTCTCACTAACCCCTGACTTTACTCCCAAGAAATTCCAAAACCACTCTTCCCCTTTACCCTTGAGCTTCCTTTCACTCAAAGCCAAAACATCCAGGTTCCTTTCCTCAAACATACTACCTATCTCTCCTTTTTTCTCTCGTTGGATACATCCACACACATTTGACACCCAATGAGGAGGATGAGCACTTTTCGCGTAACTCCTTCTTCTGTTTCCCCTTTTAGAAAGTTAAAATGCAAGGAGGGGAGGGTTTCTGGCCGCCCGCTCCCGTCCCCTTTAGTCGCCTTCTACGACACGTGAGGAATTCGTGGGAAGTATTCTTTCTCCCCTATCCCCTATATATATATATATATATATATATATATATATATATATATATATATATATATATATATATATATATATATATATATATATATATATATATATATATATATATATATATATATATATATATATATATATATATATATATATATATATATATATATATATATATATATATATATATATATATATATATATATATATATATATATATATATATATATATATATATATATATATATACATATATATATATATATATGTATTATCCCTGGGGAAAGGGGATTAAGAATACTTCCCGCGTATTCCCTGCGTGTCGTTGAAGGCGACTAAAAGGGGAGGGAGCGGGGGGCTGGAAATCCTCCCCTCTCGTTTTTTTTTAATTTTCCAAAAGAAGGAACAGAGTGGTGCCAGGTGAGGATATTCCAAAAAAGGCCCAGTCCTCTGTTCTTAACGCTACCTTGCTAACACGGGAAATGGCGAATAGTTTAATAGAAAAGAAAGAAAATATATATATATATATATATATATATATATATATATATATATATATATATATATATATATATATATATATATATATATATATATATATATCGTACCCGGGACCCCTGTGCCAGGCCTATAGCCTAGCGGTAGCATTCCCGCCTGTGGCACAGGGGTCCCGGGTTCGATCCCTGCTGTTGGAGGTTTTTATGTGATATATATATATATATATATATATATATATATATATATATATATATATACATGCATATTTACATATATTGGAAAGGATCATAATTTTGTGAGTGATCAAGATATTCCTATGATTCCACGGGGAAAATCGTACACGATAAGTTCCCAAGTGCACTTTCGTGTAATAATCGCATCATCAGGGGAAACACAAGAGAGAAATATAAGTCAGTTGATATACATCGAAGAGACGAAGGTAGGACGCCATTTAGTAAACATGCGATTGTCCAAGGCAGACAACGAGCGTTCATAAATTTATCATTTTACAAATTTTGTCAATAATAAAGTTATCTAATTTGCATAGACCATCACTAATATTAAGATTATAATTCTTTGTGTATTTCATAATAGAAGATTCAATGATATTTCTCGTGGTAGTAGAGTTAGAGTTAATAACTGAGATGGCATTACTCCAGCCAATACAATGATCATAGTTTTTGACGTGATTAAACGAGGCATTTGATTCTTGTCCCGTGCTTATGCTATATCTACGTTGCTTAAGTCTAACGGAAAATTTTTTACCAGTCTGACCAACGTAAATTCTATCTCAATATCCACATGGCACTTTATAGATGCATCCAAGGGAGTTTTCTGGTGAATTCCTGATTAAGATATTCTTTATAGTATTATTGTTGCTTAAGGAAACATTTGCATTAAAGGATTTAATAATATTTCACTTTATTTCCCATGTATATCACATCGTTATAATTCTCTCTATTCCTTGCACGCCTTTCACCCTCATGCATGTTTAGTCCCAGATCGCTCAAACTCTTTTTCACTCCATCTTTCTATCTCCAAAGTGGACTCCCACTTCTCCTCGCTCTCTCCACCTCTAATACATATATCCTCTTTGACATCCGTTCCAACCATTTCAAAACACCCTTCTCTGCTCTCTCAACCACACTCTTTTTATTATCACACATCTCTCTTACCATTTCATTACTATCAAGCCACCTCACACATCTCAAACATCTCATTTCCAACACATCCACCCTCCTCCGCACAGCTCTATCTGTAGCCCACGCCTCGCAACCATATATCATTGTTGGAGCCACTGTTCCTTCTAACATACCCATTTTTGCTTTCCGAGATAATGCTGTCGCATTCTACACAATTTTTCAACGCTCCCAGGACTTTCGCTCTCTCCCCTACCCTGTGACTCACTTCTGCTTCCATGGTTCCATCTGCTGCCAAATCCACTCCCAGATATCTAAAACACTTCACTTCCTCCAATTTTTCTCCATTCAAAATAACCTTACTGTACCTAATAAACTTGTTGTTATTCACATTTACTCTTAGCTTTCTTCTTTCACACACTTTACCAAACTCAGTCACCAGCTTCTGCAGTTTCTCACCCGAATCAGCCACCAGAGATGTATCATCAGCGAAAAACAACTGACTCACATCCCAAGCTCTCTCATCAACAACAGACTGCATACTTGCCCCTCTCTCCAAAACTCTTGCATTCACCTCCCTAACAATTCCGTCCATAAACAAATTAAACAACCATGGAGACATCATGTACCCCTTCGCAAACCGACATTCACTGAGAACCAATCACTCTCCTCTCTTCCTACTCGTTCACATAACTTACATCATCGATAAAAACTTTTCACTGCTTCTAACAACTTCCCTCCCACACCATATATCATTAATACCTTCCACAGAGTATCTTTATCAACTCTATCATATGCCTTCTCCAGATCCATAAATGCTACATACAAATCCATTTGCTTTTCTAAGTATTTCTCGCACTCATTCTTCACTTTACTTCCCATGTATACCACATAGTTCCAAATCCCTAATTCCTTGCACGCCTTTCACCCTCCTGTATGTTTAGGCCCAGCTCGCTCAAACTCCTATTCTCTCCATTTTTCTGCCTCCAATTTGGTCTCCCACTTCTCCTCGTTCCCTCCACCTCTGATACATATATCCTCTTTGTCAACCTTTCCAACCATTACAAAACACCCTTCTCTGCTCTCTCAACCACACTATTTTTATATCCACACATCTCTCTTACCCTTTCATTACTATCAAACCACCTCACACATCTCAAACATCTCATTTCCAACACATCCACCCTCCTCCGCACAGCTCTATCTATAGCCAACGCCTCGCAACCAAATATCATTGTTGGAGCCACTGTTCCTTCTAAGATACCCATTTTTGTATTCCGAGATAATGTTCTCTCGCCTTCTACACATCTTCACCGCTCCCAGGACTTTCGCTCCCTCCCCCACCCTGTGACTAACTTCCGCTTCCACGGTTCCATCTGCTGCCAAATCCACTCCTAGATATCTAAAACACTTACTTCCTCCAGTTTTTCTCCATTCAAAATAACCACCCAATCGACTTGTCCGGTAACCCTACTGTACCTAATAAACTTGCTCTTATTCACATTTACTCTTAGCTTTCTTCTTTCACATACTTTACCAAACTCAGTCACCAGCTTCTGCAGTTTCTCACCCGAATCAGCCACCAGAGATGTATCATCAGCGAAAAACAACTGACTCACATCCCAAGCTCTCTCATCAACAACAGACTGCATACTTGCCCCTCTCTCCAAAACTCTTGAATTCACCTCCCTACCAACCCCGTCCATAAACAAATTAAACAACCATGGAGACATCATGTACCCCTGTCGCAAACCAACATTCACTGAGAACCAATCACTTTCCTCTCTTCCTACTCGTTCACATAACTTACATCATCGATAAAAACTTTTCACTGCTTCTAAAAACTTCCCTCCCACACCATATATCATTAATACCTTCCACAGAGCACCTCTATCAACTCTATCACATGCCTTCTCCAGATTCATAAATGCTATATACAAATCCATTTGCTTTTCTAAGTATTTCTCGCACTCATTATTCACTTCACTTCCACTGTACACCACATAGTTCCAATTCACTCTATTCCTTGCACGCCTTTCACCCTCTCGCGTTTTCAGGCCCCGATCGCTCAAACTCCTTTTCTCTCCATCTTTCTACCTCCAATTTGTCTCCCACTTCTCCTTGTTCCCTCCACCTCTGATACATATATCCTCTTTGTCAACCATTCCAACCATTTCATAACACCCTTCTCTGCTCTCTCAACCACACTCTTTTTATATCCACACATCTCTCTTACCCTTTTATTACTATCAAACTCATCTTATTTATTACATCTCAAACTCATTTCCAACACATCCACCCTTCTCCGCACAGCTTTATCTATAGCCCACGCCACGCAACCATATATCATTGTTAGAACCACTGTTCCTTCTAACATACCTATTTTTGCTCTCCGAGGTAATGTTCTCGCCTTCGAAACAATTTTCAACGCTCCCAGGATTTTCGCTCCATCCCCCACCCTGTGACTCGCTTCCGCTTCCAAGGTTCCATCTGCTGCTAAATCCACTCCCAGATATCTAAAACACTTCACTTCTTCCAGTTTTCCTCCATTCAAAATTACCACCCAAAAGACTTCTCCGTTAACCCTACTGTACCTAATATCCTTGCTCTTATTCACATTTACTCTCAGCTTTCTTCTTTCACACACTTTACCAAACTCAGTCAACAGTTTCTGCTGTTCCTCACCAGAATCAGCCACCAGAGATATATCATCAGCGAAAAACAACTGACTCACATCCCAAGCTCTCTCATCAACAACAGACTGCATACTTGCCCCTCTCTCCAAAACTCTTGCATTCACCTCCATAACAACCCTGTTCAAAAACAAATTAAACAACCATGGAGACATCGAGCACCCCTGCCGCAAACCAACATTTACTGAGAACCAATCACTTTCTTCTCTTCCTACTCGTTCACATACCTTACATCATCGATAAAAACTTTTCACTGCTCCTAACAACTCGCCTCCCACACCATAGATCCTTAAAACCTTCCACAGAGCATCTCTATCAACTCTATCATATGCCTTTTCCAGATCCATAAATGCTACATACAAATCCATTTGCTTTTCTAAGTATTTCTCACATACATTCTTCAAAGCAAACACTTAATCCACACATCCTCTACCACTTCTGAAACCACACTGCTCTTCCCCAATCTGATACTCTGTACATGCCTTCACCCTCTCAATTAATACCCTCCCATATATTTTCCCAAGAATACTCAACAAACTTATACCTTTGTAATTTGAGCACTCACTCTTATCCCATTTGCCTTTGTACAATGGCACTATGCAAGCATTCCGCCAATCCTCAGGCACCTCACCAAGAGTCATACATACATTAACTATCCTTACCAACCAGTAAACAATACAGTCATCTCCTTTTTTTAATAAATTCCACTGCAATAACATCCAAACCCGCTGCCTTGCCAGGTTTCATTTTCCGCAAGTCTTTTACTACCTATTCTCTGTTTACCATATGTTTCTCCCTAACCCTCTCACTTAGCACACCACCTCGACCAAAACACCCTATATCTGCCACTCTGTCATCTAACACATTCAACAAACCTTCAAAATGTTCACTCTATCTCCTCTTCTCAAATCACAACTACTTGCCATCATTAATTGCTGTTTCCCGGGTCAGAATGATCCATCTACTCATATATACATCAAAATACGTAAACGCCCAGGCAAGCATATACATCTTTTCTATTTTCTTTTTATCGTACTTTGTCGCTGTCTCCCGCGTTAGCAAGGTAGCGCAAGGAAACAGACGAAAGAATGGCCTAACCCACACATATATATATATATATATATATATATATATATATATATATATATATATATATATATATATATATATATGTATGTATATAAATACACTGCCTCACACGCACATATATATATATACCCATACATCACAACCTATACATATATATACACACACAGACATATACATATATACACATGTACATAATTCATACTCTGCCTTTATTCTTTCCCTTGCCACCTCACCACACATGAACTGCAAGCCCCCTCACCCCACATGTGCGCGAGGTAGCCCTAGGAAAAGACAACAAAGGCCACATTCGTTCACACTCAGTCTCTAGATGTCATGTATAATGCACCGAAACCACAGTTCCCATTCCACATCAGGCCATATAGAACTTTCCATGGTTTACTCCATTGACAGCACGTCGACCCCGATATACCACATCGTTCCAATTCGCTTTATTCCTTGCAAGCCTTTCACCCTCTTGCAGGTTCAGATCCCGATCACTCAAAATCTCTTTCACTCTATCTTCACCCCTCCAATTTGGTCTTCCACTTCTCTTTCACGCCACCTCTGACACATATGTCCTCTTAGTTAATCTCTCCTCAATCATTCTCTCCATTTGACCAAACCATTTCAAAACACCCTCTTCTGCTCTCTAAACCACACTCTTTTTATTACCACACATCTCTCTTACCCTTTCATTACACACTCGATCAAACTACCTCACACCAATTATTGTCCTCAATCAGCTCATTACCAGCACACTCACCCTCCTCTGAACAACACAATCTGTAGCCCACGCCTCGCAGCCATATATCATTGCTGGGACCACTATTCCTTCAAACATACCCATTTTTGCTTTCCAAGATAACGTTCTTGACTTCCACACATCTTCTGCAAAGCTTTTACCACCTCTTCTCTGTTTACCAAATCATTCTCCCTAATCCTCTCACTTTACACATCACATTGACCAAAACACCCTATATCTGCCACTCTATCATCAAGCACATTCAACAAACCTTCAAAATACTCACTCCATCGTCTCACATAACCACCAATTGTTTTCACCTCTCCATTAGCTCCCTTCACTGATGTTCCGATTTGTTCCCTTGTCTTACGTACTTTATTCATCTCCTTCCAAAACATATTTCTATTCTCCATAAAATTTAGTGATACTTTCTCACCCCAACTTTCATTTGCCCTCTTTTTTCGCCTCTTGCACCTTTCTCTTAACCTCCTGCCTCTTTCTTTTATACATCTCCCACTCATTTGCATTATTTCCCTGCAAAAATCGTCCAAATGCCTCTCTCTTCTCTTTCACTAATAATCTTACAACTTCATCCCACCACTCACCACACTTTCTAATCTGCCCACCTCCCACGCTTCTCATGCCACAAGCATCTTTTGCGCAAGCCATCACTGCTTCCCTAAATACATCCCATTCCTCCCCTACACCCCTTACCTCCTTTGTTCTCACCTTTTTCTATTCTTTACTCAGTCTCTCCTGGTACTTCCTCAAACAAGTACTCTCACCACTCTCTTCATCCCAACATTCTCTCTTCTTTTCTGAAAGCCTCTACAAATCTTCACTTTCGCCTCCACAAGCTAATGATCAGACATCCCTCCAGTTGCACCTCTCAGCACATTAACTTCCAAAAGTCTCCCTTTCGCGCGTCTATCAATTAACACGTAATCCAGTAACGCTCTCTGGCCATCTCTCCTGCTTACATACGTATATTTATGTATATGTGTCTTTTTAATTCAGGTATTCCCAATCACCAGTCCTTTTTCAGCACATATATCTACAAGCTCTTCACCATTTCCATTTACAACACTGAACACCCCATGTACACCAATTATTCCCTCACCTGCCACATTACTCACCCTTGCACTCATATCACCTATCACTATAACCCGGTCTTGTACATCAAAACTACTAACACACTCACTCAGCTGCCCCCCAAACACTTGACTCTCATGATCTTTCTCCCCATGCCCAGTAATCATCCATCTCTCTCCATCCACTTTCAGTTCTACCCATATCAATCTAGTGTTTAATTTCTTACACTCTATCACATACTCCTACCACTCCTGTTTCAGGAGTAGTGTTACTCCTTCCCTTGCTCTTGTCCTCTCACTATCCCCTGACTTTACTCCCAAGACATTCTCAAACCACTCTTCCCCTTTACCCTTGAGCTTCATTTCACTCAGAGCCAAGATATCCAGGTTCCTTTCCTCAAACATACTACCTATCTCTCCTTTTTTCTCATCTTGGTTACATCCACGCACATTTAGACACCCCAATCTGAGCCTTGTTTAGAAAGTTAAAATACAAGGAGGGGAGGGTTTCTAGCCCCCCGCTCCCGTCCCCTTTAATCGCCTTCTATGACACGTGAGGAATGCGTGGGAAGTATTCTTTCTCCCCTATCCCCAGGGATATGTATATGTTGATATATAAATGTATATGTATGTATATATGCTTGCCTGGGCGTTAACGTATTTTCATGTGCATCAAAACTACTAAAACACTCACTCAGCTTCTCCCAAAACACTTGCCTCTCATGATCTTTCTTCTCATTCCTAGGTGTATATGCACCAATAATCACCCATCTCTCTCCATCCACTTTCAGTTTTACCTATATCACTCTATAGTTTACTTTCTTACAATCTATCACATACTCCCACCACTCCTGTTTCAAGAGTAGTGCTACTTCTCTCACTAACCCCTGACTTTACTCCCAAGACATTCCCAAACCACTCTTCCCCTTTACCCTTGAGCTTCGTTTCACCCATAGTCAAAACATCCATGTTCCTTTCCTCAAACATACTACCTATCTCTCGTATTTTCTCATCTTGGCTACATCCACACACTTTCAAACACCCCAATCTGAGCCTTCGAGGAGGATGAGCACTCTCCGCGTGACTTCTTTTTCTGTTTCCCCCTTGAGAAACTTAAGATACAAGGAGGGGAGGGTTTCTAGCCCCCCATCCCGTCCCCTTTGGTCGCCTTCTACGACACTTGAAGAATGCATGGGGAGTATTCTATCTATCCTATCCCCAGGGATATGTATATGCTGATATGTAGATGTATATTTATGTATATATGCTTTGAAAAATGTATGTGAGAAATACTTAGAAAAGCAAATGGATTTGTATGTAGCATTTATGAATCTGGAGAAGGCATATGATAGAGTTGATAGAAATGCTCTGTGGAAGGTATTTATCAAGAATATATGGTGTGGGAGATAAGTTGTTAGAAGCAGTGAAAAGTTTATATCGAGGATGTAAGGCATGTGTACGTGTAGGAAGAGAGGAAAGTGATTGGTTCTCAGTGAATGTCGTTTTGCGGCAGCGGTGCGTGATGTCTCCATGGTTGTTTAATTTGTTTATGGATGGGATTGTTAGGTAGGTGAATGCAAGAGTATTGGAAAGATGGGCAAGTATGCAGTCTGTTGTGGATGAGAGAGCTTGGGAAGTGAGTCAGCTGTTGTTCACTGATGATACAGCGCTGGTGGCTTATGCGGGTGTGAAACTGCAGAAGCTGGTGACAGAGTTTAGTAAAGAGTGTGAAACAAGAAAACTGAGAGTAAATGTGAACAAGAGCAAGGTCAGTAGGTACAGTATGGTTGAAGGACAAATCAATCGGGAGATAAGTTTGAATGTGGAAAAACTGGAGGAAGTGAAATGCTTCAGTTATCTGGGAGTGGATTTGGCAGCGGATGGAAGCATGGAAGCGGAAGTGAATCATACGGTGGGGTAGGGGGCGAAAGTCCTAGGAACGTTGAAAAAAAAAAAAAAGTGAGAGATAGGTTTGAAACAGTCAACCTGGAGATTTTCGCCCCGTTAACGGGGATTGGTGTTGGGGGGAGGGGGTCAACAACAGGTGGTAATTGACTCGTTCCCGTGACAAACAGACGTCGAGAGGGGGGGACAGACGAGCGCCGTGAGACAATCCCTAACCACCACTTTACAACCCCATAACAACCCTTAATTGCCGAGTGCGCGGAGACATCCGGGAAATCACTCAGATGACAAAAGTGCTTAGCTGCCAGTTAATCCCGAACCACCAGACGACCAATTTGGATGATGACAAGCCTTGCGGGTTACTTTATGTATACGCCTATTGGTGAGGCCCTGCGCCATATTTTAGCCCAGACTATCCAATGATAACTCTAATTATATTTCGAAAGTTTGGAGACTACCTTTTGAAGGCTGCTTGGGAATTCTCAGTTACCTTGGCTATCCCAGAGTAGTAATTCGTATCCAGAATTACATTAGTTGACGATTAAGTCAATTGGGAGGTGAGTTTGAATGGAGAAAAACTGGAGGAAGTGAAGTGTTTTAGATATCTGGGAGTGGATCTGGCAGCGGATGGAACCATGGAAGCGGAGGTGGATCATAGGGTGGGGGAGGGGGCGAAAATTCTGGGAGCCTTGAAGAATGTGTGGAAGTCGAGAACATTATCTCGGAAAGCAAAAATGGGTATGTTTGAAGGAATAGTGGTTCCAACAATGTTGTATGGTTGCGAGGCGTGGGCTATGGATAGAGTTGTGCGCAGGAGGATGGATGTGCTGGATATGAGATGTTTGAGGACAATGTGTGGTGTGAGGTGGTTTGATCGAGTAAGTAACGTAAGGGTAAGAGAGATGTGTGGAAATAAAAAGAGCGTGGTTGAGAGAGCAGAAGAGGGTGTTTTGAAATGGTTTGGGCACATGGAGAGAAAGAGTGAGGAAAGATTGACCAAGAGGATATATGTGTCGGAGGTGGAGGGAACGAGGAGAAGAGGGAGACCAAATTGGAGGTGGAAAGATGGAGTGAAAAAGATTTTGTGTGATCGGGGCCTGAACATGCAGGAGGGTGAAAGGAGGGCAAGGAATAGAGTGAATTGGAGCGATGTGGTATACAGGGGTTGATGTGCTGTCAGTGGATTGAATCAGGGCATGTGAAGCGTCTGGGGTAAACCATGGAAAGCTGTGTAGGTATGTATATTTGCGTGTGTGGACGTATGTATATACATGTGTATGGGGGTGGGTTGGGCCATTTCTTTCGTCTGTTTCCTTGCGCTACCTCGGAAACGCGGGAGACAGCGTCAAAGCAAAAAAAAAAAAAAAAAAAAAAAAAATATATATATATATATATATATATATATATATATATATATATATATATATATATATATATATATATATATATATATATATATATATATATTTTTTATACTTTGTCGCTGTCTCCCGCGTTTGCGAGGTAGCGCAAGGAAACAGACGAAAGAAATGGCCCCACCCCCCCCCCCCATACACATGTATATACATACGTCCACACACGCAAATATACATACCTACACAGCTTTCCATGGTTTACCCCAGACGCTTCACATGCCCTGATTCAGTCCACTGACAGCACATCAACCCCGGTATACCACATCGCTCCAATTCACTCTATTCCTTGCCCTCCTTTCACCCTCCTGCATGTTCAGGCCCCGATCACACAAAATCTTTTTCACTCCATCTTTCCACCTCCAATTTGGTCTCCCTCTTCTCCTTGCTCCCTCCACCTCCGACACATATATCCTCTTGGTCAATCTTTCCTCACTCATCCTCTCCATGTGCCCAAACCAATTCAAAACACCCTCTTCTGCTCTCTCAACCACGCTCTTTTGATTTCCACACATCTCTCTTACCGTTACGTTACTCACTCGATCAAACCACCTCACACCACACATTGTCCTCAAACATCTCATTTCTAGCACATCCATCCTCCTGCGCACAACTCTATCCATAGCCCACGCCTTGCAACCATACAACATTGTTGGAACCACTATTCCTTCTAACATACCCATTTTTGCTTTCCGAGATAATGTTCTCGACTTCCACACATTCTTCAAGGCCCCCAGAATTTTCGCCCCCTCCCCCCCACCCTATGATCCACTTCCGCTTCCATGGTTCCATCCGCTGCCAGATCCACTCCCAGGTATCTAAAACACTTCACTTCTTCCAGTTTTTCTCCGTTCAAACTCACCTCCCAATTGACTTGACCCTCAACCCTACTGTACCTAATAACCTTGCTCTTATTCACATTTACTCTGAACTTTCTTCTTCCACACACTTAACCAAACTCAGTCACCAGCTTCTGCAGTTTCTCACATGAATCAGCCACCAACGCTGTATCAGAAGCGAACAACAACTGACTCACTTCCCAAGCTCTCTCATCCCCAACAGACTTCATACTTGCCCCTCTTTCCAAAACTCTTGCATTTACCTCCCTAACAACCCCATCCATAAACAAATTAAACAACCATGGAGACATCACACACCCCTGCCACAAACCTACATTCACTGAGAACCAATCACTTTCCTCTCTTCCTACACGTACACATGCCTTACATCCTCGATAAAAACTTTTCACTGCTTCTAACAACTTTCCTCCCACACCATATATTCTTAATACCTTCCACAGAGCATCTCTATCAACTCTATCATATGCCTTCTCCAGATCCATAAATGCTACATACAAATCCATTTGCTTTTCTAAGTATTTCTCACATACATTCTTCAAAGCAAACACCTGATCCACACATCCTCTACCACTTCTGAAACCACACTGCTCTTCCCCAATCTGATGCTCTGTACATGCCTTCACCCTCTCAATCAATACCCTACCATATAATTTACCAGGAATACTCAACAAACTTATACCTCTGTAATTTGAGCACTCACTCTTATCCCCTTTGCCTTTGTACAATGGCACTATGCACGCATTCCGCCAATCCTCAGGCACCTCACCATGAGTCATACATACATTAAATAACCTTACCAATCAGTCAACAATACAGTCACCCCCTTTTTTAATAAATTCCACTGCAATACCATCCAAACCTGCTGCCTTGCCGGCTTTCATCTTCCGCAAAGCTTTCACTACCTCTTCTCTGTTTACCAAATCATTTTCCCTAACCCTCTCACTTTGCACACCACCTCGCCCAAAACACCCTATATCTGCTACTCTATCATCAAACACATTCAACAAACCTTCAAAATACTCACTCCATCTCCTTCTCACATCACCACTACTTCTTATCACCTCCCCATTTGCGCCCTTCACTGAAGTTCCCATTTGCTCCCTTATCTTACGCATTTTATTTACCTCCTTCCAGAACATCTTTTTATTCTCCCTAAAATTTAATGATACTCTCTCACCCCAACTCTCATTTGCCCTTTTTTTCACCTCTTGCACCTTTCTCTTGACCTCCTGTCTCTTTCTTTTATACATCTCCAACTCAATTGCATTTTTTCCCTGCAAAAATCATCCAAATGCCTCTCTCTTCTCTTTCACTAATACTCTTACTTCTTCATCCCACCACTCACTACCCTTTCTAATCAACCCACCTCCCACTCTTCTCATGCCACAAGCATCTTTTGCGCAATTCATCACTGATTCCCTAAATACATCCCATTCCTCCCCCACTCCCCTTGCTTCCATTGTTCTCACCTTTTTCCATTCTGTACTCAGTCTCTCCTGGTACTTCCTCACACAGGTCTCCTTCACAAGCTCACTTACTCTCACCACCCTCTTCATCCCAACATTCACTCTTCTTTTCTGAAAACCCATACAAATCTTCACCTTAGCCTCCACAAGATAATGATCAGACATATATATATATATATATATATATATATATATATATATATATATATATATATATATATATATATATATATATATATATATATATATATATATATATATATATATATATATATATATATACATATATATATATATATATATATATATACATATATATATATATATATATATATATATATATATATATATGTATATATATATTTATATATATATATATATATATATATATATATACATATATATTTTTTTTTTTTCTTATACTTTGTCGCTGTCTCCCGCGTTTGCGAGGTAGCGCAAGGAAACAGACGAAAGAAATGGCCCCCCCCCCCCATACACATGTACATACACACGTCCACACACACAAATATACATACCTACACAGCTTTCCATGGTTTACCCCAGTCGCGTCACATGCCTTGATTCACTCCACTGACAGCACGTCAACCCCTGTATACCACATTCACTCTATTCCTTGCCCTCCTTTCACCCTCCTGCATGTTCAGGCCCCGATCACACAAAATCTTTTTCACTCCATCTTTCCACCTCCAATTTGGTCTCCCTCTTCTCCTCGTTCCCTCCACCTCCGACACATATATCCTCTTGGTCAATCTTTCCTCACTCATTCTCTCCATGTGCCTAAACCATTTCAAAACACCCTCTTCTGCTCTCTCAACCACGCTCTTTTTATTTCCACACATCTCTCTTACCCTTACGTTACTTCCTCGATCAAACCACCTCACACCACACATTGTCCTCAAACATCTCATTTCCAGCACATCCATCCTCCTGCGCACAACTCTATCCATAGCCCACGCCTCGCAACCATACAACATTGTTGGAACCACTATTCCTTCTAACATACCCATTTTTGCTTTCCGAGATAATGTTCTCGACTTCCACACATTTTTCAAGGCTCCCAAAATTTTCGCCCCCACCCCCACCCTATGATCCACTTCCGCTTCCATGGTTCCATCCGCTGACAGATCCACTCCCAGATATCTAAAACACTTCACTTCCTCCAGTTTTTCTCCATTCAAACTCACCTCCCAATTGACTTGACCCTCAACCCTACTGTACCTAATAACCTTGCTCTTATTCACATTTACTCTTAACTTTCTTCTTCCACACACTTTACCAAACTCAGTCATCAGCTTCTGCAGTTTCTCACATGAATCAGCCACCAGCGCTGTATCATCAGCGAACAACAACTGACTCACTTCCCAAGCTCTCTCATCCCCAACAGACTTCATACTTGCCCCTCTTTCCAAGACTCTTGCATTTACCTCCCTAACAACCCCATCCATAAACAAATTAAACAACCATGGAGACATCACACACCCCTGCCGCAAACCTACATTTACTGAGAACCAATCACTTTCCTCTCTTCCTACACGTACACTTGCCTTACATCCTCGATAAAACCTTTTCACTGCTTCTAACAACTTGCCTCCCACACCATATATTCTTAATACCTTCCACAGAGCATCTTTATTAAAAAAAGGGGATGACTGTATTGTTGACTGGTTGGTACGGTTATTTAATGTATGTATGACTCATGGTGAGGTGCCTGAGGATTGGCGGAATGCGTGCATAGTGCCATTGTACAAAGGCAAAGGGGATAAGAGTGAGTGCTCAAATTACAGAGGTATAAGTTTGTTGAGTATTCCTGGTAAATTATATGGGAGGGTATTGATTGAGAGGGTGAAGGCATGTACAGAGCATCAGATTGGGGAAGAGCAGTGTGGTTTCAGAAGTGGTAGAGGATGTGTGGATCAGGTGTTTGCTTTGAAGAATGTATGTGAGAAATACTTAGAAAAGCAAATGGATTTGTATGTAGCATTTATGGATCTGGAGAAGGCATATGAGAGAGTTGATAGAGATGCTCTGTGGAAGGTATTAAGAATATATGGTGTGGGAGGAAAGTTGTTAGAAGCAGTGAAAAGTTTTTATCGAGGATGTAAGGCATGTGTACGTGTAGGAAGAGAGGAAAGTGATTGGTTCTCAGTGAATGTAGGTTTGCGGCAGGGGTGTGTGATGTCTCCATGGTTGTTTAATTTGTTTATGGATGGGGTTGTTAGGGAGGTAAATGCAACAGTTTTGGAAAGAGGGGCAAGTATGAAGTCTGTTGGGGATGAGAGAGCTTGGGAAGTGAGTCAGTTTTTTTTCGCTGATGATACAGCGCTGGTGGCTGATTCATGTGAGAAACTGCAGAAGCTGGTGACTGAGTTTGGTACAGTGTGTGGAAGAAGAAAGTTAAGAGTAAATGTGAATAAGAGCAAGGTTATTAGGTACAGTAGGGTTGAGGGTCAAGTCAATTGGGAGGTGAGTTTGAATGGAGAAAAACTGGAGGAAGTGAAGTGTTTTAGATATCTGGGAGTGGATCTGGCAGCGGATGGAACCATGGAAGCGGAAGTGGATCATAGGGTGGGGTTGAGGGCGAAAATCCTGGGAGCCTTGAAGAATGTGTGGAAGTCGAGAACATTATCTCGGAAAGCAAAAATGGGTATGTTTGAAGGAATAGTGGTTCCAACAATGTTGTATGGTTGCGAGGCGTGGGCTATGGATAGAGTTCTTTGCAGGAGGATGGAAATGAGATGTTTGAGGACAATGTGTGGTGTGAGGTGGTTTCATCGAGTGAGTAACGTAAGGGTAAGAGAGATGTGTGGAAATAAAAAGAGCGTGATTGAGAGAGCAGAAGAGGGTGTTTTGAAGTAGTTTGGGCACATGGAGAGGATGAGTGAGGAAAGATTGACCAAGAGGATATATGTGTCGGAGGTGGAGGGAACAAGGAGAAGAGGAAGACCAAATTGGAGGTGGAAAGATGGAGTGAAAAAGATTTTGTGTGATCGGGGCCTGAACATGCAGGAGGGTGAAAGGAGGGCAAGGAATAGAGTGAATTGGAGCGATGTGGTATACCGGGGTTGACGTGCTGTCAGCGGATTGAAGCAAGGCATGTGAAGCGTCTGGGGTAAACCATGGAAAGCTGTGTAGGTATGTATATTTGCGTGTGTGGACGTATGTATATACATGTGTATGGGGGGGGGGGGTTGGGCCATTTCTTTCTTCTGTTTCCTTGCGCTACCTCGCAAACGCGGGAGACAGCGACAAAGTATAAAAAAAAAAATATATATATATATATATATATATATATATATATATATATATATATATATATATATATATATATATATATATATGTATATATATATGTATATATATATGTATATATATATATATATATATATATATATATATATATATATATATATATATATATATATATATATATATATATATATATATATATATATATATATATAATTTGTATAGACCATCACTAATATTAAGATTATAATTCTTTGTGAATCTAATAATATAAGATTCAGTGATATTTCTCTTGGTAATAGAGTTAGAGTTAATAACTGAGATGGCGTTGCTCCAGTCAATACAATGATCATAGTTTTTAACATGATTAAACAAGGCATTTGATTCTTGTCCCGTTCTTATACTATATTTATGTTGCTTAAGTCTAACAGAAAGATCCTTACCAGTCTGACCAACATAAAATTTATCACAGTTTCCACAAGGAACTTTATAGTTGCAACCAAGAGAATTTTATGTTGAATTCCTGATTAAGATATTTTTTTTAGTATTATTGTTGCTAAAGGCAACATTTATATTAAAGGATTTAAGCAACATGGGAAGCAAAGTAAAATTATTAGTAAAAGGGAGAACTAAATGATTCTTGGTGTCAATGGGTGGTTTGGGCTCAACTCTATAAATTGATTTCTTTACTAACTTAAGGGAATTATCAATGAAAGATCTAGGGTACTTTAACATAGATCCAATAGAATATATTTTGCTTTGTCGCTGTTTCCCGCGTTAGCGAGGTATCGCAAGGAAATGGACGAAAGAATGGTCCAACCCTCCCACGTACACATGTACATACATACACGTCCATACATGCAAATATTCATACCTATACATCACAACGTATATGTATATATATGCACACAGACATATATATATATATATATATATATATATATATATATATATATATATATATATATATATATATATATATATATATATATATATATATATATATATATATATATATAACTTTTCTTTATTAAACTATTCATTTCCCGCGTTAGCGAGGTAGCGTTAAGAACAGAGGACTGGGCCTTTTTTTGGAATATCCTCACCTGGCCCCCTCTGTTCCTTCTTTTGGAAAAAAAAAAAAAAAAAAAAAAAAAAACGAGAGGGGAGGATTTCCAGCCCCCCGCTCCCTCCCCTTTTAGTCGCCTTCTACGACACGCAGGGAATACGTGGGAAGTATTCTTAATCCCCTATCCCCAGGGATAAATATATATATATATATATATATATATATATATATATATATATATATATATATATATATATATATATATATATATACACACATGTACATAATTCATACTGTCTGCCTTTATTCATTCCCATCGCCAACCCGCCACACATGAAATAACCCCCTCTCCCCGCATGTGCGCAAGGTAGCACTCGGAAAAGACAACAAAGGCCACATTCGTTCACACTCATTCTCTAGCTGTCATGTATAATGCACTGAAATCACAGCTCCCTTTCCACATCCAGGCCCCACAGAACTTTCCATGGTATACCCTAGACGCTTCACACGCATTGGTTCAATCCATTTACAGCACGTCGACTCCGGTATACCACATCGTTCCAATTCACTCTCTTCCTTGCACGCCTTTCACCCTCCTGCATGTTCAGGCCCCGATCCCTCAAAATCTTTTTCACTTCATCTTTCCACCTCCAATTTGGTCTCCCACTTCTCCTAGTTCCCTCCAACTCTGACACATATATCCTCTTTGTCAATCTTTCCTCACTCATTCTCTCCATATGACCAAACCATTTCAAAACACGCTCTTCTGCTCTCTCAACCACACTCTTTTTATCAGTACACATATCTCTTACACTTTCATTACTTACTCGATTAAACCACCTCACACCATATATTGTCCTCAAACATCTCATTTCCAGCACATCTACCCTCCTCCGCACAAATATGTCCATAGCCCACGCCTCGTAACCATATAACATTGTTGGAACCACTATTCCTTCAAACATACCCATTTTTCTTTCCGAGATAACGTTCTCGACTTCCACACATTCTCCAATGCTCCCAAAATTTTCGCCCCCTCCCCCACCCTATGATTCACCTCCGCTTCTATGGTTCCATCCGCTGCCAAATCCACTCCTAGATATGTAAAACACTTCACTTTCTCCAGTTTTTCTCCATTAAAACTTATATATATATATATATATATATATATATATATATATATATATATATATATATATATATATATATATATATATATGTATATATATATATATATATATATATATATATATATATATATATATATATAATTATTTTCCTTTGCTGCTGTCTCCCGCGTTTGCGACGTAGCGCAAGGAAACAGACGAAAGAAATGGCCCAACCCACCCCCATACACATGTATATACATACACGTCCACACACGCAAATATACATACCTATACATCTAAATGTACACATGTATATACACACTCACCCATATACATATATACCCATGCACACAATTCACAATGTCTGCCTTTATACATTCCCATCGCCACCTTACCGCACATGGAATACCATCCCCCTCCCCCCTAATGTGTGTGAGGTAGCACTAGGAAAAGACAACAAAGGCCCCATTCGTTCACACTCAGTCTCTAGCTGTCATGCAATAATGCTCGAAACCACAGCTCCCTTTCCACATCAAGGCTCCACACAACTTTCCATGGTTTACCCAGACGCTTCACATGCCCTGATTCAATCCACTGACAGCACGTCAACCCGGTATACCACATCGATCCAATTCAATCTATTCCTTGCCCGCCAATCACCCTCCTGCATGTTCAGGCCCCGATTACACAAAATCTTTTTCACTCCATCTTTCCACCTCCAATTTGGTCTCCCATTTCTCCTCATTCCCTCCATCTCCAACACATATATCCTCTTGGTCAATCTTTCCTCACTCATTCTCTCCATGTGCCCAAACCATTTCAAAACACCCTCTGCTGCTCTCTCAACCACGCTCTTTTTATTCCCAAACATCTCTCTTACCCATACATTACATACTCGATCAAACCACCTCACACCACACATTGTCCTCAAACATCCCATTTCCAGCACATCCACCCTCCTGCACACAACTCTATCCATAGCCCACGCCCCGCAACCATACAACATTGTTGGAACCACTATTCCCTCAAACATAGCCATTTTTGCTTTCCAAAATAATGTTCTCGACTTCCACACATTCTTCAAGGCTCCCAGGATTTTCGCCCCCTCCCCCACCCTATGGTTCACTTCCGCTTCCATGATTCCATCCGGTGCCAGATCAACTCCCAGATATCTAAAACACTTTACTTCCTCCAGTTTTTCTCCATTCAAACTTACCTCTCAATTGACTTGACCATCAACGCCACTGTACCTAATAACCTTGCTCTTATTCACATTTACTCTTCTTCATTCACACACTTTACCAAACTCAATCACCAGCTTCTGCAGTTTCTCACATGAATCAGCCACCAGCGCTGTATCATCAGCGAACAACAACTGACTCACTTCCCAAGCTCTCTCATCCACAACAGACTTCATACTGGCCCCTCTTTCCAAAACTCTTGCATTCACCTCCCTAACAACCCCATCCATAAACAAATTAAACAACCATGGAGACATCGCACACCCCTGCTGCAAACCTACATTCATTATGAATATATATATATATATTTATTTCTTTATTCATTTTGCTTTGTCGCTGTCTCCCGCGTTAGCGAGGTAGCGCAAGGAAACAGACGAAAGAATGGCCCAACCAGCACACATACACATGTATATACATACAAGTCCACACAAAATATACATACCTATACATCTCAGTGTTCACATATATATACACACACAGACATATACATTTAAACACATGTACATAATTCATACTGTCTGCCTTTATTTGTTCCCATCGCCACCTCGCCACACATGGAATAACAACCCCCTCCCCCCTCATGTGTGCGAGGTAGCGCTAGGAAAAACACCAAAGGCCCCATTCGTTCACACTTAGTCTCTAGCTGTCATGTAATAATGCATCGAAACCACAGCTCCCTTTCCACATCCAGGCCCCACACACTTTGCATGGTTTACCCCAGACGCTTCACATGGCCTGGTTCAATCCATTGACAGCACGTCGAACCGGTATACCACATCGTTCCAATTCACTCTATTCCTTGCCCTCCTTTCACCCTCCTGCATGTTCAGGCCCCGATTACACAAAATCTTTTTCACTCCATCTTTCCACCTCCAATTTGGTCTCCCACTTCTCCTCGTTCCCTCCACCTCCGACACATATATCCTCTTGTTCAATCTTTCCTCACTCATTCTCTCCATGTGACCAAACCATTTAAAAACACCCTCTTCTGCTCTCTCAACCACACTCTTTTTATTTCCACACATCTCTCTCACCCTTACATTACTTACTCGATCAAGCTACCTCACACCACATGTTGTCCTCAAACATCTCATTTCCAGCACATCCACCCTCTTGCGCACAACTCTATCCGTAGCCCACGCCTCGCAACCATACAACATTGTTGGAACCACTATTCCTTCAAACATATCCATTTTTGCTTTCCGAGATAATGTTCTCGACTTCCAAACAATCTTCAAGGCTCCTTCCGCTGCCAGATCCACTCCCAGATATCTAAAACACTTCACTTCCTCCGTCTTTTCTCCATTCAAACTTACCCCCCAATTGACTTGACCCTTAACCCAATTGTACCTAATAACCTTGCTCTTATTCACATTTACTCTTAACTTTCTTCTTTCACACACTTTACCAAACTCAGTCACCAGCTTCTGCAGTTTCTCACATGAATCAGCCACAGGCGCTGTATCATCAGCGAAACACAACTGACTCACTTCCCAAGCTCTCTCATGTCCAGCAGACTGCATACTTGCCCCTCTTTCCAAAACTCTTGCATTCACCTCCCTAACAACCCCATCCAAAAACAAATTAAAGAACCATGGAGACATCACACACCCCTGCCGGAAACCTACATTCACTGAGAACCAATCACTTTCCTCTCTTCCTACACGTACACATGCCTTACATTCTCGATAAAAACTTTTCACTGCTTCTAACAACTTGCTTCCCACACCATATATTCTTAATACCTTCCACAGACCATCTCTATCAACTCTATCTTATGCCTTCTGCAGATCCATAAATGCTACATAGAAATCCATTTGTTTTTCTAAGTATTTCTCGCATACATTCTTCAAAGAAAACACCTGATCCACACATCCTCTACCACTTCTGAAACCACACTGCTCTTCCCTAATCTGATGCTCTGTACATGCCTTCACCCTCTCAATCAATACCCTCCCATATAATTTACCAGGAATATTCAACAAACTTATACCTCTGTAATTTGCGCACTCACCCTTATCCCCTTTGCCTTTGTACAATGTCACTATGCACGCATTCCGCCAATCCTCAGGCACTTCACCATGAAACATACATATATTGAATAACCTTACCAACCAGCCAACAATGCAGTCACCCCCTTTATAATAAATTCCACTGCAATGCCATCCAAACCTGCTGCTTTGCCGGCTTTCATATTGCGTAAAGCTTTTACTACCTCTTCTCTATTTACCAAAACCATTTTCCCTAACCCTCTCACTTTGCACACCACCTCGACTAAGACACCCCACATATGCCACTCTATCATCAAACACATTCAAGAAACCTTCAAAATACTCACTCCATCTCCTTCTCACATCACCACTACTTGTTATCACCTCCCCATTAGCCCCCTTCAGTGAAGTTCCCTTTTGCTCCTTTGTCTTACGCACTTTATTTACCTCCTTCCAAAACATCTATTTATTTTCCCTGAAATTTAATGATACTCTTTCACCGCAACTCTCATTTGCCCTCTTTTTCACCTCTTGCACCTTTATCTTGACCTCCTGTCTATTTCTTATATATCTCTCCCACTCATTTGCATTTTTTCACTGCAAAAATCGTTCAAATGCCTCTCTCTTCTCTTTCACTAATAATATTACTTCAACATCCCACCACTCACTACCTTTTCTAATCAACCCACCTCCCACGCTTCTCATGCCAAAAGCATCTTTTGCGCAAGCAATCACTGCTTCCCTAAATACATCCCATTCCTCCCCCACTCCCCTTACCTCCTTTGTTCTCACCTTTTTCCATTCTCTACTCAGTCTCTCCTGGTACTTCCTCACACAAGTCTCCTTCCCAAACTCACTTACTCTCACCACTCTCTTCACCCCAAAATTCTCTCATCTTTTCTGAAAACCCCCACAAATATTCACGTTTACTTCCACAAGATAATGATGAGACATCCCTCCAGTTGCACCTCTTAGCACATTAATATCCAGAAGTCTCTCTTTCATGAGTCTATCAATTAACACGTAATCCAATAACGCTTTCTAGCCAATGCACCAATAATCACTCATCTCTCTCCATCAACTTTCAGTTTTACCCATATCAATCTAGAATTTGCTTTCTTACACTCTATCATATACTCCCACAACTCCTGATTCAGGAGTAGTGCTACTCCTTCCCTTCCTCTTGTCCTCTCACTAACCCCTGACTTTACTCCCAAGACATTCCCAAACCACTTTTCCCCTTTACCCTTTAGCTTCATTTCACTCATGGTCAAAACATCCAGGTTCATTTCCTCAAACTACTACCTATCTCTCCTTCTTCTCATCTTGGTTACATCCACAAACATTTAGACACCCCAATCTGAGCCTTCGAGGAGGATGAGCACTCCTCGCGTGACTCTTTCTTCTGTTTCACCTTTTAGAAAGTTAAAATACAAGTAGGGGAGGGTTTCTGGCCCCCCGCTCCCGTCCCCATTAGTCGCCTTCTACGACACGTGAGGAATGCTTGGGAAGTATTCATAATCCCCTATCCCCAGGGATATACATATATATATATATATATATATATATATATATATATATATATATATATATATATATATATATATATATATATATATATATATATATATATATATATATATATATATATATATATATATATATATATATGTATATATAAATATATATATATATGGATATACATATATATATATATATATATATATATATATATATATATATATATATATATATATATATATATATATATATATATATATATATATATATATATATATATATATATATATATATATATATATATATATATATATATATATATATATATATATATATATATATATAATATATATATATATATATATATATATTATTATTATTATTATACTTTGTCGCTGTCTCCCGCGTTTGCGAGGTAGCGAAAGGAAACAGACGAAAGAAATGGCCCAACCCCCCCCCCATACACATGTATATACATACGTCCACACACGCAAATATACATACCTACACAGCTTTCCATGGTTTACCCCAGACGCTTCACATGCCTTGATTCAATCCACTGACAGCACGTCAACCCCGGTATACCACATCGCTCAAATTCACTCTATTCCTTGCCCTCCTTTCACCCTCCTGCATGTTCAGGCCCCGATTACACAAAATCTTTTTCACTCCATCTTTCCACCTCCAATTTGGTCTCCCTCTTCTCCTCGTTCCCTCCACCTCCGACACATATATCCTCTTGGTCAATCTTTCCTCACTCATTCTCTCCATGTGCCCAAACCACTTCAAAACACCCTCTTCTGCTCTCTCAACCACGCTCTTTTTATTTCCACACATCTCTCTTACCCTTACGTTACTCACTCGATCAAACCACCTCACACCACACATTGTCCTCAAACATCTCATTTCCAGCACATCCATCCTCCTGCGCACAACTCTATCCATAGCCCACGCCTCGCAACCATACAACATTGTTGGAACCAATATTCCTTCAAACATACCCATTTTTGCTTTTCGAGATAATGTTCTCGACTTCCACACATTCTTCAAGGCCCCCAGAATTTTCGCCCCCTCCCCCACCCTATGATCCACTTCCGCTTCCATGGTTCCATCCGCTGCCAGATCCACTCCCAGATATCTAAAACACTTCACTTCCTCCAGTTTTTCTCCATTCAAACTCACCTCCCAATTGACTTGACCCTCAACCCTACTGTACCTAATAACCTTGCTCTTATTCACATTTACTCTTAACTTTCTTCTTCCACACACTGTACCAAACTCAGTCACCAGCTTCTGCAGTTTCTCACATGAATCAGCCACCAGCGCTGTATCATTAGCGAACAACAACTGACTCACTTCCCAAGCTCTCTCATCCCCAACAGACTTCATACTTGCAACTCTTTCCAAAACTCTTGCATTTACCTCCCTAACAACCCCATCCATAAACAAATTAAACAACCATGGAGACATCACACACCCCTGCCGCAAACCTACATTCACTGAGAACCAATCACTTTCCTCTCTTCCTACACGTACACATGCCTTACATCCTCGATAAAAACTTTTCAATGCTTCTAACAACTTTCCTCCCACACCATATATTCTCAATACCTTCCACAGAGCATCTCTATCAACTCTATCATATGCCTTCTCCAGATCCATAAATGCTACATACAAATCCATTTGCTTTTCTAAGTATTTCTCACATACATTCTTCAAAGCAAACACCTGATCCACACATCCTCTACCACTTCTGAAACCACAATGCTCTTCCCCAATCTGATGCTCTGTACATGCCTTCACCCTGTCAATCAATACCCTCCCATATAATTTACCAGGAATACTCAACAAACTTATACCTCTGTAATTTGAGCACTCACTCTTATCCCCTTTGCCTTTGTACAATGGCACTATGCACGCATTCCGCCAATCCTCAGGCACCTCACCATGAGTCATACATACATTAAATAACCTTACCAACCAGTCAACAATACAGTCACCCCCTTTTTTAATAAATTCCACTGCAATACCATCCAAACCTGCTGCCTTGCCGGCTTTCATCTTCCGCAAAGCTTTCACTACCTCTTCTCTGTTTAACAAATCATTTTCCCTAACCCTCTCACTTTGCACACCACCTCGACCAAAACACCCTATATCTGCCACTCTATCATCAAACACATTCAACAAACCTTCAAAATACTCACTCCATCTCCTTCTCACATCACCACTACTTGTTATCACCTCCCCATTTGCGCCCTTCACTGAAGTTCCCATTTGCTCCCTTGTCTTACGCACTTTATTTACCTCCTTCCAAAACATCTTTTTATTCTCCCTAAAATTTAATGATACTCTCTCACCCCAACTCTCATTTGCCCTTTTTTTCACCTCTTGCACCTTTCTCTTGACCTCCTGTCTCTTTCTTTTATACATCTCCCACTCAATTGCATTTTTTCCCTGCAAAAATCGTCCAAATGCCTCTCTCTTCTCTTTCACTAATACTCTTACTTCTTCATCCCACCACTCACTACCCTTTCTAATCAAACCACCTCCCACTCTTCTCATGCCACAAGCATCTTTTGCTCAATCCATCACTGATTCCCTAAATACATCCCATTCCTCCCCCACTCCCCTTACTTCCATTGCTCTCACCTTTTTCCATTCTGTACTCAGTCTCTCCTGGTACTTCCTCACACAGGTCTCCTTCCCAAGCTCACTTACTCTCACCACCCTCTTCACCCCAACATTCACTCTTCTTTTCCGAAAACCCATACAAATCTTCACCTTAGCCTCCACAAGATAATGATCAGACATCCCTCCAGTTGCACCTCTCAGCACATTAACATCCAAAAGTCTCTCTTTCGCACGCCTGTCAATTAACACGTAATCCAATAACGCTCTCTGGCCATCTCTCCTACTTACATTAGTATACTTATGTATATCGCGCTTTTTAAACCAGGTATTCCCAATCATCAGTCCTTTTTCAGCACATAAATCTACAAGCTCTTCACCATTTCCATTTACAACACTGAACACCCCATGTATACCAATTATTCCCTCAACTGCCACATTACTCACCTTTGCATTCAAATCACCCATCACTATAACCCGGTCTCGTGCATCAAAACCACTAACACACTCATTCAGCTGCTCCCAAAACACTTGCCTCTCATGATCTTTCTTCTCATGCCCGGGTGCATATGCACCAATAATCATCCACCTCTCTCCATCAACTTTCAGTTTTACCCATTTTAATCGAGAATTTACTTTCTTACATTCTATCACATACTCCCACAACTCCTATTTCAGGAGTATTGCTACTCCTTCCCTTGCTCTTGTCCTCTCACTAACCCCTGACTTTACTCCCCAGACATTCCCAAACCACTCTTCCCCTTTACCCTTGAGCTTCGTTTCACTCAGAGCCAAAACATCCAGGTTCCTTTCCTCAAACATACTACCTATCTCTCCTTTTTTCACATCTTGGTTACATCCACACACATTTAGGCACCCCACTCTGAGCCTTCGAGGAGGATGAGCACTCCCCGCGTGACTCCTTCTTCTGTTTCCCATTTTAGAAAGTTAATACAAGGAGGGGAGGATTTCTGGCCCCCCGCTCCCGTCCCCTCTAGTCGCCTTCTACGACACGCGAGGAACACGTGGGAAGCATTCTTTCACCCCTATCCCCAGGGACAATATACATATATACATACATATACACATACACACACATACACATACATACGCACATATACACACACACACACACACATACATATATATATACATATGAAAAATGTAAGAAACAATTTAGAAAACTGAAACTTCTAGCTTGAAATGAATGAAAAAATGAATGTCACATAATGGTTCAACCTCTGGCTATGGAAAAAGGAAGTGTATAATTTATTTACACAAATATATATATATATATATATATATATATATATATATATATATATATATATATATATATATATATATATATATATATATATATATATAATATATATATATATTTATATATCTTTCTTTCTTTCATACTATTCGCCATTTCCCGCCTCAGCGACGTAGCGTTAAGAACAGAGGACTGGGCCTCTGAGGAAACATCCGCACCCGGCCCCCTTCTCTGTTCCTTCCTTTGGAAAAAAAAGAAAAAGAAGAAAGAGGGAAAGATTTCCAGCCCCCCGCTCCCTTCCCTTTTAGTCGCCTTTTACGGCACGTAGGGAATACGTGGGAAGTATTCTTTCTCCCGTATCCCCAGGGATAATATATATATATATATATATATATATATATATATATATATATATATATATATATATATAGGGGATAGGGGAGAAAAAAATACTTCCCACGTATTTCCCTGCGTGTCGTAGAAGGCGACTAAAAGGGAAGGGAGCGACGGGCTGGAAATCCTCCCCTCTCGTTTTTTTTTTTTTTTCTTTTTTTTTTTTTTGATTTTCCAAAAGAAGGAACAGAGAAGAGGGCCAGGTGAGGATATTCCCTCAAAGGCCCAGTCCTCTGTTCTTAACGCTACCTCGCTATCGCGGGAAATGCGAATAGTATGAAAAAAAAAAAAAAAAATATATATATATATATATATATATATATATATATATATATATATATATATATATATATATATATATATATATATATATATATATGCAAGAGTTTTGGAAAGAGGGGCAAGTATGAAGTCTGTTGGGGATGAGAGAGCTTGGGAAGTGAGTCAGTTGGTTTCGCTGATGATACAGCGCTGGTGGCTGATTCATGTGAGAAACTGCAGAAGCTGGTGACTGAGTTTGGTAAAGTGTGTGGAAGAAGAAAGTTAAGAGTAAATGTGAATAAGAGCAAGGATATCAGGTACAGTAAGGTTGAGGCTCAAGTCAATTGGGAGGTGAGTTTGAATGGAGAGAAACTGGAGGAAGTGAAGTGTTTTAGATATCTGGGAGTGGATCTGGCAGCGGATGGAACCATGGAAGCGGAAGTGGATCATAGGGTGGTGGAGGGGGCGAAAATTCTGGGGGCCTTGAAGAATGTGTGGAAGTCGAGAACATTATCTTGGAAAGCAAAAATGGGTATGTTTGAAGGAATAGTGGTTCCAACAATGTTGTATGGTTGCGAGGCGTAGGCTATGGATAGAGTTGTGCGCAGGAGGATGGATGTGCTGGAAATGAGATGTTTGAGGACAATGTGTGGTGTGAGGTGGTTTCATCGAGTGAGTAACGAAAGGGTAAGAGAGATGTGTGGAAATAAAAAGAGCGTGGTTGAGAGAGCAGAGGAGGGTGTTTTGAAGTGGTTTGGGCACATGGAGAGAATGAGTGAGGAAAGATTGACAAAGAGGATATATGTGTCGGAGGTGGAGGGAACGAGGAGAAGTGGGAGACCAAATTGGAGGTGGAAAGATGGAGTGAAAAAGATTTTGTGTGATCGGGGCCTGAACATGCAGGAGGGTGAAAGGAGGGCAAGAAATAGAGTGAATTGGAGCGATGTGGTATACAGGGGTTGACGTGCTGTCAGTGGATTGAATCAGGGCATGTGAAGCGTCTTGGGTAAACCATGGAAAGCTGTGTAGGTATGTATATTTGCGTGTGTGGACGTATGTATATACATGTGTATGAGGGGGGTTGGGCCATTTCTTTCGTCTGTTTCCTTGCGCTACCTCGCAAACGCGGGAGACAGCGACAAAGTATAATGAAAAAAAAAAAAATAATATATAAATAAACATATATATATATAGGTTTGCGGCAGGGGTGTGTGATGTCTCCATGGTTGTTTAATTTCTTTATGGATGGGGTTGTTAGGGAGGTGAATGCAAGAGTTTTGGAAAGAGGGGCAAGTATGAAGTCTGTTGTGGATGAGAGAGCTTGGGAAGTGAGTCAGTTGTTGTTCGCTGATGATACAGCGCTGGTGGCTGATTCATGTGAGAAACTGAAGAAGCTGGTGACTGACTTTGGTAAAGTGTGTGAAAGAAGAAAGTTAAGAGTATATGTGAATAACAGCAAGGTTATTAGGTACAGTAGGGTTGAGGGTCAAGTCAATTGGGAGGTGAGTTTGAATGGAGAAAAACTGGAGGAAGTGAAGTGTTTTAGATATCTGGGAGTGGATCTGGCAGCGGAGGGAACCATGGAACCGGAAGTGGATCATAGGGTGGGGGAGGGGGCGAAAATTCTGGGAGCCTTGAAGAATGTGTGGAAGTCGAGAACATTATCTCGGAAAGCAAAAATGGGTATGTTTGAAGGAATAGTGGTTCCAAAGATGTTGTATGGTTGCGAGGCGTGGGCTATGGATAGAGTTGTGCGCAGGAGGATGGATGTGCTGGAAATGAGATGTTTGAGGACAATGTGTGGTGTGAGGTGGTTTGATCGAGTAAGTAAAGTAAGGGTAAGAGAGATGTGTGGAAATAAAAAGAGCGTGGTTGAGAGAGCAGAAGAGGGTATTTTGAAATAGGTTTGGGCACATGGAGAGAATGAGTGAGGAAAGATTGACCAAGAGAATATATGTGTCGGAGGTGGAGGGAACGAGGAGAAGTGGGAGACCAAATTGGAGGTGGAAAGATGGATTGAAAAAGATTTTTTGTGATCGGGGCCTGAACATGCAGGAGGGTGAAAGGAGGGCAAGGGATAGAGTGAATTGGAGCGATGTGGTATACCGGGGTTGACGTGCTGTCAGTGGATTGAATCAAGGCATGTGAAGCGTCTGGGGTAAACCATGGAAAGCTGTGTAGGTGTGTATATTTGCGTGTGTGGACGTATGGGTATACATGTGTATGGGGGTGGTTTGGGCCATTTCTTTCGTCTGTTTCCTTGCGGTACCTCGCAAACGCGGGAGACAGCGAGAAAGCAAAAAAAAAAAAAAAAAAAAATATATATATATATATATATATATATATATATATATATATATATATATATATATATATATATATATATATATATATATATCTATATATATATATATATATATATATATATAGATATATATATATATATATATATATATATATATATATATATATATATATATACATATATATGTATATATATATATATATTTATTAAAAAAGGGGTGTGACTGTATTGTTGACTGGTTGGTAAGGTTATTTAATGTATGTATGACTCACGGTGAGGTGCCTGAGGATTGTCGGAATGCGTGCATAGTGCCATTGTACAAAGGCAAAGGGGATAAGAGTGAGTGCTCAAATTACAGAGCTATAAGTTTGTTGTGTATTCCTGGTAAATTATATTTGAGGGTATTGATAGAGAGGGTGAAGGCATGTACAGAGCATCAGATTGGGGAAGAGCAGTGTGGTTTCAGAAGTGGTAGAGGATGTGTGGATCAGGTGTTTGCTTTGAAGAATGTATGTGAGAAATACTTAGAAAAGCAAATGGATTTGTATGTAACATTTATGGATCTGGAGAAGGCTTATGATAGAGTTGATAGAGATCCTCTGTGGAAGGTATTAAGAATATATGGTGTGGGAGGCAAGTTGTTAGATGCAGTGAAAAGTTTTTATCGAGGATGTAAGGCATGTGTACGTGTAGGAAGAGAGGAAAGTGATTGGTTCTCAGTGAATGTAGGTTTGCTGCAGGGGTGTGTGATGTCTACATGGTTGTTTAATTTGTTTATGGATGGGGTTGTTAGGTAGGTGAATGCAAGAGTTTTGGAAAGAGGGGCAAGTATGAAATCTGTTGGGGATGAGAGAGCTTGGGAAGTGAGTCAGTTGTTGTTCGCTGATGATACAGCGCTGGTGGCTGATTCATGTGAGAAACTGCAGAAGCTGGTGACTGACTTTGGTAAAGTGTGTGAAAGAAGAAAGTTAAGAGTAAATGTGAATAAGAGCAAGGTTATTAGGTACAGTAGGGTTGAGGGTCAAGTCAATTGGGAGGTGAGTTTGAATGGAGAAAAACTGGAGGAAGTGAAGTGTTTTAGATATCTGGGAGTGGATCTGGCAGCGGATGGAACCATGGAAGCGGAAGTCGATCATAGGGTGGGGGAGGGGGCGAAAATTCTGGGAGCCTTGAAGAATGTGTGGAAGTCGAGAACATTATCTCGGAAAGCAAAAATGGGTATGTTTGAAGGAATAGTGGTTCCAACAATGTTGTATGGTTGCGAGGCGTGGGCTATGGATAGAGTTATGTGCAGGAGGATGGATGTGCTGGAAATGAGATGTTTGAGGACAATGTGTGGTGTGAGGTGGTTTGATCGAGTAAGTAACGTAAGGGTAAGAGAGATGTGTGGAAATAAAAAGAGCGTGGTTGAGAGAGCAGAAGAGGGTGTTTTGAAATGGTTTGGGCACATGGAGAGAATGAGTGAGGAAAGATTGACCAAGAGGATATATGTGTCGGAGGTGGAGGGAACGAGGAGAAGTGGGAGACCAAATTGGAGGTGGAAAGATGGAGTGAAAAAGATTTTGTGTGATCGGGGCCTGAACATGCAGGAGGGTGAAAGGAGGGCAAGGAATAGAGTGAATTGGAGCGATGTGGTATACCGGGGTTGATGTGCTCTCAGTGGATTGAATCAGGGCATGTGAAGCGTCTTGGGTAAACCATGGAAAGCTGTGTAGGTATGTATATTTGCGTGTGTGGACGTATGTATATACATGTGTATGGGGGTGGGTTGGGCCATTTCTTTCGTCTGTTTCCTTGCGGTACCTCGCAAACGCGGGAGAGTGACAAAGCAAAAAAAAAAAAAAATATATATATATAAATATATATATATATATATATATATATATATATATATATATATATATATATATATATATATATATATATATATATATATATATATATATATATATATACATATATATATAAATCCTCCCCTCCTTGTATTTTTTGACTTTCTAAAATGGGAAACAGAAGGAGTCACGGGGGAAGTGCTCATCCTCCTCGAAGGCTCAGAGTGGTGTGTCTAAATGTGTGTGGATGTAACAAAGATGTGAAAAAAGGAGAGATAGGTAGTATGTTTGAGGAAAGGAACCTGGATGTTTTGGCTCTGAGTGGAACGAAGCTTAAGGGTAAAGGGGAAGAGTGGTTTGGGAATGTCTTGGGAGTAAAGTCATAGGTTAGTGAGAGGACAAGAGCAAGGGAAGGAGTAGCAGTACTCCTGAAACAGGAGTTGTGGGAGTATGTGATAGAATGTAATAAAGTAAATTCTCGATTAATATGTTTAAAACTGAAAGTTGATGGAGAGAGATGGGTGATTATTGGTGCATATGCACCTGGGCATGAGAAGAAAGATCATGAGAGGCAAGTGTTTTGGGAGCAGCTGAATGAGTGAGTTAGTGGTTTTCATGCACGAGACCGGGTTATAGTGATGGGTAATTTGAATGCAAATGTGAGTAATGTGGCAGTTGAGGGAGGAATTGGTATAAATGGGGTGTTCAGTGTTGTAAATGGAAATGGTGAAGAGCTTGTAGATTTATGTGCTGAAAAAGGACTGGTGATTGGGAATACCTGGTTTAAAACGTGAGTTATACATAAGTATACGTATGTAGGTAGGAGAGATGGCCAGAGACCGATATTGGATTACGTGTTAATTGACATGTGCGCGAAAGAGAGACTTTTGGATGTTAATGTGCTGAGAGGTGCAACTGGAGGGATGTCTGATCATTATCTTGTGGAGGCTAAGGTGAAGATTTGTATGTATTTTCAGAAAAGAAGAGTGAATGTTGGAGTGAAGAGGGTGGTGAGAGTAAGTGAGCTTGAGAAGGAGACTTGTGTGAGGAAGTACCAGGAGAGACTGAGTACAGAATGGAAAAAGATGAGAACAATGGAAGTAAGGGGAGTGGGGGAGGAATGGGATGTATTTAGGGAATCAGTGATGGATTGCGCAAAAGATTCTTGTGGCATGAGAAGAGTCGGAGGTGGGTTGATTAGAAAGGGTAGTGAGTGGTGGGATGAAGAAGTAAGATTATTAGTGAAAGAGAAGAGAGAGGCATTTGAACGATTTTTGCAGGGAAAAAATGCAATTGAGTTGGATATGTATAAAAGAAAGAGACAGGGGGTCAAGAGAAAGGTGCAAGAGGTGAAAAAGAGGGCAAATGAGAGTTGGGGTGAGAGAGTATCATTAAATTTTAGGGAGAATAAAAAGATGTTCTGGAAGGATGTAAATAAAGTGCGTAAGACAAGGGAGCAAATGGGAACTTCAGTGAAGGGCGCAAATGGGGAGGTGATAACAAGTAGTGGTGATGTGAGGAGATGGAGTGAGTATTTTGAAGGTTTGTTGAATGTGTTTGATGATAGAGTGGCAGATATAGTGTGTTTTGGTCGAGGTTGTTGTTGTTTAAAGTGAGAGGGTTAGGGAAAATGATTTGATAAACAAAGAAGAGGTAGTAAAAGCTTTGCGGAAGATGAAAGCTGGCAAGGCAGCATATTTGGATGGTATTGCAGTGGAATTTATTAAAAAAGGGTTGACTGTATTATTGACTGGTTGGTAAGGTTATTTAAGGTATGTATGACTCATCGTGAGGTGCCTGAGGATTGGCGGAATGCGTGCATAGTGCCATTGTACAAAGGCAAAGGGGATAAGAGTGAGTGCTCAAATTACAGAGGTATAAGTTTGTTGAGTATTCCTGGTAAATTATATGGGAGGGTATTGATTGAGAGGGTGAAGGCATGTACAGAGCATCAGATTGGGGAAGAGCAGTGTGGTTTCAGAAGTGGTAGAGGATGTGTGGATCAGGTGTTTGCTTTGAAGAATGTATGTTACAAATACTTAGAAAAGCAAATGGATTTGTATGTAGCATTTATGGATCTGGAGAAGGCATATGATAGAGTTGATAGAGATGCTCTGTGGAAGGTATTAAGAATATATGGTGTGGGAGGCAAGTTGTTAGAAGCAGTGAAAAGTTTTTATCGAGGATGTAAGGCATGTGTACGTGTAGGAAGAGAGGAAAGTGATTGGTTCTCAGTGAATGTAGGTTTGCGGCAGGGGTGTGTGATGTCTCCATGGATGTTTAATTTGTTTATGGATGGGGTTGTTAGGGAGGTAAATGCAAGAGTTTTGGAAAGAGGGGCAAGTATGAAGTCTGTTGGGGATGAGAGAGCTTGGGAAGTGAGTCAGTTGTTGTTCGCTGATGATACAGCGCTGGTGGCTGATTCATGTGAGAAACTGCAGAAGCTGGTGACTGAGTTTGGTAAAGTGTGTGAAAGAAGAAAGTTAAGAGTAAATGTGAATAAGAGCAAGGTTATTAGGTACAGTAGGGTTGAGGGTCAAGTCAATTGGGAGGTAAGTTTGAATGGAGCAAAACTGGAGGAAGTAAAGTGTTTTAGATATCTGGGAGTGGATCTGGCAGCGGATGGAACCATGGAAGCGGAAGTGAATCATAGGGTGGGGGAGGGGGCGAAAATCCTGGGAGCCTTGAAGAATGTATGGAAGTCGAGAACATTATCTCGGAAAGCAAAAATGGGTATGTTTGAAGGAATAGTGGTTCCAACAATGTTGTATGGTTGCGAGGCGTGGGCTATGGATAGAGTTGTGCGCAGGAGGATGGATGTGCTGGAAATGAGATGTTTGAGGACAATGTGTGGTGTGAGGTGGTTTGATCGAGTAAGTAACGTAAGGGTAAGAGAGATGTGTGGAAATAAAAAGAGCGTGGTTGAGAGAGCAGAAGAGGGTGTTTTGAAATGGTTTGGGCACATGGAGAGAATGAGTGAGGAAAGATTGACCAAGAGGATATATGTGTCGGAGGTGGAGGGAACGAGGAGAAGTGGGAGACCAAATTGGAGGTGGAAAGATGGAGTGAAAAAGATTTTGTGTGATCGGGGCCTGAACATGCAGGAGGGTGAAAGGAGGGCAAGGAATAGAGTGAATTGGATCGATGTGGTATACCGGGGTTGACGTGCTGTCAGTGGATTGAATCAGGGCATGTGAAGCGTCTGGGGTAAACCATGGAAAGCTGTGTAGGTATGTATATTTGCGTGTGTGGACGTATGTATATACATGTGTATGGGGGTGGGTTGGGCCATTTCTTTCGTCTGTTTCCTTGCGCTACCTCGCAAACGCGGGAGACAGCGACAAAGAAAAAAAAAAAAAAAAAAAATAATATATATATATATATATATATATATATATATATATATATATATATATATATATATATATATATATATATATTATATATATATATATATATATATATATATATATATATATATATATATATATATATATATTTTCTTTTCTTTTAAACTATTCGCCATTTCCCGCGTTAGCGAGGTAGCGTAAAGAACAGAGGACTGGGCCTTTTTTGGAATATCCTCACCTGGCCCCCTGTGTTCCTTCTTTTGGAAAATTAAAAAAAAAAGACGAGAGGGGAGGATTTCCAGCCCCCCGCTGCCTTCCCTTTTAGTCGCCTTCTACGACACGCAGGGAATACGTGGGAAGTATTCTTAATCCCCTAACCCCAGGGATAATATATATATATATATATATATATATATATATATATATATATATATATATATATATATATATATATATATATATATATATATATATATATATATATATATATATATATATATATATGTATACATATATATACATATATATATATATATATATATATATATATATATATATATATATCTATATATATATATATATATATATATATATATATATATATATATATATATATATATATATATATATATATATATATATATATATATATATATATATATATATATTCCTGTAATATTGTTCAGTTAGTGGTAAGTAGAACTTTTAATTGTATGAATAATGAAAGAGTTAATCAATTTGACAAAAATGTATTAAGTCCGAAAAAGTGTCACGGTTAATCAGTGGAGTAATTGACCAAGGAAGCTGAAATAATTTCCTTTGTAATGCAACAATGACATTTTACATCATGCAGAAGAGAGACGAAGGGCTTACAGAGTTTTCAACCACCTCAGAGACAGTGCCCAGCCCGAAGGGCATAACATTAACATCTATTAGGAATCCCGGTAAGCCACATCTCGTTGTGTTACACCAGATGTCTTTATAATGTGTTTAAGGCTTGTCTCCCTTCAAGGGTAACGAGCGAATGATATGTCTACATTAGACACTGATAAGGTCAATTCCAACAGGGTACCAGTAAGGGTCGACCAACAGTTGGGGTAGTGCAGTGTGTTAGTATAGCCCTAGGGAGAATCTTAGCGGTGTGTGGACGGAAGCAGTGAGCTGTACCACGGACGTACGCTGGGTGCACCGCGCTGATGTGAACATCGCACGTACAGGCCGACTTGTCCTGGGGAATGTGGCCGTCGCTAAGCAAGGACTGCCGCACTGCCCGGATCTCCGTACATATACAGACCAACTGACCGGAAGGACATGTATAATAGTTGAAGGACATGTGTAATCAGTTATGTGAACTTTTTGTGTGTACAGTGTTGCACTGTGGGACAGTGCGGTCCAACAGGGACACTAGAGTTGATGAGCGTGTACAGTATTACACTGTGGGACACTGCGGTCCAACAGGAACACTAGAGCTGAGGTAGCGTGTACAGTGTTACACTCTAGGACAGTACTTTATTTCAGGGACACTGGCACTGAGGCAGTTTGTGCAGTGTTACAGGCTGAAATGTAAATGTCCACCTGGGATACTGGTAGTAGGTAGCGTCTAGAACATGATACTGAATGGTACTGCAGTCCACTAGGGATAAGGACGGTGTGTGAGGGGCAAATTCACCACTCTCTAAGACAGCCGCTCATCAAAGACACTAACGGTAATGTACCGTCTACAGTACAACACTGAGACACGACTGGCCACCAGGAACACTAAAATAGCATTGTCTAGCCCTGCGGTGGTGAGCCAGCCGGCTGTTTTGAGAGTTGCTTATGTAGTAGGCTGGAATGAAACCTTCGTATGTAGTGACGTTTGGACATATGATCATGTACCAGTCTCTGACGTGTAACAATCGTCCGTTCGTACAACTTTAATGAATCTTTACTTTTATCAACAATAATAAACATTTACTGATGTTTTTACACATTGAGTTAAAGATCATTGCCATCAGCTTATTCATTAGCAGAAAAAAAAGTCCATGTCTTTTTAGCGATCATAAAGCGAAAGCATTTGTAGATCAAATTATGAAATTAACTCTTCTTATGATGCATATTGTTCTATGCTGACATTTCATTATATTTCTACTGTATTCTTACGTTGTTGGCTTCCAAATTAATGATTTCAATATGAATTTATTGGAGTATAGTTAACTGTGCAGTGTATAACTGGCAACTTTCTAGTTTGTTAGTCCGTACGTCCACGGCGCCTATACAAACATCCCCATCTCACTAAGCTCAATAAATCAAGCAGACACCCAGTTAACTACAGACCCATTTTGCTGACTTGAACCCATCGGGAAGACATTTGAAAGAATCTCAAGTAACAGATTCAGAGAACACCTAACAAACAACAACCTACTCTCACACAAATATCACTCCACACAAGATGAACTTAAAATAATCACCAACTACATAGAAAACAACACGCGGACATAGAGAATGACCGCCCTCATCACAAAAGGTGTTGAGAAAGCCTTTGACCCACCATTAAACTTCTTTTTAATTACCTAAACAGCAGAAAAACTCGAATCAAGTACAGAAACTCTTGTTCAAACTACTTCCCCTCAACAACGGTGTACCTCAAGGCTCCGTGCTGGCCCCCACTCTTTACACACTACTCAAATGATCTTTCCGATCCTATACACCCGGACTCCATTACTCTCCAATATGCAGATATCGTCACCGAACTGATCAGAACCAGAACCCTCACACACTTAACCAAAAGACCTCAGGAGGAAAATGGACACGTTTCGCTTTGGGAATTGAAGTGGAAGATTACGTCAAATCCTGCAAAATCCAACATGTCATACTTTAACGTACGTCAGAGATACAACATAAGTAATGTCTACTTACACTCCCGTATACACCGTCATTCGCCCATACCCATCTCACATACCAACATTGTCCTGGGCCTAAATCATGATGTTCACCTACGAATGAACCGTCGCATCCAATCTAGAGCAGCTGTTGCGAGAGTGAAGCTCGCGAAATTGTACAGAGTTAGAGAGGAGCAATTCATAACCAAATTGCACCTTTATAAAGCATTAATACGGCCACTATTCACTTACGCCCCTTCAGCTCTTGAACTCGGAGCCAAATCCAACATCCGCGCCCTGCAAATGATTCAAAATAATGCTTTACTTTGGGTCTTCAACACCAAATGGCACGAGTTCATCAGGAATACAGAACTCAACGAGAGAGCGCGACTGCCTCCACTAAACATCTATTGGAGGAAATTGTACGAAAAACAAGTGGAGCACTTTGAAGTACACCATACTTACTGGATTGACTACTTCAATAATCTCCTGGGAACAGATCAGCCAGACCATATATTTAATGTTCAAGCTGAACAATGTCCAGTCCCCATATATTGAAATTTAAAAACTAGAAACTATTATAGAACTTACAACCAACTCCGTGCAGGGAACATCTTGGCAATATCAGTGTCTGTCTGTCAGAGATGCAATCCATCTCCTCCTAAACTCTTAAAAAGAAAAAGAAAATAATACCCCTTCCTTCGCCCTCCACTCACTAGCCCTATCCTAACTATCCTCATAACCCAATGCACGCTGGGTTAAGCCCTGGCTTTTTTCCTCCTACAAAGATTTACTTCCTCGAACATAACTCTTGGCCCCCCCTCCAGGAAGGGACTTTTCTATCATCATTCATTCATTTCCTGGCATCCCTCTACTTCATCTCGTAGCCACCTCACTCACACACACTCTCTTGGTTGCCTGGCGACAGCCGTCACTATCTTGAAATGTCATCCTTATTTCCCCATTTTTCCTTATTTGCTTATTTCTCATTCTCTCCTCTGCTTATGCTCGGTCACAGTTTCCATGCTCCACCTCCCCACATCAAAATAAGGTGAACCTGATGTTCAACAGATCCCGCCAGACGTGTGCATTCCTAGTCTTTCCTTGCAAACTTTCCGCAGAGATAATAACATCATCTCTGATGTTTGAGGGTCCATTCCTTTCTCTTCCCAAGGGAATTTTCTTGAGTACCTAATATTTCAATCTTCTGTAGCCTTTCACTTTTTATCTGCAGTGGTGATTTCATTCATCATAACGATCCGTATGGGTATTTGCAGTCTGTGTGGCGAGTTGAGACTGTATTGTGTTCAATATATATATTCTAAGAAATCTAACAGCTTAATATAAACTTATACATGTTTCAAAAACTGACATATAAAAAGAAAAAGGCTTAATTAACTGACCCACGTATGTTTGAATGATATGACTGAAAACTTAACACCACTATAGTCAAAAATGCAATCTTTATTTAGAAATTAACGGAATACAAAAGCTCTTATTGCTGGAAAGGTATTACGTTAACCAATTGTTCTTGGACGCTCTGTGTTTTGAACGAATTCAGAGATGCTTGGGAAACTTGTACATCTTATCTTCAGCAGTCGCCTGATGTTCCCACTTAGGTGTCTAACGTGGCTCATAACCAGGTGAAGGAGGGAGATAAGGAGAGGGAGAATTATATCATTGTTCAGTTTCAAAGATTTCTTATATCCCCCCCCCCCCCCCCCACACACACACACACACACACACACACACACACACCAATGGTTTTGTAACGTACTGCGCCATCGAATGAATGTACTGACACACTTCTCAGAACCTACATATGTTCCCGTTACGTTTCTCTGCAATAAAGACCTACTTTAGACTAATATACTTTTTCTACATATATTTCCGTGTTTTTCCCCGAAAAGTCTGTTTTTCAGTACATTCAGAAAACTGAGGTATAACCCCTGGTCTCACTTGAGCTTTCTCTAACGATAATAACTCATCACTGGATGAATAACAGCCATACTGACTCCTCCTGTATGTACCACATCAGGAGTTCTTATATTTCTATATTTTGTGACTGTATCAGATGATGAACGGAATGATATTTAGCTTGATCAATGGCCTTTATCTGTCGATAGCTTATAGTTACAATAGAATATATGCATAACACACAAATGAAACTTACAAGTTAATAAGCTTCTTTGATGTGAATACATACAATATTGTGCATAGTGATGATGAAAATAATGGTAATGATAATGACAATAATAACAATAATGATAATGATAATAATGATAATAATAATGATAATGATAATAAAAATAATGATAATAATAGTAATAATAATAATGATAATAATAATAATAATAATGATAATAATAATAATAATAATGATAATAATAATAATAATAATAATAATAATAATAATGACAATATCGATAGTAACATCGGTGGAAAGTTGCATAGCATGACATGTAACACACAGTTGGCTAAAGGTGTGTCCTCAGGAGACGCTTTGTACATGAATGGATTAAACCATAAACCCATAATGTCAAAACACAGACCATCAATATATAGAAAACGTGGCTACATATACGTATATCTTGCTCTCAGTTTTACTGAATAAGGAAGACATAGTTCATGATAGTTTTATCAAGAATAACATTATGATTGGCACATAATTTAGCCTTTTTCTTTTTACCAAGTACGAACTTAAACTCCTTTTTTTTCCAGAGCATCCGGCAGATATATCTACACTGAAATATTTTTTCCATTCATCATGTCTCATAATTTTTCAATGTGTCTGTACCTTAATTGTTCTACATGGTATTCCTTTATTCCTTTACTGCCGACTCCTATAATGTTTGCTTCATTATTCACTCTCTAAACTCGTAGATAAGATATTTAGGCCAGTATTACCGTCAGCGAGCACATAACCTCGACACAGAGCAACAAGTCATCTGTCACAGAGTTTTTTATGTCCTTCCATATATACCTTTTACTCGCAGTTTTACACCTATAACACATTAAGGACAGCACCATTCCCTCATACTCGCCTCACTCATCCCATCATTTCCTCTTTACCGACCCAAAAATTTCCCCTGTATCGTATCTATTCATTTATCTATTTCGTCTTCGAAAAAAGCTACTTGACATTTGCTTGTTCCTGTATGGAATAGCTTTCCTTCATTTTCTCAACTGTTTCAGTTTCTCGCTACTACCTGCAACATATACAATCCTCCCAGGTTCCTACCATCCCTAGTAGCAGCTCACAACATACCACACTCTTGTCAGGTTCCTACCACCCCTCGTAGCAGCTCACAACACACTACAGTCCTGCCCATCTTTGTTCAACCCACTGTAACCTACCACAACGCATTGCAATCCTACTGTATTCTCCCATCGAACTCTGGCCACTTACAACACATCAAAATCTTATTCTTCTTTCATCATACCTCAGTCACCTACAAAACACTATAGTCCTACAAGTATTCCTTAAAAACCCTGTGACTATCTACAGTGAATCATAGTCCTGTCCCTCCTTCATCACGATAATGTGGCCTTTAGGAGTGTGTTTCTACGACTGCCCATCAAACTTAGGCCGGCCTGCCATCAAACTTAGACCTGCCTTACTCCACAACACTAATATCTTACAGCACATTACAGTCCTGTCATTCTTCGTTCATGTAGTGTGGCCGCCCACTGAATACCACAAGGCTCTTACATCATCCTACTGTGACCCACGCACATCAAAATTTTATCGCTATTCTGTTACAGTTGTATGGCCGCTCACGAAACACCAAAGTCCTCCTCTTCGTCACTATACTGTGGCTTTCCGAAATACACCACAGTCTCGCCTGTGTTTTATCACCTCTTCTAGACGTTCGCACAGTTATGTGATCATCCACAACACATCCCTGCTCTGCCCGTCTTTCACCACCATACAGTGGCTGTCCCAAACGCGTGAGCCGTGTCCGTTTCCCTCCACCACTCATTAGCCGCCACATCATACTACAGTCATACCGGTCCTTAACCATCAAAATATGACCATTAACAATTAGCATCATGACAATGTAGCTGTTCCAGTACCAGAGTTCTGCCTGTCCTCCACCAACATATCTGATATCCACCATCCCACTCGGGTCTTGTCAGCCGCTCAAGATATTGTTACCATCCACATTGCGCAGCAGTCCTGCCCGTCCTTCACCAACCAAATGTGGCCGTCCAAGCTATCTTAGCCATGCCTGCCATCTTACACACACACACACACACACACACACACACACACACACACATCAAACCGTAACCCTGTGATTCTTCACCAGTTCCGAGTTCACTGACAACATACCATAGCTTTGCTTATCTATCGCTACAGTGCTTACGTCCACAACTCATCATAATCCTGTCCTTCTTTCACCACAACACTTGCTCACCATATCTCCGCTGACAGATATATTACAAAGTTTGTTGATACAGACGTACGTGGCTCAATAGTAACATTGTCATAATAGTACTATCAAATTCACCTTTAATGCTCATAACAATGATGAGTAGTTTACAACCAGTTGCTTAATGTTATTCCGTCCGGCACTATAAAGGAATAAACTTTTCCTGACACAAACAATCATGATTCTGTATTACGTGTCAAGTATTCAACCACATCCCTTACTCAGGTCATGGCACAATGTGCCAGGGATCAGATGTTAAGCAAAAGACCGTAATTTCGTTTTGTCTCCATACTTCCCCCACTCAACATGATAACCATACATCACTGTGATATCCAACATAACACTCTGGAATCCCATATAACGTTGATACATAAGTTTTCCATTCAACTTCGACATTCTCCAGCAGACGTGAAGCTGCAGTAACCCAGGGAAGAGGTCCTGGGAGTGTATGACAGTGATTATCGTGTCACTGAACTTTTGACTTTTATCATAATGTTGTAGTTACTTTCCTCTCTTGTTTTCTTGCTATTCTGGCTATCTTAAATGCTCATACTTACCTGATATCTTTGTAAACATTTCGTCATCATTCTCTACAAATCTGCCAGTCTTAATTAGCTTTAGTTTCCTTTATGCCCATGGCTAAGCTTTCAAGTAAGCAAATTCTGCGGCTTTCTCATTTCTCACAAGGAGACCAAACTTCAAGACCAACACACACACATCAGAAGTTTCTACCTCATGTTTAACACTGGCTCCATCACTCCTGTATATTTACCGCCTGGTCATTTTGGTGTTACTGGTGCATCTCTGCTGGTGACACCTTCACTTATCATGTTTCGCAACGAACTATAGTAGCGTTGGTCCTCAATTTCTGTTAACCAGGAACTTTATTCTTAATTGCCGTGATATGTCACCAACTCATATATTATGGTGTAGGAAGACGAGCGAGTGACCCTTGATGAATGGCATGGTATAGTGGAGGAAGACGGGGAAGCCTGTGGTGGGTACAGTGTGGTGAAGGTAGACAGGATTGTAGCGTGGACCGGGCGGCCGTTGTGGCAGCGGGAAGGAACCTCACGAACAGGTACGGTCTGTAGTTGTGGATATTGAATTAGCTAATATGAGTTTCACTTTTCTAATGGTCTTGTCATTCTTTTTTAAATTGTGGTAAGGTTATACTTAACATTTTGATTCCTATTTGTTTCTCACACCACAGCAAGATGACGTCAGGAGCAAAGGACTTCACTGGCACACATCTCTCTGGCTACCACGTATGAGGTGCTGACAGTCAACCATCCACAGCCGCGACCTACAGACACATCCATGGTTTACCTTGACTGCTTCATATGCCCAGGTACAGCTTTCAAGAACACTGAAGACAACTTATTTCTTTGCTTAGGTAAAAAGATATGAAACATTGTGAATGTTTCAGTTGGAATTATTTCTTCATGTGAGGAGATAATCTTAGGTGGCCGTTATCCGTTGATCATGACATCTATAAAGGGGAGAGTTAATACAGTTTTCCAGCTGAATCTTGAATTTGACTGAGTGATGCAAACCGGTTAATCATGAAACCAAATCATAAAATTCCCTATCGTTGAGCTAAAAACAAAATGTATCATCTACTCCTGCTTGGTCTGAGAGGGAGTGAGGTGGCCTTCAGTATGGCGACCAAAGCGCAGTCTTTGGCTGGTCTGTACACCATCGTGACTGGTGGCTGGCCAGTTGTTCACATTCGTCGGTACGGTGTGTGGTAGCACGTCCAGTACGGGAAGGAAGACTTTAATGAATCGATTAACCTGTCTCTATGAACTTGTTCAGTTTAACTGTAGATCTTCGATATGGACGTATGTCAGAATTAAGATAACCCGTTGGGACGGATCCTTAACATGTATTACACTTGCCGTGGCCAAGAACATCACGTAGGTGTTTGCTATCCAAAGCAGGGTTCATAAAATAAAAAAAAAAGAACAATCACTAAATTTTCTACTGCAGAAGGTTCATCGGTTCCGAAGAGATATGCTACCTTCACTCTGAGAAATAAATACGAATCAGGTTACGAAGAGGATACAAAACATTTGCTCGGCTTATGATATAACAAGAGAGCAATAAGACGTAAGTAATATTCCATTTAAATTCCCTTTCTAAAAACCCTGTATTATTTTGGTGCAATTCCTTCCTGATAAGAAATGTGTAGAAATCTCAAACAGAAAAAAAAGAGCCAACTTGGATCGCCCCGACAAAGCAGCGGAACCATTTAAAAGCTTTAAAAAGAAGGTTCACAGTAGGGAGAAAAGCGTTCAAAAGAATTTCACACCACCAATGCTTAATCTTGCTCATTAAATATAGTTTACCTCTGCAGGATTCTCACTTAAGTTGGCTTGATCTTAGACGTATATTTAGAGGCAGGTTAATCATGCAGTCTCTCGTAATTATGTTTCCCCAAACACATCATGGAGGTCATTGCCCTCATTACTCAAGATTCTGCGACTATATCTGTATATTTTATGTCTCTCCATATATATATATATATATATATATATATATATATATCTATATATATATATATATATATATATATATATATATATATATATATATATATATATATATATATATATATATATATACATATATATGTATATATATATAAATATATAAATATATATATATATGTATATAAATATATATATATATATATATATATATATATATATATATATATATTATATATATATATATATATATATATATATATATATATATATATATATATATATATATATATATATATATATATATATATATATATATATATATATATATATATATATATATATGTGTATATATATATATATATATATATATATATATATATATATATATATATATATATATATATATATATATATATATATATATATATATATATATATATATATACATATATATATATATATATATATATATATATATATATATATATATATATATATATATATATATATATATATATATATGTATATATCCCATTTTAGAAAGTTAATACAAGGAGGGGAGGATTTCCGGCCCCCCGCTCCCGTCCCCTCTAGTCGCTTTCTACGACACGCGAGGAATACGTGGGAAGTATTCTTTCACCCCTATCCCCAGGGATAATATACATATATATATATACATATACACACACACACACATACACACACATACGCACATACACACACACACACACACATACATATATATACATATGAAAAATGCAAGAAACAATTTAGAAAACAAACTTTTAGCTTGAAATGAATGAAAAAAATGAATGTCACATAATGGTTCAACCTCTGGCTATGGAAAAGGAAATGTACAATTTATTCACACAAACGTCAATAGCAGTTCTCATCAATTTCACCACTGTATCAATAAGCTTCAATGTCTAAGCTACATTTTTCTCCAACTTCACTATTTTCTTGTCAAAAACACCATGCATGAAAACTATCACTCCATTAACACAACTATAAACATTTACTTCCCCTTTAAAAGTTCTGGGGAAGTCTGTCTCGATACGCTGCGGCGAGGCGACGCGACGCTGACACAATCACTGCCACAATATCACTTCTGCCTCCTCAAGTCAATCTCTCAGCCACAGTGCAGGCCTTCATCGTCGAAATCGGTCTTCTGGAGGTTACCGTTGTCGATGGGTGTGACCATGTCCTTGCTGGAGTTGCAGCCCATCCTCACCGTTTGCTATCTACGCGTTGCTAGCCGACCAGCTCCCTGAACATCTAATCCACAAGCTTGTATATTTCTGCACACTGACCGATGGTTCCACATCATGCCACCAACCACATTCTATGCCCAGTTAGTTTTCTTTATATCTCTTTTATTTATTATACTTCGTCGCTGTCTCCCGCGTTAGCAAGGTAGCACAAGGAAACAGACGAAAGAATGGCCCAGCCCACCCACATACACGTGGAATATACATACACGTCCACACACAGCACACACACACACCTATATATCTCAACGCATACATATATACACACACACAGACATATACATATATACACATGTACACAACTCATACTGTCTGCTCCTATTCACTCCTGTCGCTGCCCCACCACACATGAAATGACAACTCCCTCCCCCCCGCATGTGCACGAGGCAGTGCTAGGAAAAGACAAAGGCCACATTCGTTCACACCGTCTCTAGCTGTCATGTATAATGCACCGAAACCACAGCTCCCTTTCCACAATGAATTTCTTACCTTAGCTTTTTATAACTAGTACATATTTTGTGTGAGTGACCCTGTTTAGGGCATGCATGTTGTTGTGCCAAACCCACCCTACAGAGACAGGGATAATCCTGTGACGTAGCGGACCTTCAGCTGTCGTCATG